>NC_056737.1:617245700-617845700 GCF_019279795.1 Protopterus annectens
AGATATTTTTTTGTGAAGTTCTAAGTTACTAATACCAATATTTTAAAATTGCTTAACTTTTACTTTGTCATTACTTCAGGAGATAAAAGGTTGTGAGTTATACTCTGAACAATGACATTCTAATCATAACAAAGATGTTAAATCATTTTAGTACCAGTCCTTTTGGCATGCTTTTCCAAGTGGGTACAAAGTATGAAGCATGGTCCTGAGATTGAGAGGAAGAAGGAGTAGTTGTAGAGGTTTGCAAATATATAATTCATGCAAGGATAACAGTTAAAAAGTGCTCATTTGGTTCTACCTATCCATCAATCCTGAGGATGGCAATATTTCACAAACACTCAAAATCTATAACATATTCTGCATTAATAGGATATAACCTTATTTCCATATCTTTTTAAAGCTCAATTAAGTTTGATCTTCTAAGACATTTAGCTCACATATCAATAATAATTCATCCAAACTTTGTGGAGTTTGTCTTAATGCAGGAGTAAAATACTGAATTTTATCTTTAGATAGTGAGGTTTCCAAAATGGATCAATATGTTGATTTGTGTCTTTTATTGAGAAATGTATTTGGATTTAGCATTGTCGCCTCACAGCAAGAGGTTCTCCGGTTCGATCCTCGGCTGGGGTGCCTTCTGTGCAGAGTCTTCATGTCCTCCCTGTGGTTGCGTGGGTTTCCTCCGGGTGCTCCGGTTTCCTCCCAAATCCCAAAGACATGCTGCAGGTGGATTGGACACTCTAAATTGGCCCTAGGTGTGAGTGTGTGTGTGCCTTCTGTGGAAGGTTGGGCGCTGGGCTGGCAACTCGACACTGTAAAAAAACTCCACTGCCAATCATGAGCAGACAGGTGATCCACTGGGGTGACCCCTAACCGGGAAAAAGCCGAAAGAAGAAGAAGAAGATTGAGAAATTTACTTGGATGCATTTAAGTAGTACCCTTTCAAAGCATTTGCTCAGAATACAAGGGAGGCATGTCATTCTATAGTTTTCTCTGGTTCATGCATCTCTGCAGTGAAATAATAGCACATTTCCAAATGCTAGGCACATATCAATGCCCCAGAGGCCACTGGGGCTAGAATGATAGACATGACCTAATGCAATCTTTACTCTGGTTTAGAAAGTAACATTGAGGATGTCAGGGCTAGCAGATGATTTCTTATAGATTTTACTTAATGACACAGTCACCCACCCACTTACAATAGTGGGTTGTTTGCAAGTAACTCTTCTGCATAAAGTCATGGTATCATAACCATTAGTGATGACAGTATTAGAAGAAAGGTTAGTAAACATCTCCATAACTTGATGGTGACCTGTAGTAGAAAAAAATGACAGCAGCTCAATGCCAAACATTATTTTAATGAGTAAAATAATAAAAAACAGCTAAGCTTTTGAGTTACAAAACTCTTTCTCAATGCAATTACACATCTCATTATCTTCACAATGTTTAAATGTTTACACCAGCCAATCATACATATTCTTAAAATCACATGGGTTATTAAATAGCTAAATGTCGTTAAAATAAAACAGCATAGTAAAAGGGGCACACGCACATATATAAATAAGCCCAGGACCAAATAAAAATAAACATATAATAAAATCCAAATAAGGAATATATTGCATATTATAAGTATTACTAATAAATATACTAACTATTGTTATACTAAATATTATGATAAAAACAAGCACTACTAATATACATATTGATGTCTGAGATAATGACATGTGTAATTTCATTAAGAAACAGTTATGTAACTTGAAGGCTTTGCTGGGTTTTATTATTTTACTCATTAAAATAGTGTTTGGCATTGAGCTCCTGTTGTTTTTTTCTTGGTTATTCTTGTTACGTTGTCTTCAAGAGCTCTTTGAACACCAGGACTGGTTGGTTTTGTGTGATCTATAATCAATTTGTTTCCCTGTTTATATATCATATTAGAATTATGAGACAATGTTAACTTCTCTTGTGTAAAATTACAAAACAGTACTCAATTAGAAGTGGACTTGCTGAGAATACTATGCACAAGAAGTGTGTTCATTGCTAAAATTCCTTTTAGAACTGAATGACTTATTTTCTTCTACAGGATAGTTGAAAAATATGTTCTCTTCAGTCTTAACAGCAAAAAAAGGACCCTTTACAAAAAGTTTTATCTTCTGTGAACAACTGACACAATTCCATACCTCACCATCTCATCCTTCAGAGTCTCTGCCAAGACTGCTGTAAAAATCTGCAAAGGGACTACTCAAAAATGCATTCTTTAAACAGTCGAAGTCATGTAAAAATTTTGTTTATTCTTATGGTTTTAGATTCTGTTGGTGTATCAAATGCAAGTGTGAATCTGAAAGCCATGTCAGAGAAAAAAGAATTGTCATGGCAAATCAGCTTAATGCCACTCCTGAGGTCTGTGTTTACTGAGGATAAAACCTTTTGGCTAAAGTATATTATGTGTGTACGCAGAAAAAAAAATGATTATATGTTACACACAGGGGTGAGTTGATATATATATTTATTAATGGGGATTATGTTGTTAGTTCTGGTGAAGTCTTTGCAAAATAAAGATAACATATAAAAAATACAGTTGAAAGTAGCAAACTATTTTTTTTTTGCGTAAGTGCTGTTAGTGAATCCAGTATCCCACTTTGCTGGGCTTCACAGTGATTTCTCTTTAACTTTACACTGGCAGTTAGACGTAGGAATTAAGGAGCTGAGTTAGTAATGAGCACTCAAAAAAAGTGTAGCCCAGGGTGCAGGGCTTGATTGTTACCTCCATGTACCTACTGCGTTACTGTAAGCAAGTTACAAAAGAGCCAGTTCTCCAAGTCACCCATGAAAAGTGCTAACTGGGGCCAGGGGTCTAACCAATTAGCAGAATTAAAACTAAAAGTGTTTTGTTTTGGGCCACTTATTGTAGCATTAGAAAATCTACTGATAATAATACATGCTTTTGGGGCTGTTAATAACCTAACAACACTAAAGATGTTGAAAATGTCTTGCATTTTGAATGTATATAATAAAAGAATCTAATGAAGTAAACATAGTCTTCTGCATTATAAGTTTGCAAAATTGTAAATTACACATGAGTATATTACATAGAGGGATTATGATCGGGTCTCTGATCATAATCAGCTTATTATGTGTTTGAGACATAGATGCCAAGAAATTCATATCAAGAGCATGAGTTTGGCATTCATGTTGGGAACACGCTAGGGTAATGACTGGAAACCCAATCATAATTCTTTGTAGTGCATAGAGGTTTATCTGATCCATGTACTACTAATTATAAAAAAAAAAAAAAAAAAAGCACTAAGTGTTTTGCCAGCTTTCAAAGCCATAAAGCACTTAGTGACAATGTGAGAAAGACAGCGTAACACATCGGCTTAAGTTAAGAAAAGTCGAGGACAGTTTACAGATATAGACAGCAGACAGAAAGAAATCTGATTTGAATTCTGCTGCTGTCATTTAACTGATTTAACTGCCCAGTATGATACCTGATCTTAACAACTGATGCAAGGTTGCTGAACAATTGTTAAGATAAACCAATGAAAGTCAAACGAAAACAACTGCAAGTAAATGTAAAGAAACCATGGGGGACCTTGCGCCAGTAGTTTGAAACCAGAAAAAATCCACTCACGAAACCTTGACCTTAACGCAATTTATTGAACTTACAATGAGCGTTTTCGCCACAAACTCTGTTGTAGCTTCATCAGAGACAAATTTCAAAACATAAAGCCAGTAAAAATAGTAAACTGCAGGAAGTGACACAAACATACGTCAGCAATTAAGTGCTGATACAAAATATCTAAAAGTCATATACTCGTGATACATTTTGAAAATCAATATACACATTTCTCAATAATTAAAAAATGTATTTATAATACTCTTAATGTTTCATACCTAACCTGCATCTTAATATACAGGAGATCACAAATAAGGTGCAATTTAAGTATTGTTAAATACTTTTAAATACTATAAAGTTAGTTAGATAGTGATACAAAATCACAAATGACCTAATCGAAAAAGTAAACCTTAAAGTAATAATGAATGAAACTTCAGTACTAATTAAAAACATCACAGAAAATATTTCAATATGTTCCGCATTCCCCCCCAAAAATTCTATAAATTTAATATATGTGTATATAGCTGTACTAAAAGGTGTGCGTGACAATCATTCAGCCACGTACTCAAAATTCTAATCTACCCTATACTTATAAGGTCCTATTTAACTATGTTTTAAACATCTCATCTCAAATAACTCCTTAACTTTATAGTATTTAAAAGTATTTAATAATACTTAAATTGCACCTTATTTGTGATCTTCTGTATATTAAGATGCAGGTTTGGTATGAAACATTAAGAGTATTATAAATACATTTTTTAATTATTGAGAAATGTGTATATTGATTTTAAAAGTGTATCACGAGTATATGACTTTTAGATATTTTGTATCAGCACTTAATTGCTGACGTATGTTTGTGTCACTTCCTGCAGTTTACTATTTTTACTGGCTTTACATTTTGAAATTTGTCTCTGATGAAGCTACAGCAGAGTTTGTGGCGAAAACGCTCATTGTAAGTTCAATAAATTGCGTTAAGGTCAAGGTTTTGTGAGTGGATTTTTTCTGGTTTCAAACTACTGGTGCAAGGTCCCCCGTGGTTTCTTTACATTTACTTGCAATTGTTAAGATAAGGCTTCCCACTATAAAACTGTTTAAGTGGTTTGTCTTTTTTGTGATTTTGGAGACAAGACAATAATCGCTACATTCCAAGCACACAAATATAGTGAAACAAACAGCCATAAGAGCTGTGAAGGCATTTAAGGAGCTTAAAACAGCAACTCAGATAATTACTTAACAGCTCACAATACTTTAAAATTAGGCTCAGCAGGTAAGAATCCCCTTAAATAATTACAAAGGCAAGCATCTCCCCAACTTGTCAGTATAAAGTGAAAGTAAAGTTCTAGGACTTGGCAACATAACTTGTAAAATAATATCTCAGACATGAATCAGTCTGGGAACTGAATAAATATGCTAAGATATTTGGTTGAATTAGTTGTTAGTCCTCCACTGCAAAGAATCTCAACTCTGTGAATTACAGCAGTACTGATATGCCTTAATGAAACTGACATAACATGCCTCCCACAGTACATTTTGCTTTACTTTATCAAAATCTAATGACTATTTTATTTATCTTGCTTTTTCTTAGTATATTTATTTATTTATTTATTTTACATTTGTTTACTGGGATAGTCTGACTGGATATATGTCCATTTTCAGCGGAGGCCTGGGAAGAAAAGCTCCAATTAGACAAATTACAAGGATAATGTTTAAAAAATATAAAATATAAAAATTACAAAGACAACATTTTAAAAAATATAAAATATAAAGAAGTATAAAAACAACATTTACAACAAAGAATAAAAAACAAAGTGAGTACGTACAATGGTTTGTGGTGTTCCCTAATAGGGATACACAGTTCACATGGTCAGACACAAATAAAGGCAGGAGACATTAGATGGCATACAGAGCTTGGTGAAATAGTTACCTGTTTGATATTTAGAGATTCTCCTTTCAGTATTTAACTTAATCAGGATTGGTACACGGGCAGAGCCAGTTCATTCTGAGATACTGTTTGAGGTTATTTTTGAATAGACCTATGGAGGATTGTAGGGTTATATGGTTTGGCAATGAATTCCAGGTTTTGCCAGCAAAGTTGGCAATTAGGGTTTCACCAGCAGCATTGTTAGCTTTCTGGGTTTGGATGAGTAGTTTGTTGGCTGATCGCAGGGATCTCAAGTTGCTATAGGGCTTAATGATATTTATGAGTGAGGAGGTATCCTCAGGGTGGTGCAACATTTTGTGTGCTATTTGGAGTTGATTGAATTGAATTAGACTGGGCACTTCTAGCCACTCTAGTTGTTTCAGGTTCTGGCAATGGTGAGTTCTGTAAGTGGAGCCAGTGGCAAATCTGGTTGTAGCTATCGGAGAGCTTACCTAATTCCGATTCGTTGAGGTTTGAGAGTACCGGCAAGGCATATAGTAGAGTAGAGAGTAGTGTGACCAGGCGATTGCAGTCCTAGCCAGTGGGGTTAAAAATGTTTTGTTTCTATACAGTGACCCAAGCTTCTTATTGATGGTCTGTATGGTTTTGTTGACCTGTAGGTCAAATTAAAGATTATTGTCTATGATAACCCCTAGATGTTTAGTGTGTTGATGTGGGGAGATAGTGGTACCATTGTTTGACGTGACAGAGAAAGAAAGTGTGACAGATTTGCTGGTGGGGGTGAAGAGTGGAAGTTTAGTTTTATTGGGGTTCAGCAGTAGGCATTGGTTGGTGATCCAGGTCTCAATAGTGTTTAATGTATTTTGGGTTAGGGCTTGCAGTTCGAATGGGGAGGTAGCTGAGCAGATCAGAGTTGAATCATCTGCATACTGAATGCAGGTAGCTTTAGGGATAGCAGTATGGAGGTTGTGGATAAAAATAGAGAAGAGTAGTGGACCTGGTATGGACCCTTGAGGGACACCAAGTGTGAAAAGTAGCTGGCTGGAGAGTTTGCCCTGCCATAATACTGCCTGTTATCTACCAGTCAGGTAGGACTGGAACCACTGGATTGCATGCTTATTGAGGAAAATAGATTTGAGGGAGATAAACAGAAGTTCAAGGCTTTTGATAGGTCAAGAAAGAGGGCGGAGGACAGCCTAGTGTTATTCCTATTTTGGTTTATGGTGTTAGTAAAGGAAAGGAGGGCTGAGGTCGTGCTATAGTTTGGCCTGAAGCCATGCTGGGAGTTAGATAGTAAGTTATTCTCTGTAAGGTATTGCATTAGTTGCCTGTGTACACATTTCTCCATTATTTTGGCTAGGGCAGAAAGAATGGTAATGGGTCTATAGTTGGATATGTCTGTAGAACTTCCACCTTTTTGGAGTGAGATGGCATGGGATATTTTCAAGAGGGACGGGATAGCACTCTCAGATAAGGTTCTGTTAACTAGGATAGATATGGGATATGCAATTATATCTGCCCGTTATTTGTAGGTATTCTGCAGGGAGGAGGTCAGCAGCAAGGGTGGTAGGTTTTAGTTATTTTATAAGTGTTTTGATAAAACTAGTGGATACTGGTTGGAAGCTAAATTGGGGGTGATTGGTGGGTTGGTAAGGGGAGTGGTTTAGTTTTGTGGGGGTTAATTGATTTGCTAGGGATTGTATTGTTTCAGTGAAAACATTATTATAAGCAGTGGCTATGGTCTCAGGGGAGCTATGGGTGTGGTTAGTTGGGGTTGGGGTGGCAGAATGACTTGAATGTAGAAGTTGATTTAGGCCTGCCCAGAACTTTTGAGGGTGGTTTTGGTGTTTTTGTAAGAGATTTTGGTAAAAGCTTTTTTTTGTCTAGTAAAGCAGATATTTTAGTATCGTTCCTGAGTTGACGATATTTTAAATGGTCAAGTGGGTCTTTAGTTGATCTCCAGCTGGCCCAGGCTTTGCTCCTAGTTTTGATTTTAGATTTGGTATCCTTTGTGCGCCATGGGGCTGTATTTGATCTAGATTTTATCGTACATGCTGGAGCATGGGAATCAAGGATGCTTAGGAATTTAGTGTTGAAGTAAGCTATAGTTTCTTCTAGTGGTAGAATTTTTAGTTTTGACCAGTCAACTGCTTTTAGTTCATTTAGGAAAATAGGAGCATCAAAGTTTTTCCTATTTCTAAGTGTTTTATATTTGGTCTGTTGGGGGTTTCCTGCCTTATGTTTTATAATATAGGTTAGCAGATGGTCACTAAGGTCATCAGGGAGAGTGCTAGCTGTGTATTGTTGGGGTTGGTTATTAACTAGGATCCAGTCTAGGATGCTTTCCCTGTTGGTTAGTTTGTTTATCCTGGTGGGAGAGGTTATGGTCTGTTTAAACCCAGTATCAAAATCACCAAATAGACCAGCAAGGCAGAACGGAGTTCAATATTCATTTATTTTTGTACTATAACAAACTAGTTTCGGCAGAAATTGCCTTCTTCAGTGTAGGACAGTCCTACACTGAAGAAGGCAATTTCTGCCAAAACTAGTTTGTTATAGTACAAAATAAATGAATATTGAACTCCGTTCTGCCTTGCTGGTCTATTTGGTGATTTTGATACTTGGTTTGGACCGTGCATTCCCCCTTGCATAGGATTTGGTTCGTTTTCTGTTTAAACCCAGATAAGTTTATTGGGGTGTGTGGGGGGGTTCGGAGGAGCAGGGGTACCAGTCAGTGTTGAAGTCACCAAGAACTATTGTTTCTTGAGGATAAGTAGTGGATAACCAGTGAAGGATATCCTCCAGAGTATTTAAGTTGTTCCCTGGCGGAATATATGCACAGACCATGTTCAAGCATTTGTTATGATTCATCTGTAGTTTGGTTATGAGGAGTTCTGTATTATTGAATTGGGGTGGTTGAATAGTTTCTCTATTAACAATTAGAGTATTTTTGTATAGGACTGCTATCCCACCTCCTTTCTTTGTAGTGTGGTCTAACCGGTAAATATTGTATCCAGGAGGTAATATCTCATTGTCGGTAGTATTAGGTTTTAGCCAGATATATGTGGCTGTAGTTCCAAATCTGAAGGAACTAAGTTTCAGAAAATAATGGTAATTAAGTCAAACTATTTGGCTTATGAGAACTAGAGAGTAAGTTCTTACCTTATATAAAAAAAAGAGATGAGCCAAGTTCTGTGTGTAAAAGAAATTACCTTCTATGACTACAAAGGACCATGCAAGGTCACAAAGATGCAGTCAAACATTTAACAAAACTGCTAACAATTACTGAAATGTTAAGTAATAGACAGCCTGATATGCTAACGGTATTCACTTACTACATTATTCATGTGTCTAAATCACCAATAAAATAATAAAATAATGTAAAACAAGTACTGAGGTGGGTAATTGCGTGCATTACTTCTGTGTGTCCCACATTTTATGTGTCATACATATAGCATGCAACACAGCAAAGGTACACTTTGAGTCTTTGCAGAATCTTGTTATACATTGCTCACAAGCTCTGCTGCTTCTCTCTGAAGCTGTGGCAGTAGTGGCTACTAAAGGTCCAACAGTTCAAAGCTTTAATTTGCCTTACAATAATCTAGTGCACCATTACGTTCTTCAACAGTATACTTTTACTTATGTAACTCATAGTCTTTTATGCAGTGTTCTAGCCAGGACACACAGCCAGTATATCAAGTCTAAATGCTCATGAAAAACAAAAACTTAAAGTAACCTCATACTGATGAGATGAGGGTCCTTTGACAGCATTCCTATGAGGACTTGTCGCTAACAGACAACTCTTGACAACAGAAGTAGCAATTGTATGACTAGAAAATCAACTTTATTCTAGCATGCTTACAAAGAGTAGTGAAAAGGTTTCATTAGTTGTGTGGATGTACATGGCAAACATTTTACAGGTTTAAAAAGACAGAACTCTGCATTAGTGTTGAGCAATTTGGTTGTCTTGGTCAGTCCACAAAGGTACCCAGAATATAGTAAAATTACCAGGATTAGTCATATGACTGCCATGACCCTGTCATAGTACTAGTGGTAGCAGATTGGCACATCAAGAAAATTAATGTGTTCTTGCAGGGGGAGGAATTACCCTGTAGATTATTGGTAAGAGGTAAAATTAGAAAAGGGCAGTTTTTCTGGAGCATGAAGGAAGGATGTTCCAGCCAAGATTTGTTTTGTTGTACAATGTAGGATAGTGATATTTAATAAGATTATAGAAAAGGTGAAATGAACTGGACCTCTAGCCTTCAATTGCAGAATATTGTAATAATCTCTACTACTGACAGTAAACAAGGAACTTACAAGTAGCTAATTCTTATTAGAGACGGAGTAAAAGAAGGTTGTGTCCTGTAAGTTTAAATAGCAGAACTACACTTAACAAGCTCAGTAATAATAAAAGTGCTAACAATGCTGTGCAAAAGAAGTAATGTGTAACACCAATTTCAGGAAAGGCATTCCAAAATTAGCTCATAAGTCTGTCTGCAAGCAATTTTAATTCCCCAGATGCCATTGATAGGTTCGAATATACAGGTATGTGCCAGTCTTATTGCATAAATTTGTACAGAGCACATGGTATCTGTCAGCAGTCTTTCAGTGACATACTGTAACAAGAGTTTTACTAGTAAATGAAATTTGTAATAAAACATATGCAGCCAGAAAAAAAAACATATGCAGCCACGAGTGATTCGTCTTGGCTCATGCAAACATATTTTCAGTATTAAACAAATGGCATCATACTTGAAGGTTATGCATAGCAGAAAGAGTGTGGGAGGAATGGGCTCCATGACACTATGAGCTGGAATCCATCCCATGTTAATGATTAGGCCAGGAAACAGAGGCAGCATTTAATAATTTATGGTGGTAGGAGTGCTTTAAATTACACTGAGGTAATGCACTAAAGTGTTTTATTTATGCTGGCTGAAGCACAACCTACATTTATTATAGTAAAAACAAGATATGCTATGTTAGAAAATTGTAGTAGGAGACATATTGAAAAAAGAATGCAGTTGAGATTGTAAAACTGTGCTTTTAGTTGAAGTGCTCAATGTCTGAGAGCAAAAATCAAATACTGCCAGATTCAGTGAAAACTTTGGTCAGCAATAATAAAAAACAAAAATGTATCGCATTACTTGATTTTAGTACAGTAGTCATGCTTTAGCACCAATTCACATTAAAATAGCACATAAGGGCCATCAGGCAAGATGATTTTGGTCTGCAACCAGGGATTTTTTTTTGTCCAAGTCTGAACCTAATGCACTAAAATATGACAACCTACCCATTTCTTTCCTATAAATTGGAATGGTAATCCCTAAATTCTCTTTCTGATGTTCTTTGAAGACACTATCAATACATTTTTGATTTTTTTCTTAGTTTCAAGCCTCTAAAGAGATACTCATTGTGCCGTTCTTGTTTCAGAATTTGGAAATCACCTGCACAGCCCAAAGACTTGAAGATATAGGATAAAATGAACAAGCAAATCCAAAATGTCCTGCAACAAAATAAATTCAAATGTCATGTGTGTTCAGGAGCTAAGTTTCCCATACAGTTAAAACTGAGGCAAACTGGTTTAGTCCTTCAGGGACTTCATCAGTAATGATACAAAGAATGAATTATATCAAAAGCATAATACATTTGTAATATATTGGTGACAACTGATTTGGAAGTCATTAGCAGAACTATTCTTTATGAAATATTTCATGCTTGGCTAATCTAGTTAAAGTATTTCACTTAAAAGGCAATTGCTGTCTGAGATACTTTACCATTCTAAGTGTGACATTGCAGTGTGTGCTTACCCACTTGTATCATTATTCCTCACATAACCTAGTTTAGAGACCAAATTATGGGGTTCTGATCAATATAGCTCCCAATTCCCATATAACTGCACAATTCTGCCTAATTTTGGACTTTTAAAAGAAAGTAAAGGAACATACTCCTATTCCAGTCTTTAATACACTTGTTCCTTAATATGTCATTTTCAAAGTGAAGTGCACCAAAGATATCTTAAACCAGAAGTGCTTCACACTTTCTTGTTGTAGAAATATGTTCAGCATTTTGAATTATACGTGGAATTACAGATTGCAGGCTATCAGCTGTGCAATAGGGCCTGAAAGAGAACATTTTCTTGTTTTCAGAGTAGGTCTTCACATAATGGATCCAATAGAGTAATGGTAAAGAACATTTGTATCGCTTTCGGTCATTTTCTCAGTAACATCTGGAACATTAACCAGACCTATATTTATCAAGCAGACAAGTAAATATAATAACGCTAATGCTTAAGGAAAAACTCATTTCATTATGCCTAACATGTACAAATTCAGATGCATGTCCTAAATGGATATAAATTTTACAAGATATTCTGACATTTTCCATAAAATAAAAAGCAATTTGTAGTATCTTGAAATAAGAAAAAAGTTATATACCCTGAATTGTAGCATTACTGATAATAAGACATAGCCAACAACCTATATGTTACTTGATCATACTGACTTCAACGTAGTTTAGTTTGCATAGCTAAACAGCATCTTCTAGACAGCCTTGCTATTACCATGCAAATAACACTACTTCAAGCAAAGGCCTGGTTTTCATTGCAATATAAATGGTGCAGCTCTTGAAACTGATATCTTCCCCTCTCATTCTACAGCCTTATATCTTTTTAACTTACTGACCCACATGAGACCTCACTGTTACCTTATTCTCTTTAACATGTGGAATGTATACAAATTGAAATAAATTATGCCATAAATAGAGTAACAGCAATATCCAAAGTCCAAAGTGCCTCAGCTGCTGTTATTTGGCTGGTGGTGTGATCTCTTTGCTACTGTTCAGCTGGATTTCTGCTGTGACCCAAACATTATATACTAGTGGCTTTGCAATGGTCAAGTTGTATTTTCATTGTGCCGCTGCTGATGCAGAATTTAGATTGCCACTGGTAATATATATCAGAAATGTGACTCACGGTGCTGGTATCCTTAAATAAAACCTATACAGATAAGTTACATCCAACCAATACATTTCACTAATACCAAAAGTACATAGAACGTATTTGAAATTACTTAGTCCATGGTGCTTGAAAGACACTATAGCCAGAAATAGTAGAAAATACAGTTCTATTTTCTTGTTGCAAAGCAAAGTTTGCAGAGAAGTATAGTCTTAGCAACAGAAAATATCCATGTACAGTTTTGTCCACCATTGAACTAAAAAGTACAAATATAAAGCCACATTCTGGTCCAGGGAAGATGTATTTGTTGCAATGTCCAAAATGAGCCTGTTTCAGACGCTAAGCATCTCACTGCAGGTCACTGTTCTACACTTTAGAAGTCCAGAACAGTAAATGCCCTTCCTGATACTCCAGTCAAGCTGCTAAAGCTCCGAACAGCTTTCCTTTTACACTAGAATTAATCACATAGTTGGTCTCATAATGACCCCATCAACCCCACATGAAGGAATTCTCCTGCAATTAATATATAACATTATCTGACTACTGTAAAGAAACATCATTATTTACATAATATTTATAATGCACAATGATATTAGCAATGCTTTAAAGCCAAAGTACAATAACCCAAAATGGCAGACATCAAATGATTAGTTCCATATCAATTGTGCCAGCCAAAAAAAGGTTGTTTTAATAAATACCCCAAAATAAATACAAACAATCAAGCTGTATTTAAAAAGGCATATCCAAAATGCTTATCAACAATCAAATAACTATCTATAATAATTACAAAATCCTGGGAGATATTTATCTCTGTCTGAATTATACATTAGGGCAAATGCAATGTCATAATGTCACGCCTCTCAATTCCAGTAAAAGAAAACTGTAGCCTGATATATTATGGTATGTCTAAACAATGCATTTTTGACATTTAGATGTCAAATCTCACTTAAATTTTCTGTTAGAGCAAACCATCAAGGCTCATGATGTCTGCACTAACTTTTTGTAATGGATCTCTGGAAGTTTGTATTGTGACTTCTGATGGCGATATCCTCTGCCTTTGGCAAAATCAAGTCATCCACACAGATTAAACAAATGTTAATAGCTCTAGAACTATGACTTGGTGAAGAAGTAAAAGTGATGAATTTGTTCAGCACAAATTTGTAGTTACAATGATATCACTCATTAGAGTCTAGATTTTTAACTGGGTACTACATCTTACACACAGTAAATATTATTTTTTATAAACAGCTTAACCACTCAAGCTACACACATTCTCACAACATTTTGTTTAGTCAGTTGTGAGCTTACATACGAAACTAATCACTTGTGTTTGTTATTTGGGTGTTGAGATAGTTATAGACATATGTCAATTCTGACAACATAGTGTCTGAACAATATTCAAAATGTCTTCAGCTGCATTAGACAGGGGTCAAGTATCAAGACACCTGCGCTACACATCGTATAAGCTTTAAAATGAAAGCTTTCAGTAGCTTGTATGTTGCTTGGTTTTGGAATTACTGATGTAATTATGAGCAGATAATATTTCACTAGGACAATCATAGAGTAACACCTGAACACATTATTTAGGCAATGCAAAAAAAAAAAAAAAATGGGAAAAAAGATGAAAAACTTCAATCAGACAAATCGCCCTTCCTGGAGAATAGGTCATGTTTTGAAGCAGCAGAATCAAGGATCTAATACCTGACTTTAAAATCTATTGATATACAGTTTTATGATTCTTCCTTTTTTAAACTTTAGTTTACACAAACTAGACACTCATTTCTAAAATGTTTGCCATTAAACAAAATAGCTTGCAAAATTTTGGAAGTGTTAATCTAAGTGGTGACATATGTATATGAAAATTTCCTCTTGTTTTTATCCTCCGGTGTACAAGTTTTTCCTGCTGAAATTGTTTTACTTTTCTGCTGCCACTTTGCAAAGCCACACCATGATCACATCTTCGTAATTAGAGAAATTAGTGGATGAAATCTTACAATCAGTAGGTTTATAGAAAACTTGTTTTTTCACTTACTCTTTTTTTTAAACAAGAAACATCTTTATTAAGTTATCATAACCATGCTGACACAACTGTAGCTGCAAACATTATACATCACTTGTAATATATCCAGTCATTGTCAGTCAGACATTACACAGCTCATTCAAATCCTGCCTTATTTAAAATCTATTTCCTCCTCTGCATGTATTGATCCCTTACTTTCAATTTTTTCCTATGTAATTTGTTCCTTCTCTTTTCTGAAGATCCCAATTCCAGTTGTTTTATCTCTGCTATCTTTGCTACTTCTAGTAAAGTTGGTTTAGACTTTGATTTCCATTTTCTAGTAATTGCTTTTTTGGCAGCTATCATAATTAGACTCAGCAAGGCTTTACTATGTCTAGACAATTCCAATTCTGTATCATAGTACAAGGAAATAATTTCCTTAGTTACACCAATTTGCTCACCCAGCATCTCTGACAGAGCAGTCTGCAGGGAATCTTTAAAGTCTGCCAACTTATTGCACTCCCAGAAAACATGTTCCCAGTTACCTCTTTCTTCCCCTTCACATCTCCATCATTTGCTGTCTATCTGTGGAAAATTTTTTGGAGTCTATTTAGGGTATAAAAATAGCTATGTAAACACTTCCAGACAAAGATCCTAATTCTTCTAGTATTTGTTATATATTTGGGAGACATACATATATCCCCTTGTTTTTATTTTTTGCTTTGTTTTTTGCAAATTGCTTATCCCAATCTCTCGTTCTAGTCCTTTCTAACCTCCGATTCTTATAGTTATCATGCACTATTTTATATGCTCCTTTCTTAATGGCAATTTCTGTTCTAGATTCTAGTAAAAACTCTACCAGGGTTGGTCTTTCATTTTGGACCCTATGCTTGCCTATAGTCTATCAATCCTTGATAGGAAGGCAATCTCTCACTTGCAGTCCAAATAAGTTCTTGGTGTCTTCCCATTCTATTACATTTCCCTCTCTAGTTATTTGCTCCCAATACCTTGGTTCCTTTGCCAGATTTCTCCAATATATTCCAACCCCCTCTTGCCTATGGTCTGTATCCCTAATTGCAGTCATCCCTATCAGCAGACTCTCCTTTCTCTATGCCTGTGTTGGCTTAGTTCTTAGAATACTTTCTGCTACTTTATGAATATAATATTTTATATGATTATTGTTATTCGCCTAAAAGGTCTGCATCCAAATTCTCCTTGGTTCTTGAGTTTTCCACCTGTTTCATCATCATCTCTTTCCATGTTGAATTCTAGCTTTCTGCTTGTGCAATATGTAGGAGCCTTAACTCTGTTGCACTGAAATACCCCTTTTAATCAGGTAATCCCAACCTGCCCTGTTCTACTGGAAGAATAAGCTTATCCCACTTGAGTCTTGCCGTCTTCCCCTCCTAGATAAATTCCTTCAGCTCTTTATTAATTGATTTCCACAATTTTTCCTCTGGTTAATAAAAATATGCCTGACCTGTGTACAAGACTAAAGGGACTAAAAAGTTTTTACTACTTATATCGTACTATCAATATCCATATAACAGAGCTTCCATTCTCTCTGTTTTTGTATTATCTTTTGTTTAGTCTCTTCCTATATATCCTTAGCTGCCACACTGGAATAATTTTTATTCCATACTCATAAATACTTCATTTTATCATCCCCCCGTAAGTATGCATATTGCTGAACCAATTTGTATGTGGGTAAATAATTTACCGCTATTGCCTTTGTTTTAACTTCATTAAATTTGTGTCCCAAAAAGGTTTGAAACTGTCTCAATATGTTCCATAGCACTGTAATGTCCATTTCTGCTTTTGTCAGGTATAAAATAAAGTCATCTGCAAATAGAGACAGCTTTTCGTGATTACCATACCAATTATATCCTTGAATTTCTGAGTCCCTTTTTTTCTTTGCCAATGGTTCTAAATATAATGCAAATAACAAAGGGGAGAAATGACACCCCTGCATTCCTCTGCTCAAGCAGAGATTATCAGAGAGGACCCCACCACCCATTTTAATTTTTGCCTCCATTCCCTCATATATCTTCTGAATCAACCTTATAATTTTATCAGGGAATGTTAATGCTTCCATTGTTCTGCTGATAAAGTCCCAGCTTACTCTGTCAAATGCTTTCTTTGCATCAAGACCCACCAACAACAGTGGTATTTTCTTACATTCTGCTTCCCTCTGGATCATCAATGCTCTGTTAATATTGACAAATGTTTGCCTCCCCTCTACAAAACCACATTGATCCTTATCTACCAATTTTGGCATCTCTTTTGCCATTATTTTAGCCATTATAGACATAAACACTTCATAATTGTGGTTTAGTATTGAAATGGGCTTGCATGAACAGGATCTGATGAATCTTTACCCTCTTTAGGTATTATAGTTACGACCACTTTCTTCCAGGATGTTGGTACTTTTGCTCTTAAAATATTGTTAAACAAAACCTTCCAGTTCTTTACCAGTTTTTTTTTCCCCTCCTAGTTTTCAGACTTCCACAGGAAGACCATCTCTTCCTGGGGACTTTCCTATAGATTGGTTGTATATAACCATTTTTATCTCATCTCCTATTCTAACTGTTAGCAATTGAGCCTCCTCTACCTCTAGCCTTGGCATATTTAATTCTTCCATTAACAGTTCCATTTGTACCTTTTGCTGATTTCCATATTTCTCTGTTTTATACAGACTTTCATAAACTTTCAGAATATTTCTAATACTTCTACAGGATTCCCTCATTATCTTCATTGTTATAAGCTTCTTAAGCTTGGTAGTAGCCCTTTCTTCTTTCTGTTACCTGAGTGATTGTTCTAAAAGTTTTTGTACTCTAGAGTTATCAAAAAAAAAATAGTTGCTTAACAGCAATCTTTCTAAACTCATGTAGATTATCGAGTTAACCCCGTCTTTTCTGTTTTGCATTCTGCAGTTGCTCCTCTTCTTGTTCTGTGATATTCCCCCATTTTGCAATACTTAACTATTTTCAGTCCCTCTAAATAATTCTTGTTACTTCTTAACCAAATTTCAGTTTCTTTTATTTCCACCCTATTTTTAAACTCCACTTTAATTTTATCCCACTCACTAGCTATATATTCAGTAGAAATTTCTATTTTCTCTTACAGGTCTTGAATAATTTCCACTTCACATTTCTTAAATTCCTCTCTTTTCAACAGATAGATGGGAAAGTGCCATTGTTTCATTTTTATTTCATTACTCTGTGTTTGTTAGCTCATGATCTGAAATAGTTGTATTAATACCTTCATTTAAATGCACATGTTCCTGTGAAATGTAAATTCTGTCTAGACAAACCCAGTTTTTGTATCTTGGGGAATAATATGTAAATTCACACAGAACTCCTATTACTGAATTCACATCGTCCATGCTAAATATTTTCATAAATTCTTTAAAAAATTGCCCTCCTTTGTTATATTTTCCCATTTGGGCCCCCAGATACATCTTCACTGTTGCAGATCAAATTTTAGTCCCCACTTATAAGTAATATTCCTTGCTGAAAGCTGATTATTTCACCCAGAATTTTCTTAAGCTACAATATAGCAGTTTTCGGTAGAATATAAATTCATGCCACTGTAATCCTCCTCCCTTGCCAGTAGCCCCTTAGTACTACAAATCTACCATTATTGCCTTTTTATCCTCTTTTATTACTATTGGAGCTACTCTTGCATTTAATATAAATACTCTTCTCTTCCTTTGCCCCAGATATTCCACTGAATAACCATCCTGAAAACCTTTCTTTATTAAATGTACATGTTCAGTTCTTTCCAAGTGTCTCCTATAGCATAACTATTTGACTGTACATTTTTAACATAGTTCTTCTACACTTTCTTTTTTGTATATATATCTGTGAGATCATTAACATTTAAAGACAATATAGAAATCATCATATTCTTGAGAAATTATTATTCCCACCTTTTATATATAACAGTTTTTTGTTAAATGTCTAGTTCCAGCTTTTGTGTTATATGCATGTACTGTTTGGCAGGTTAATCATTCATACAGTTGTTTTTTGTCATCTTGTTTTTAGCCTATGTCACATCTTACATAACTTTTTTGTTTTATTGAAAACTCTCAAACCAAAAACAAACACCCCCCAATAACCCCTAAAGCCTATTAATTTAATACTAACATGCATCTATTAACTTAATAACACACAAAACTATGTACATTTACTAGCAGAACATTTTCCAAACTTAAAGCCACACACACATAGACTCAAGCTAATGAAAACGAAAGGTTATCCATGCTAAGACACATAGTGTACCCTGTGATTCTATTAAGTGGTTTTGTCTGATCTTTATAGCTCTCTTAGTTGGGAAAACACTTGAATGCTTTCAGAAAACATTTTCTCCAATCCATTTCTCTTGATCAGATTATCTGCTAGAGACATGAGGACCAGACATAGAATTATTTACTAGGGAAAAAGCCTCATAATATTCAATATTCTTTTTCATTCACTTGCTTTCTCTTAAAACTTGTTACTAGATTAAACTAATGGCCTTAGCCCAATAATTCCCCTATGCAACAATGAGAAAAAGCACTCTAATTTTTCTTTTGCCATGCTCTTTTAACCAGATCTTTTTTTTTTTACATTGCAGTGCCTACATTTCTTAAAACTGCACTAGGAGAAAGTGACAAAGAAAGAAAAAGGGAAAAAAACTGGAGCAACTATTTACATTAGTATCCCTATTACACTTAAAAATAACTGAAAAAAATTAGTTTATTACATGCAAAGAAAATCATGCATTATTTTAGTACTATTAAGAAAAAAATTGTTTTACTTAAAGTTAACTTGTCCCTGTTCTTCCCCTCTCCTGAGTATTTTTCCAAACATTAAAGCATATGCCCTACTTCATGTCATTAGTCCCCTACAAGTTAAACAGTCCAAAAAAAGTCCAATATTTCCAGATTTTATTGTTCTATCATGTTTCACAAATATAATTATTGCTTTGTAATCCCACGTTTGTCAGTTTCCAAGTTACTGATTTTATTCTCCAAATGTTAATGACATATAGATAGGTATATGTTTTACAGTCCCCTACAAGTTTAACAAAGTCCAAGAAAGTCCAATATTTCCAGATTTTCTTGTTCTATTTCTGTTCGTCTCCATTTCCCAAACCCTGCTTCCTTTCCAGTGTACTCTACAATCTTCTAATCAACTCTTATGCTTTTTTCCCTTTCTCAAGCATTTTCCATTGAAACACTGGCAAAGGTTTCTCCTGGTATGGACTCTCTGTGGTCTTTATTGCCAGAAGAACAAAAAGCAGAATCTTCTTCTGATTCACAGCTCACATTTTGTTGGACAAAGTTTTGTATTTCTTCCTCAGCATGTACTTCAAAAAATGATTTTGTTCCACCAGTGAAAAATAATTTGTAGATAGCTGGGTACAGCAGTTTGAATTTCATACCTGCTTCTCAATATTCTCTGAATAATGTGATACATTTTTCTATCTTCAACCTGGTGTACAATAAGTAGTCATTCTCCATAAACACTCTGCTCTCTCCCACTTTTAGTACTTTGTCCTTCTGCCACAGTTTTGTGAGAATCAACTCATTTTGGTAAGGTTGCATCTTTACTATTAAAGGTCTAGGTTTTTTCTCATAGCCATGTTTGGAGCATACACACCATGTGCCCTTACAATCAATAAGTATACAGTTACTTATTTATGCTTTCATAAAATTAATAGAGTCTGTTCCTTCCAGGTAATTGGGTACAGCAGAAAATCTCAGGGTTTCCCTATGTGCATAGAGCATTCTATTGTTTTTTTTTTTTTTTTTAATATCTCTTGTGCAATCTCATATTCAGCCAGCCTTTTCTTTATTTCAGCCTCTCAGTTTTGTAGTTTTATCACCTTATCTGAATATCTGTTGAAAGCTTCTTCCATTTTTTCCAGCCTTTTATTGTTTGAATTGATATACTCAATCAGTGGTTTATTTATTTTAGTCAGGCCTGTGTGCAGTTACCTTATACTTTCCTCGAGGTTATTGGAAGTCATGTCTGGAGTTTGCACTGCTTTTTGCTACAGTACTTTTCCTAGTCAGTGTTTCCTGTTGCCCTTTGTAGCTGGTTTCCTTCAGGTTCTCTGTATTTCTGTTTTTTCTGGCATCCAAGCAGTGCACTTACTAGCCAGTTCCAGAAATCTAGGTCCACTGTCTTTTTCTGTTAAGTCTGTTTTCACACTGGAAGAGTTAGAATTAAGCTGCTACTCAATGTGCAGCCATCTTGGCAGTGTGTCCACAAAAAATGTATTTTGTCTTCAAGAATGTGGCCCAGGTGTATCATCAACCACAGAGTGTGACAGCTCAAAACTTGTAATGAATTCTTCAAGAAATACAATACAAACTTGCAATAATGGCACTATCAAAAACTTTAGTCACATTTACAGCCAGGAAATAAAATATAAATCAGTCTGATTTAACTTAATGAATGTAGTCCAAATCTATTGTTAATATATTTAAGAGACAGTTTTAGTGATGCATATTCTTCCACACTTATCAAAATCATTTAAAAACATGCAACGCATAATCAATGAAATGAAGTGGACAAAACTAGTCATCAATGTTATGCCTTTTAAGTGAAAATAATAATTATTTTCAAAATAATATTGTAGAAACACATCATTTACAAACTCTAACACAGTACTACTTTTCAAATGTGATTAATGTGGCTGCTGTTCCAACCACTACCACAGTGCTTCTTACCCACATTTATGGAGCATGTTTTACATAGATTCTACATCTAAACAGTCTAATTGTCAGCTTGAGTCAACTGTATATCATCTATTAAATTATTGAATTTAGTTATATTCTTAACTGTTTCCCCTCACAAATATTAAAAACAAGCCTTAAACTCATTTCTAAGAAGCATAAAAGGAAGTCTCAATAAATAAACCTTTTCTCCAAAAGGTAAGTTTTCCAAAGGGGAAAGGACAGTGCTTATGATATTTTGGTAAGAGATAAAATATTATTTTTTGAGATTTTTTTCTCTCACAGCTGGCCATCAACTGGCACCAGCTCCTCTCCTCATTCACTGTGCCTAATGGATTTGCATTGGCCTCAATTCAACCTACATCCAGGGTCAGTGAGGGGATGGAGGACACTGGTGCATTATCATGCTGATACTCTGGAGAGTGTGCTTTGCCAACTCTCTGATCACTGCCCTCAGGGAGGAGCATGTATGCTTCTATGCTTGTGCAAACTCCTGATGAAGCACCTAACTGCTTATACTGCATAGAGCTCGTCAGGCTGGCATGCTGATTATTGCAGTAAGCCAAAGCTGCCTCCCTCCCCCATAGGATTTAAGCCAACATCAGTCACTCACTCTCATCCTCCTGCTGCAGCCCCTCCAGGGCATTTTCTAGACTTTTTAATGTTAATTCAGTACTTCAGCTAATACGTTTTTATTCCTTCTTTATATACCCTGCTCAGAAGGTAAACACTTAAGTATATGGACAAGGGATGATAAAAATGGCCTGTCCTGAAGATGTCTCCAGTTCTCATTAGAATAAGCTGTCAAATGTACTAAGTATCCTATCATTTTAATTTCTGAGCTCCATAAGCTTTTACCTTTCACCTACTGAAAGGTTACTAATAAAACTTCTGAACAAAAAATGTCCATTTGTGTGTAAATCAGAAAGCATTGCCTTTAAAAAAAACAGCACTGCTTTGATATATGCTGGTTGATTGCAACAAAAACATCTTAAGGTACATGACCTTGCACTTCCACACAAGTGGCACTAAGAACAGCAAACAAAATGCTGGGTGTAAAACACATACACCAAATCCAAGATTACACAACTTTTGAGAAAATGTGTGTGTGTGTGTGTGTGTGTGTGTGTGTGTGTGTGTGTGTGTGTGTGTGTGTGTGTGTGTGTGTGTGTGTGTAGTATGTAAAGCAAATGTAAAACTTAGCTATTCCTCACTTATTGTGGATTTTGTCTATGACTTCTAAACCCCACACCACTTCTGACAGTATTGTTGAATACAAGAGTAGTAAATCCATTTACAGCCAAAGTCAAAATATTTGCAGATTTGTTTATCGAATGGTATAATTTGAGATCAGTATCTGCATTAAATGAAGCATCATGTGTAATATATGCACCTGACTGGGATGTTTTTGAGTTTTTCAAAACAGAATTAATAAACTCCTCTTGTTCTTTTCTTGCACTGCACGTTTGACCAGTAGTTTCCTGAGTCTGGGAAATGAAAACATTACATTTTTTTATTTCAACTGCTTAAACTGGAATTTAATTTTATGGTCATTCATGTCTCATTTGTATTTTGACAACTTTCATTTCTCTAATGTATGACCCAGTGCACTGTTTTGGGTAAATTTCCCCACTGGGTTTAAATACTGGTCATAATAATAATATTGGTCAAACTTGTTCACATTCAGATATAGTTTTCATTGATTGTGAAATCTGTCTCTTGCAGAAATCAACAAGTTAAAAAAATATAGTTTGTGGTTTGTTATACTAACTTCCTCATCATGTTTCAGAAAGAATCATTAAAGAGGGAGGAGACATTTCTACCATTAAATAATCTGCCATACTCTTCTGTTAGTGGTGTGGTATTTTAAATGTTACAGTACAATCAAGTGAGAATAACTGTTGTTGTGTAGTTTCTGTCACCCTCTATAACTGGAAATTTAACAATTATTGAGTTGGGCTTCAGGGAAAGAAATAATTACTGATTAAGTTTGAGTTAACAGTGGAATACCCAGGAAAAAAAAATATTTATTTTCAAATGTTAACTAAACACTTTCTGCCCACCCCACTGTTTTAGAAAGAGGAGTCATATTAATTTAACATATTTACAATATACACAGAAATGAAGAAATTCAACTTCACATACTATTATACAATGTTAGGAATACATTGAATCAAGGTAATCTTATTCAATTAACACATTAAAAGTCTTGCTCTTTCAATAGCAACATTTCAAAGATATCTCAGCCAGTAAAAGTCTTAGTATGATTTATAGATCTTATTCTGATCACTTCCTTTTAGAAGCTGCGGTGGTACAGTGGTA
Source organism: Protopterus annectens (assembly GCF_019279795.1). NCBI lineage: Eukaryota > Metazoa > Chordata > Ceratodontiformes > Protopteridae > Protopterus > Protopterus annectens. The sequence goes on from NC_056737.1 coordinate 617,269,199, forward strand.
GCGTTGTTGCCTCACAGCAAGAGGTTCTCCTGTTCCATTCACGGCTGGAGTGCCTTCTGTGTGGAGTCTGCATGTCCTCCCCGTGGTCGAGTGGCCTCCAAAAGACATGCATGAATGAGCATGCCTTTACTGAAGGTTGGGCATTCAGCTGACAACTCAGCACCATAAAAAAATCTACTGCCAATCATTAGCAGACCGGAGTTCCTCTGTGGCAACCCCTAACCAGGAAAAGCCAAAAAGACAAACAATTGTTATCACTTCCTTTTCAGTTTTACATACTATTGCTGTTAAATTTAAAACATATTTGAATGTAGGAACTGAGTATTTTTTGAAAACTTTTATAGCAACAGAAGACTCCAAAATATATTTTTTGTTTGTCTTGTACAGATACAGGAAGTGGAACATGCATCAGTATTATTGATCTACTTAAACAGTTTTCAGGACATAACTCCTTAAAAACATACATATCTCTTCCCAATATACATTTAATTTTTCATGATCCATAAACATGTGTGTCCAATCAGCTTTTATATCTTTACTACATCTCCAAGAAAATGAAGTTATTTGACTAAATTTGGAGATTTTATAGGAAGTAACAAACATTCTGTGTATATATTTCCAGCTAATAACTTTCCAGTATAAACTTGAAGAAGTTTGACTAACTCATTTAAGTAATGATGTTTTATTCTTACCATCTACTGAGTCACTCATTCCACTACTGTCTAAAAAGTTCCAGAATTTTGCATCAGTATTATTACAGGTGCTACCCTACTTATGCCCTTTCAACTTATGAACTTTCAGACTTACAAACAAACTTGTCTGTAAGTCCAAAATTTGAATATCATGTCAGCTCTGAAGTTCAACAGTGTGTGTGTGTGTGTGTGTGTGTGTGTGTGTGTGTGTGTGTGTGTGTGTGTGTGTGTGTGTGTGTGTGTGTGTGTGTGTGCGTATATGTGTGTATATATATATATATATATATATATATATATATATATATATATATGTATGCATATATAGTTCTGTGTCCATCTGTCTGTCAATCTTTCTAGCTCCAGATAGATATACAGAGATAGGTTGATACTAATTTGGTAACTCTGGCATTCCTCTGATGTCGCTTCACTGTGAAGAACTGGAGATTCAATAAATAAAATGGTAAGTGGAATGTCCAGTGCTCATATTGATTTGGCAAATTCCTAATGTAATATGGTATGAAATGTAAAACTATATACTGTTTTCTCCCGGTTCCTGTTTGTAATAAGCTATATGTTTTTAAGCGCTACTTCCTAAAATTGGTTTGTATTTCCTTATATGCATCTTCTTGCCTGAATTTGCTGTATCTAAGCTTGCTATCTCTAATACAACAAAGTGAAGTGAACTAGCTGATCTCTGTTTTTCTTGTGATATTTTTTAAGCTGAATTCTCTTAAAGTTGCATGTGTGTCCATTGTAACTGCCATACTGCCATACTGAAAACATTAAAGCAGGCAATGACCTTAATGTAAATGTTTGGTAGTTCAACCCAAAGAATTTGTGTTGCAAGGATTGCAAATGTAATCCTGGGAATGACAAGATAGAAAATGTTAACATGTTTTACAGAAGTCCCAAGGTGCAGTTTTATTCCAAGGTACAGTGATCTCTGAGTTAATATATACACATAGGAAATTTGTTTGTGTGGGGGGGGGGGGTGCTAGCACATTCCATTAACTGTCAAGGGTGTGTTGGACTTCCAAACATTTTCGACTTACAGGTAACCCCCAGGGACATAACCTGTTTGTAAGTAGAGGAGCACTAACTTGTATAACTTGGACAAGCATCCTTTGTAGGTCAATTTACATTCAATGATAGCATTCAAATATTAATATAATGTGAGAATCGTGTTCTATTCTGTTATGTTCCTCTTCACTCATTATCTAAAAATTCATTTAATTTCTTACTGATGGATAATATTAACTGGTTAACAGATTTATCCAACTTATCTTTCATTATATATTCAGGCCTTTTAGCTTTTCCATTTTCAAACTAATCAGACCATAATACCATTCAATTTCTTTTTAGTAAATTCATTTTAACATTGTTCTGAGTTTCCTTAAATCAAGATGTGTGTGCAATGCAAAAGCACAAAAATTTCAATGTTGATATTAATGGAGTTTTAAAAACATATTTCTTAACTGTTTTAAGTATTGATCTTGTATATGCAAAGTCTAAAAATTGAAATGAATTTCCTTCTAAGGTAAATTTAATTAACCAGGTGAAAGGACTGTTACATATATGATAAACTTGATATCATAGGATAACATATAGGATAAATAATTTAGTATAATCTGCTCCTGAATAGTATTCCATTAACTGCTATAAGTTAAATCTTTCCAGAGTATAACAGAGTTAAAATGTGCAGCAATAGAATAAGATTCTACATCTGGAAAGCTAATACCACCATACATCCATAATCTTAAATGATTTCTATAAGCAATTATTCGCTCTTTAGGATACCATAAGCATGAAGTTAACATTTTTATTCAGTGTTCTTTAAAAGTTTTTGTCAGGTATTAAAGCTATTGAATACAATTGATATATAAGTGTGTGTGTGTGTGTGTGTGTGTGTGTGTGTGTGTGTGTGTGTGTGTGTGTGTGTGTGTGTGTGTGTGTGTGTGTGTATATATATATATATATATATATGTGTGTGTGTGTGTGTGTGCGTGTGTGTGTGTGTGTGTGTGTGTTTGTGTGTATCTAAATATATATATATATATATATTGGTATCTTGGTTAATATCATTATTTCAGTAAGTACTAACTTATCCTCAAAAGTAAAAAAAAAACATTAATTCCATTTTTAATAAGAACACTTCAATCATTTCTTCAAAATTATTGTTAATCTTTTCACATCTTGATAGATTTTTGTTCTTAAATTTTTTTGTTATTTTCCTTCCCAGTTATATTGATATTTATATTTAAACTTACTATGCAGTAATTGATTTAACAGTAAAGTTTCTGTTTTATTATTATTATATTTCAGCAACAATATTTTTTGAATCTTTTCAATTTCATCATCTATTTCTTCAACTGAATAATTTAAACCTCCTATAGTTAGTAAAATATTTGCAAAGAGCTGTATTTTAGATTGACAATCCTTACTAATTGAGAATCCATCCATTTTGTTCATTGTTTCTGATACTGTTAGCTACAAGTTCAATAACTAATGCAAATAGAAGAAGAGACAAGTGGAACCCTTGCTTTGTGCCTTCGTTTAAAGTGAATCCTTGAGAAATGTAAGATCCAATTTTAATATATGCTTTAGAGTCTCTATACATGCTGTTAATATTCAATAAATTGTTCTGGAAATGCAAACACTTGTAAACTTTTAAACAAGTAGTTCCAATCAACAAGAATTAAAATCTCTCAATATCCAAGCTAATTAGGGGCAATTTCTTCTTCATTCCTTTTGCTAAAAAAATTATATTGACATAAAGTAATCTATTGATTATAATTAATAAAGATTAAACAATACTTAATTTATCTACTATATCTATAAATCTTGTAGCAAAGATGGAAGTACATATTTTATAGTCTATATTTAATAATGAAATAGGTCTATATGAGGAAACTAACTTATTACCCTCCCCTTGTTTAAAGATAGGTGAGATTATAGAAAATTTCCCCAAAGGAAGAATTACTCTGTCACCCTGAATTATCCAGAAAACATCACTTAGTAATTCAAAAATATTTAATTGAGGCAGGCTATATAATTCCATGGGAACACTTTATAAGCTCAAAATACTGAACTCTCAAATTTCAGAATCTTGAGCTCATAAAGTGGAAGGATCAGAAGATCGCAAGCCCAGAAGAGCAAAATTCAAAATCTCGAATGTGGGAGATTTTGAATTAGCGGTTCTGGTGTTGCACTATTTTCGTGGATTCAGGTAAGTTTTTATGTGTAAGGGTGTTGGGTAGGGGCTGTAGTGTGTGTTATTGTGTGTTGTTACTGTGATGTGTGTGTACAAGAGGAATGTAGTTTGTGTGGTGGTGTTTTGTGTGTGTGTGTGTGTGTGTGTGTGTGTGTGTGTGTGTGTGTGTGTGTGTGTGTGTGTGTGTGTGTGCGTGTGTGTGTGTGTGTATGTAGTGTGACCTTGGAGTTAGAATATTTAAGTAGGGGGGTGCAGGGGACTTGCATATAATAAGGGTAGGTATATATTCTTGCTTAGTTGTGTGCGTGTGTGTTGTATTGGTGTTTGAAAGTGTTGGGAGTTTGAATTTCACAGTTTTGCAGTTTTGGGATTTAGGGCTTCATGATTGTGTGGTTTCAGGTATTTGGATTTTTCCACTCTATGGGCTTGAGATTCTGAAATTCGAGATTTCAGAATTTTGAGCTTATAAAGTGAATCTAATTCCATATATAAACCATCTCACCCTGGAGCTTTAGCATTTTTCCCTTTTTTAAAGCTTCTTAATTTCTATCAGGATAATAGGCATAGTCAACAGACAGATTTGTTGATCATTAATTATATTACTAACATTTTCTTTAAATATTTCTCAATTTTATAATCATTAGGATTATTATTTTTATCATAAGATCCTCATGGATTTAAAAAATAAAATATTAAGCACTTCCTCTATGTCTGAAATGAGCTTATTAGTGTTAGTGTTTTGGATATTATTGATTTGTGCCTTTTGTATAATATCTTCTATTATCTATGTAGATTTTTGAAGTCATCACATAAATGTGCAATTTTATTTTTTTCTAAAGCTATATCCACATTATGCATTAAAACTGTTTGATATTTTGTCATTATTTTTATTTAATTATGATCTAATTTCTTTGTTTATTGTTCAAACCTCACTTTGTGTACTTCATCTGGTATTTCTAACAACTGTTTATCCCACTATTTCATGTTATTACTAGCCCATTTTACCATTCTATTTTTAATATGCATTTTAAGGAGTCCCATAATATGACTTTATTAACCTGACCATTATCATTGAAATATTAAAAAAATCTCAATTTCTTCCTTAAGGTAACTCTTTAATTCTTTTAATTTCATCATATATACTGACATTCTATAAATGATCTGAAATTTCCTTATATCCATTAATATATTAGTACTCAGTGCATTATGATCAGATACAGGACAAGGAATAGTGTTAAAATAATTCACTTTATTAAGTAAATATGTAGAGGCATTAATCCTATTGATTATAGTTTGTGTCCCATGTGCATAAGAATAATAAGTAAAGAGCAATGTCTTATCTTCTGCTTTTAATATTAAAGCAACTAAATTATTATTATTATTATTATTACTAATCCATCTGTTTAGTGCTTTAACTGATGCCAGAATTTTAGGTTTCGTCTATTCACTTGTATCTTTTATACTAGATATGCAGTTAATATCCCCTGCTAAAATTAAACTACCCTTTCAAAAACTTTGTAGTAAATTTAAGTGATCTTTAGCCACTCTTGCACCTACTCAGGGATCCAGGGAAAATTGGCTAGTGTATACTTAATTATTATAAATGTATACTTTCATTGGAATCATTAATGGATTCCTTGACCTTAGACATTACAATAGATTCTATCCAAAATATAGCAGTTCCTCTTCTCTTTTTGTTAAAAGAAGCAGATGATAATATTTTGTAATCTAAGTTATTTAAATATTGTGTATCTTTATCTAGCAAGTGAGTCTCTTGCAAGAATATGTCTTCTCTATTTAATTTGCGATAACTCATTAATGATTTTATGTTGTTGCCATTATTTAATCCATTTACATTAATGGATAATAGAGTAAAACTATTCATATTTTGAATTAAAAATATTTCTTTTAAAAGAAAACACGACACTTATATCCACCATATTAATTTAATTGTATATAAGACTCTAATGTATTCCTCCAAAACTATCTTAACATTCCACATTTTAATTCTTCCTTTCTACAAACTAAACTGCTAAAACTCATACATAAAAACAAGTCTACAACTGTAACTGTATACAATACTAACCAAACACAACCTGTAATGGCTACCAATGTTTCTGGTTTGCCTCTAAAATAGACAAACTACTATACTATTTCTCTACCTACTAATACCTAAAAATTTATCACAAAACTAGCCATAAGGTATTGTGACTTACAAATAATTAATATATAAATGATTCTTTCATTACTACATAAAAGTTGAATAACCCTCTTCTGTTAATCACAAATATTAAATAATCCCACAAATAATGTACTATATACCTATTTAAGGTGCACTACTATAAATTATCCATTAAATATTTCTAAATTGTTTGCTCATTCAACATTATTATAACAAAATCTCTAAATAAGTAAAACACAGCGGACATGAAAAGATAAAGAAATCTGTACACTTTTACATGACAGCTAATCTTATACCAAACTATTATACAAAAGGAAAATCAATGCACATATATATATATTTGTCATGCTAATTACAGATCTAACAAAAGTTCTGAATTAATTTTAAAAGTACAAGTGTCTATATCTTAAAATTGTATAACACTGTCAATATGATAAAACTATTTAAAAATCCTTATTAAACTAATTCATAAAAATATTACATTGCTGAGGTAAAAGAGAAGGTCTTGCTATTTCTATGGAGTCAAAAAAAATTGCTGTCTATATTGTAGTCTAAGGTTACAATGTGCTTAATAAAATCCCATTCTCCCTTCAAGGGTTCAAACATATTGAAAAATCTATTAAAAAACAAATACGACTCAAGGACACATGTAGTTTAGCGCTTTCATTTGTTTAATACAAAACTTCCTCAGAAATAACCATATCTCAGAATCATTGCACATTTATACTAACACCAATTATAAAAATCAATCTGTGAACCAATCACATTCTGTGCTCTTAATTTGCTAAATTAAATATTTAAACATACAATGACATTATACACAATTTTGCTTTGTAAAAAATGTTTAAGTATGATGAAATGCTAGCTAAATAAATATAAAGAATCATAAAAAGCTGATTAATCATAAGAAAAATAAATGCATTGTATCATGCATTCTTAAACTTTAAAAAACACTTAATAGAAATGTTTTTGTTAATGCCAGGTTAAACGTCAGCCCTTAAAATAATATGCCATTTAAGTTCCAAAAATTCAAGATATGTATTAAATGTATTGACAAATCTTGCTCTGTTCACCTTTTCTAACACCATAAACTGGAATTTTTTAATATCCATACAGCTACGACAATGTCTTGCTAATGCATTATTTAAATCTTTCTTTTTAATAGCACTTATATGTTCTCTAATCCTACTAGCTAGCTTTTGAATAGTCTTTTATATATAGAAAGATTTGCATGTAGAACAAATGGCGACATGAACTAACCCTTCTGTACTGCAAAAATATCTACACTTTGCAGTGTTGTGTTCAAAGAAAAAACTACTCATAAGCAAAAATGAATCTGCATTGAGAACATTTATTACATTGAAAAGCCCCTAACTTAGTTTCAATTTTAGCACTCTTGTTGTTTGAAACATTTTCAAGAAATTGTTTTAAATTTCTAGTTTTCTTCTGAATAAATCTAGGCTTATGTCCAATAATTCTGGAGAGTTCTTGATTTCCTAATAAGATTTTCCAATTGTTGATCACTTGTTTAATTTCATTGCCCTCAATGCTTAGAGGGACTGGAAAAGAACAACTGAATCTATTGTCTTCTCCTGTTCTGTTTGTACTGAAACCACTTTTAATAATGGGAGAAAAATTTATATGTCTCTTTTTTTTTTTACTTCATCAGTAATACCCACTAATTTTTGAAAAGGATAATCCTCTTTCTAAAAAAAGTTCAATAATTTTATTGGTTTCTTCTGAAAACACCTTATCATCACTAATCAAATGGCCAAGTCTAATGGCCTGTCCTCAGAACACATTTAATTTAATATGAACTGGATGAAGGCTATTAAAGTGTAAGTAATTATTAGTAAATGTGTTTTTCCTGTAAATATTACTTGAAAAACTCTTTTTTATGTTTATATCTATCTTTATGTCTAAGACGTGCCCTGAACTACCCATTTCTCCCAGTGTAAAATTAAGCCAGTGAATACTATTATTGATTTCCTGCAAGAAATCATTCAGAGTGTTCATGTCACTGGACCAGGTAATAAATAAATCATCAATATATCTTTTATAAAATGTGACATACTTAAATGATGGAATTTTAACCAAATATTCCTCCTCCCACCAACAAAGGACTAAATTAGAGAATGTGGGGGCTACTTGAGCTCCCATCGCTACACCATTTTTCTGTTGAAAAATATTATCATCAAACATGAAAGCATTATTCTTAAGTACTAAGTCAATAAGTTGACAAATAGTAGTTATGTCAAGCCCATACTCTTTACAATATTTGCTAAGGTATAATCTGACAAAATCAACGCCTTCATCCTGATCAATAAAGATATATAGTGAAGTGATGTCCATGGTGCACATGTAACTCTCCTCTCTCATGAAACTATAGTTTTTTTATCTCATCTAAGAAAATCTAAGAATCTTTTGAATACTATTTACTTTTCTGAATAATGGGATTCAGTAGTTGATCTAAATAGGCAGATATCTTAAAAGTTTTATTGTAAGGTGCAGACACTATAGGTCTGAATGGGGGCTGTACTGTATTTTTATGGATCTTGGGCAAACTGAACAAATACCTAATTGAGGCTCTTCTACCATACAAAACTCAAATAAATCCAAGTCAATATACCCTTGATGTAACATGTCTAATAGACTTAAATCTATATTTTTATAACTATATCTAATAAAGTCTTTGAATACCTTATTATAATTGGTAGTGGCACTTAAAAGACTGTACATAGCTTCATGTATCTGATATCATTATATCTGCCTGAGTGCTGTAATCTTATCCTTATTCAAATTGCAGTATTGATGTTTAGACCACTTGGTTGTATCCTTTAATAAATTATGCAAATCTGTTTCAACCACGGAGGAAAAGACATTCAATGTGTGTACTAATGCAGGATTCTATGTACTATTTCTTTTAAACACGCACTCCTTGATATCCACTTTATTCAAAATTAATTTCAAATTTAACTTTCTGATATATAATTTAAAGTCTAACATAGTGTGGACTAAAGGAGCTCTATTAGCTGGTAAAAAAGAAAACCCCTTTGACAATAATTTCAATTCAGTGCCAGAAAAAACTATATTACTTAAATTGAACACATGACATTCTTTCTCTAACACCCTTTGTTCTTCCCTTTTTTCTTTGTAGCTACTGTTAATGCCTCTTGGTTGGGAGGCAGACTGTTCATTTCTGTTGCTGATGTAAAAAAAGGGGGGAGAGGGAGAAGACAGTTCACTTGCCTCACTGGATTGACTGGAAAGAATATCTCTTTGTGGTTCCTCAGAATCTGCATGTGTAATATTTTCAGTCTCAGGATTGTAAAATGAATCCAGTCTATCCAGATGTCTGTCCCTATAATTCTTGTAATGAGGGGTAATAGAGTCAATATGATTAGATTTATGTTTTTTTTTTCTTTTTGATTAAAAAAGCTTGACCACGCTGGTAGCTTTTTAAATCTCTCATTAGCTTTTTCTTTTTCTTATTGGTGATGCTGTCAACAAGTCTCTCACATTTTTCAAATAAATTGTGGTACAAATATTGGAAGGCCTCATAGTCTGGGTGTTTAATTTCACATCCATATATATAATTTGCTGAATTAATAGTGTTATGTTTTTCTGTGTTCCAACTAATATCTGCTTTAAGCACTTCAAGGCCTGCTTTGTTGTATATATCTTTGATATTGTTATAGATTTTGTCCTTTAAAATAATGCCGTTGGGGAATATGTACACTCTTAATCTCAACGGCACCACTTTCAAATCCACACATTTACTCAAGTAATGATTTTCTAATGTTAAACTTTTGAGCTTGAGCACTTTCTTTTCAAGCTCAAAAAAACACGCTTTAAAATCAAAGGACATATAATGAGAGTGTACAAATCTTATAGTTTTTCCTAATGTGTTAACACTGATAAAAGGATTAGAGTCTTCTTCCTACAGAAACCTTGATAGAGTCTGCTTGGAACTCTTGGTGTCTGTAGCAATAACTGTTCCTTCATCAGAGGATGAAGAAAAAAGTACATTGGGATTTTTGCTTCGCTGTTACCGGGCACCAAAACTCCCTCTAAGCTGCTGAAGCACTGCTTGTGCTTCCTCGATGATGTCAGCCAGGTTCTTGGTCAGCTTGGCCACTCCTATAGGTGTCGGATGAATGGTAAGATTGCTGGTTTCCCCGTTTATTGCCATCCCTCAATGAAAATGTTGTAATACTCGTAGAACATAGAAAAGTGCCAAGAATTCTCCACAAGCCACCAGGGAAACTCAGAGCTAGCAGGTAACACTACAAATTAGTCAATGCTGTGTGTGGAAATATTTTGCAAAGTCCCAGGTACGTCAGGAACTCAAGAAACAAATATATAAACATCTGGAACTCAATGAGCTAATGTAATATATATGGTATAATTGCCAAAATGTAGATTCTAGCCCAGGAGCCATAAAAAGAAGAACCAAACATGTTGAGCATGAAAACTAAACAAAACTCGACACTGCAACTGATTAAAAAGCAAATTATTTTTTAGATCTGGCATTACGTTAACCTAGCAGTGCACATACTAAGCAAAATTAACCAAATACAATTCTTAACTTACATACTCTTAAAGCTACCAACTCTATTGCTTATAATTTCATGACATTCTCTTACATGACATATTTGTTTGGCATTTAGAAATACATTTATAAGTTTAGTTAAATGATATTAAGTCTTTCACTGTAAATATAGTAAAACAGTAAAGCTAACAATCTATACTCCTTATCATGAACATGTTTTAGCTTAAACTATAAATACATAATTATATATATTTTGAAGCCTGGAGTCCAATACATAGCTTTTTACTTAAAGAGTAAATATATTGTTTCAAAAAATAAAAGTCCTGCAATCAAAGAATAAAAGTCACTGATTTTTAAGTTTTTTTTTAATCTTAGAAGCAGTTTTCCAGGAATTCATCTCACTCTATCTCTTAAGACATATACTGTTACAATCCATTTTTTTTAAACAAGAAACATCTTTATTAAATTATCATGTATGACATAGGCAATCATAGATTTATATAAATGAAAATAAACCTTATTGACATAATTTGATTTGCAATCATTATACATCACAAACCATAGTGACATAATTTTAGTTGTAAACATTATACATCACTTATCTATCCAGTCATTGCAGTCAAACAGTCCATAGCTCATTCAAATCCTGTCTTCTTTTAAACCTCATTTCCTCCTCTGCATGTATTGTTCAGAAAATTCCCATTTTTTTCTATGTAATTATCTCATACTCCTTTCTAAAGATGCCAATTCCAGTTATTTCATCTTTTACTAAATTCACTTCTAGTAAAGTTGGTTTAGACTTTGATTTCCATTTTCTAGTCATTGCTTTTTTGGCAGCCGCCATAATTAGACTCAGCACGGTCTTACTATATCTAGGTAATTCAGATTCTGTATTGTAGCTCAAAAAATAATTTCCTTAGTTACACCAATTTGCTCACCCAGTATCTCTGACAGAGCAGTCTGCAGGAAATCTTTAAAGTTTGCCAACTCATTGCACTCCAGAAAATATATTCCCAATTACCTCTTTCTTTCCCATCACACCTCCAACATTTGCTGTCTAGCCGAGGAAAATTTATTTGGAGTCTACTTGGGGTATAAAGATATCTATGTAAACACTTCCAAGCAAAGATCCTAAATCTTACAAAGTTTGCTGCATATTTGAGACACAAAAAAACTGTGAATAGCACTCAAAAGTCACCAATAAAACAAAAAGAGTGTTCTGGGCTAATGGAGTGAACAACCAGCTATTTTTAGAAAACTCAGCTTTATTCCGCAACACAGAAACACCATAAACGCACTTATACACACAACTCGCGTTTTCGTCCACACAACTTGGTCTTCATCAGATAATCCATTAATTAACACCATCGCTTCTTAAATAAAACAGCTAGATTACACAAACCAATAAAATTCCTAAATACAATTTAAAATGTACTAATCAGATGTTCTCATTGGACTCATGAATATTAATATATATATATATATATATATATATATATATATATATATATATATATATATAAAATGAAATAAAACAAGTTTTTTACAAGTGATTATACTATCAATTTGTTAAAAAATATTTTATAAAAACCCTAAAATCTTTAATATCAATGAATAATAAATTATATATATTAAAAAAGATTTCTAAAAGATTAAAATATTTATATAAGAAGTACTTGCAAATATATACATGCATACTTTTTAAATGAGGGACTAGCACCATCTACTGTCATATGTAAAAATTACACCTCTCACAATTTAGAAGCCCTTAGCTTTAGTAATGGCAATATAGAAATATAATCATTTAACCCTGGTATTTTAGCTGCTTCCAGGGTTATTTGCCACCATAACTCCTTATATTCTACTTGCTCCTCCCAGGGGCCACCTCTAATATCTCTCCTAATTTGTTCTAATACATAAAAGAAGAATTTATAACCTTCACATTCTCTAGAATGCTTATATAATGCATTAGTATCTTTTGCTTTAGATATCTCATATATATGTTCATATATTCTTCTTCTTAATGTTATTTCCATTTTACCCACATAGAACGATTTACATTTTTGACATATTGCAAGATATATTAATCCTTTTGTATCACAATTATAATACCCTTTACTTTTTATCCACTTATTTCTACTATCCAAATAAATTTCACCTTTATTAATTATATATTCGCATTGATTACATCTCCCACATTTGAATGTTCCTAGTTTCCTTCTTCCTTCTAATAAGTGGGCATTATCATGAATACTACTACCTACTTCATTGTTATTACTCCCTAAAATTTTCCTTAAGCTGTTGGAGTTCTTATAGACCACTTTCGGTACTACTTTAGTTATTTCATCAACATCAGTAAGGGAAATAAATCTTTCCCATTCCCTCTGAAAAACATCTCTAACCTTGTAATTAATTGCATTATATTCCAATACCAGGGCTTGTTGGTATTCATTATTAGTTCCCTTATTTCCACTTTCATACCTTTCATCACAGTTATCACTTGCTACCCCCTTTATTGGTCTAAATTTATTTTCTCTGCCTTTTTCTACCTCCATCCTAATGTTTTTAACAAAATCATTAGGATATCCTTTATCCATAAACATTTACTCCAATAAATTACATTCCTTAATAAAATCTAATTCTAAACTAGTCATGTGACATCCTCTAACAAATTGCCCTTTTACTATATTCTTCTTGCAATGTAAAGGGTGTGCGCTGTTAAAATGGAGGAATGAATTACAAAAAGTAGCTTTCCTATATATTCTGGTTTCAAAGTTCTTATCTACCTTATATATTTCCACATCCAAATATTGAAGGGTGTCATACGAGGTCTTATAGGTAAATTTAAGGAAATTAGTGGTGGTACTTATATAGTTCATAAATTCAATGAATACATCGTAACCACCTGTCTAAAATATTACAATGTCATCCAAGAATCTACGGTATAAGGTCCAACAAGTACTAAATTTAGAATTTAAAACTAATTTCTCCTCCCACTTTGCTAAAACTAATTTCGCAAAAGTGGGGGCACATGCTGCACCCATAGACACCCCTTGTGTTTGCTGAAAATATTCTCCATTAAAAATCAAGAAATTATATTTAAGGACCATTTCCATAAGTCCTATACTAGCTACCTTTTCATTGTGGGTTAATTTATTATCCTGAAACAAAATATCTTCAAACATTTGGATACCTGTCTCATAGGGTATACAAGAAAAAAGGTCAATAATGTCAATAGTAACAAATATTAAATTATCAGTATATAGTTCAGGAGTAATTTCTCTTAATAAGTCCCATGAGTCTTTAAGTATAACTTTATTATTCACCCAGATATGTTTGGCCTTTGAATCCACATATTTTGCTAATGGAAGGGTTTTGGATCCTTCCGCCGATACTATAGGTCTGAGTGGGGGGGTCTTCCACATTTTTATGAATTTTGGGGATACCAAAAATAATAGGGATTCTAGGTTTCGCTACGTTCAAAAAATTATAAGTTTTATTATTTATAACATCTTCATATAACATATCTTTTAATATCATATCTATTTTATGGTATGCCAAATTCACTTCATTTTTTGAAACGCAGGCATATTTCACTTTGTCCCATAATATTTGGTTCATTTTCCCCTCATAAATAATATTCTCCATTATAACAATCCCCCCACCTTTATCTGGTTTCATAATTCTAACTTGGGAATTACTTTTCAACTTATCCATAATCTCATTCTCCTCTTTATTTAAGTTGCTTTTATATTTAGTTTTCTTATGTGAATTTCTCACTTCTTTCTCCAAGATAATTTCTAAATTCCTTAATTGAGGATGTAACAGGTGGTTAAAGGTAGTTCTACGTACCAAGCCTTGATTATCATATATTATATTTTTTGTATTATTCTTAGAAAATAAAATTTCCAAATTTATTTTCCTTAAAAAGAGTTTGATATCTAAAAGTATTCTGGTTAAATCCCCCTATTGTATATGGAATATATTTTTTTCTGCATATTTGAGACATACATATACCTCCTATTGTTTCTTCGTGAATTGCTTATCTAATCTCTCTTCCCAATTCTTTCTAATCTCATTACAGTCCATTACTTCAGTATTAAGGATTTTATTTTTGGTAATAAAAGTGGATGCCTCTTCTAGTGTGTCAAATATTTTAGTTCCTTCAGAAAGAAATATTTTGATCTTTGCAGAAAACACCAAAGTGGCTTTAGTATTGTTAATTTTAAGTGGTAAGCAGGATTTTCTTTTACTCATTACTTTACTGGAATAATCATTGTCAAATCTGTCTACATGTTCTTCTAATTTAATAAGTGGACTGGACTATGCTATTTTTAATATTTGATCTTTTTCTATACTGGACATAAACACTACTATAATTGAACACAGTAGTGAGTTTTCCTTTTTCAAAGGTGCTCTCAGAGATTTGTGGGCCCTTTCAATTCTAAAAGATATAGTTTCAGGAAGATTTAACATTTTATGTAGCCAGGTATTTAAGACATTTATTATATTATCTCCCTCATGCTTTTCCGGTATACCATAAATTCTAATGTTTTTGTTTCAGTCTATTTTCTAAATCATCAACTTTATCCATGAGCCAGTTGTTTTGTTAAAAAAAATTCAGTCTTTAAGCCACCTTCAGTTTTTCTCCTTTATTGATCATTTAAAGCTTCTTCCATACTGCTGATTCATCCATTTTGTTGTTACATAATTTCTAATTACTCCGTAATTTTTCTGGGCTCTTCTATGAAACTGTCTATTTGGTATCCAGATTATCCATTTTAAATAATGCATCCTATATACTAGATATTATTGATTAGATATCTTTCTTAACACAAGAATCCTGAGTACCATTTCTTGGGTGTCACATGTTGAAGTCTCTTCCGTCTTAACTAAGAAGTTGAAATTCTGACAGGAAATGTCGAACGTCATCTGGTCGAGACCATATGATCGACATTTCAAGTGTCTGAAGGCTGACTTTAATGGCACCGTATGGTGCAGAATGGGAGAATTTCCCTTTTCTGCATTGAAGTGCAGCCTCGGAGTTAGTATATTTAAGTAGGGGGTGTGGGGGTGCAGGGGGCTTCCCCCTGCTTGCACCGTTAAGGTATGTTTTTCTTTTTTTTTTTTTTTTTTTTTATATTATATATTCGAACTTTCAAATATTGATCACATGGTCTCAAACATATGGTATTTGACATTTTGAAAGTTCGAATATATAACATAGACCCAAATTATAGCTTTTGAAGAACTTTGAGCTATAAATCTTTTCTCTGGCTATTAGTGAATAAAATTAGCTAACAAGTATCTCCAAATATCAATTTTTGATTATATTTTCTATTGGAGAAAAGTTTTCGGTCACAGAGATGTCACCAGTTGCTGCTGTCAGTTAGCCATCTTGGCCAGACCACTTCCATTTACTTCTTCTGGTGGTAAGACATAAGGATGTCAATGAATTCAAAATTATAACAAGACAGTTTGAATAAGTTTCGCTTTATATGTAATTTTGTACTTTGTATGTAAAAGTTCAATCTACGAGCATCCTCCCTCATGGTGAGCAAGTAGCCTTATGTTTTGCCCAAAACAAAAATAGTCAGTATTTGTAATATTGTAAATGTTTTCAATTGGAACTGGTGAATCATTTTGTTTCCTAAATATTTTTTTTTTATTTTGGAAAAATGTTATTTACATTTAAAAGGTACAGCAATGGGTGATACTCCATATGTAGATATGTCTAATAACTTATTTATCTATAGGTAGGTACTAGGCTATTGGCCCAAGGGCCTACGTAAGCCTAGCCAACATGTTTCTCTGGCTTACGCCCCCCAAGAAAGATTAATAGCACAGATCAGAATGCAATGTTGTATTTTGCTGATGTGTTGTTGGTTTCTGGATGATTTTTGTTTAGTTTGGAAACGTTTACATCATTAAAATGTTTAAGTATTTCAATAATAATAATAGGTTTGAACATTTTACTGTAAAGTTAGAAAGTTAGAATTACTTATCAATGGCTTATCAGATGTAAATGTAAAGGTTTAAATGGAATCACAATAAGATGATATTCCTGTCAGCCTTTAATCTGCTAGGCTATGGAGTGCATCATCATGAAATTCATTAACAGAGACATTGGGAACTTTCAAACATGGACCCTACCCAGTTTGGCTTTGTTAAGAGCAGATCATGCTTCCTAAACCTGGTGGACTCCTTTGAGACAGTTACCAAGGCTTTAGATGAGGTAAAGGAGGTCCACACAGCCTACCTAGACCTCACAAAGGCTTTCAACACCATTCCCCATTCTGGTATTATAGACAAGCTCACCAGCCTGAACATAAACCCCTATGTCACGAGATGGGTTGCCAATTGGCTCACGGATAGAACCCACACGGTGAGAGTTGCAGGCTCTAGGTCTGACTCTAAACCAGTTACAAGTGGTGTCTCAGTACTAGTACCCCTCCTGTTCGATATATACTTCTCAGAGGTACAGGCAAGCACAGAAGGCTATGGCTGACCAAGTTCGCAGACGACTGCAAACTGGGGTCCATAACTGACTCTCCAGCTGATACAGACATCCTCCAGAAGGGTCTCACTGAGGCGGATACCTGGTGTCAAAATCATGGCCTCAAGCTAAATGCCAAAAAGTGCATAGTCATCCCCTTTGGAAAAAACAAAGTACTCGTGAACTACCACATACGTGGTAGTCCCCTAAATACAGAAAATGTAATAAGAGATCTGGGGGCCCAAGTAGATAGTAATCTCTCCTTTGATAATCATATTGCCAAGGTGGTTAGAAAATCCTTCTATGTGGCCCACCTAATCACAAAAGGGTTTGCATCTAGAACAAAAGAGGTTATTGTGCCCCTCTACTCATCACTCATCAGACACATCATAGAGTACAGCGCCCCATTTGGGGTGTACCTTTAAAGACACCTGCAGCAGCTGGAAAGACCACAAAAGTACCTCACCAAGAGGATTACTGGCCTCAAACATATGCCCTATGCAGCCCGACTGAAGAAACTCCAGCTGTACTCGGTTGCATACCGCTTACTCAGAGGTGATCTCTGCCTGACATACAAGGCTATGTCCAACCCAGATTTGATGGACATGCTCCACCTAAGAAAAAAAAAATCCCCGAGAGCCACATGCTCTAGGGATCTAAACCTCACCACAAAGATAAATAGAACATGCTGGAGGGATAGATTCCTGTCCCAGAGACTCCCCATGCTTTGGAACAGGATTCCAATCTACATTAGGCAGAGCCCCTCATTAACACTCTTCAAGAGAAACCTTGACGAGTGGATGGGAAACAGAAAATTTACCCCGGGGATCACTGCAGTGGCTCTGCTGGACAGAGGCACAGGGAACTAATGGCTCTGCTGGACCAAGGCACAGGGAACTTATCTAAGGGGGCGGTGAAAGCCAACACATTCTGGCTAGGCTTATAGATGCCCTCGGGCAGATAGCCTAGTACTTACCTATGAACCTATGAACCTATGAACCTAATTGTGAATGCCAACATACTGAATCACAATTATTGATGTCAGATTTGTTCTGACCCTAATCATTGTAAGATGATTTTTGATTATTTAAAATGGTTGTTTTTGTTTTGTTTTTTTTAATAATGACATTATCATTGCATGGTATACAAAGTATCAAGACAGGTAGAATATAAGGTACAATGGGAGAAAATGGTAGATTTGTTATCTTAGGTTTATAACCACTTGTGGAATAAAACATTTTAAAATTTAGACGCTATCAGCAAACACTGCAAAATCTTGTTTCAAATTAAATGCATTAGTAAACGTTTGTCTTCTTTCTGCAAATATGTTTTTAAAACTGAAGAGCCATAAATAGCATGTAAGTGGCTTGACTAAATGGTATGGTGCATCTTAACTGTCCCTCATTTTGCAGAACATCCCTCAGTTTGCCTCATATTTTTGTCCTGACCATTATACATTCTTGATTATCTGGTAAATAACACCACACATTAAAGTTTCATAATCTTATCATTCAGAAAATGCACTCTGATGCATAACATTTGTTCTATTAATGTTAAGTGAATTAGAATATTTAAAAATTATCCTGATTTTGGACTTTCATCTCCCATTATTTTTGTTTTTGTCCAGAATTCATAAGCAAAGAGGTATGATATAATGGGACTGAACACTTACTAAAATCCAAATGGCCTTTGTTATGCTGCAATACAGGCAGTAGAAGATCTAGGTAAGAAGTGGGAGTGGCTGGGCATGTTGCTTCACTCACCCTGGAGGGAGAGTAGTAATGAACACTGCTGCTATGCCAACACCTGCTGGAGAGAGGGGCATATGGCATGCGGTATATTGGCCAGAGTGACATTCATGCTTGAACTAATGGTGAGCCACGTAACAATGGGACTTAGCATGTTTGGAAGCATGCATTCACTTTTTGGAGCAAGTAATTGTAGAAATCACTGCCACCAGCATGAGGGATTGAGGGCCATTAACAAAAAGTAAACACCACTCCACAGCATATGATAGCACTGCACTCAGTGCTTGACTTAGAGGAGAAAGAATGGGCTAGGTGTCTCACCCCAATTGGTAGATGGAGAGGGAGGTATGATAATCATTTGGAATAGTGAGCAAAATAACTATTAAAAGAACAGCACATTGGTGTATTTAAATGGCCAGGTATTTGATTATTTGTGCTACAGTTCCAAAACAGAGTTACCCCTGTGGAAGCTATAAAAACTGAGCAAATTTGTTGAATAAAAGTTTTTCACTTCAAAAATGCACACAGACTTTTTTCAAGTCAGAAAGCTAATCAGTTGTGCTTCAGAACAGATTGTTTGTGCGGCTGAATGCCGTTACCAAGCATTTTAAACTGGAAAGACACTATGAGCATTACAGAACATCTTTGTAAGATTCAACATGCAAATGCCAGAGAAGAAGTCTTTAGACTTACCATAGTACATTGCTGTCGTTTTTTTTAACTAGAAATGAGAATCTTTCATTAGATTCATTGAATCATAAGCTAGAAAAGATCTGCTCAACAATAAGGTTTTGGATTATTCAGACAGGGTGTTTGCATCATCCAAGACTTATTGATTTGTTTTAGATGTTTAATTCTTAGATATACATTTTGGGATATGTGTTTTAACTATAACTTTGTTTAGGCAAGTGGTTCATAATGAATTATGCCAGGAAGCATGTTTTTCTTTACCTCCATGATGACAAATGGAGGAGCTGGACTTTGCCTTCTGGTTTACTTTTCATTTTTAATCTAAAGATGATTTTAGTACTGATAATTTTTATTAGATTTTTCTGTTTCAATTAGAAACAGTGGCTGAATTAGTTTGTTTGAGTACTCTAAGCATCTTAGTTGCATACCCATCTATTTTATTCACTGTCTCAACTGCTGGTGTCAAGTTTCCTCTCAGTCATGCCTGTGCTGCCCAGTCATATTAAATAACAACAAACAGTGACAGGTCTTGTTGCCTTGAGTAATATATCAGTTGTTTTTTGAAAATGTGCAAAATGTCAAGGAAATTCAAAATGGTGTGCAAAAAAAGCACAACAGGGTGCAAATGGGAGCCAAAACGTAAATTACTTCAGTCATACCTTCTCTGTGAGGGGCTGTAAAAAGAAATGCACTGAAAGTATGGAATATGATAGTTAGAAAATATATGTAGATGTCTTGGTTATTCAATTAAAAATGAAAATTGTGGCTATAATATCCAGCTTTCTTATCACAGAAACTAATGTCCTGACTACTTCTCAGGCAACCTGTGTTCACCTAACATAACATAACGTAACATAACATAACATAACATAGCATGTTAACCTATGTTAACCTAGTCGATTGAGAGTTTGATGAAGCTGGCAGGAAGGATGGGTGGGCCCATCATAGAGGGGGAGAGAGTTCAAAGCCAGCTGCACATACTGCCACCATCTCTAAGAGGAGGGATGTAATTCAGTGGGCAGCCTGTTGATGGGTGTTAGGCTTGCCAGCCACTATTTGGTGGTAGTCTTCATGAAAAAGTGTGTGGGAGCATGCACGTGCAAGAAAAGGTCACATTGGGTCACAACAGGGAAAGGTCACAGTGGGTCACAACAGGAATTAGGTTTGCTTATCCCCTACCCATGTGGTGGCATTATAAGTGTTATCACTGAGGTGCCACTGAAAGCACAAACAACATTATGTTTGCCTGGAGAGAAAAGGTTTGATCAGCAGAAGCAGGACCAAAAATAACCTAGAAAAAAATATTGTGGCTGTAATGATAAAATTGTAAAATTTCCTAGGGTTATGCTGAAGATGCAACAGACCAGTTGCAGAGTCATGAGGTGGTCATCACATTTGCTGTATATCCTTTTCTTGACTGCAGAAAGTTCTGATTTGACTCTTAACTGTCCAAAATCCAAATTCCGGGTGGAGAATGTAAGCCCTCCTAAAATTGTAAGCTTTACTATCTTATAGCAAACGGAGTCTGATAAATGCATGAAAGAAATAGTCTAAAAATTAACATTGAGTAAACATGGGCAAACTTTACAATCAGAACAAAATTGACTCGAAAGTAAGTCCAAGAGTAGTGCAACGTAACTTGAAATAATGTAAGTGCCCAATTAATATAAATATTTTTATCTTGCTATAAGAGTTAAAAAAATAATTGATTCAAAAACTGAGGCTCATAGCAGTACAAGCTGATAAGCCACATAATGTGGCTTTAAATTTATAATCTTTTAGAAATTTTTTTTTATCCTTTGTAATAAACATGAGACAGAGAGAAAGAAAAGAGAGAGAGAGAAATGAAAAAGAAATAACACTGGAGCACTAGCTTAAAGTTATGTATGGTGTGGTTACACAGAAGTCACATGCTGATGAATAGTACTTGAAACCGTTATAAAATGCCTTAGAGCCAAAATATGCAGCTGCAAATCAGGCAACAGTGACCATTTTAATCTAGGGCAATACACTAGTGTATTATGAGACTTCATGACCTCTGAAAAGACCATAAATTTTGATACTTCGAAAGTCTTCATTGTACAACATAATATATTGAAATCAGACTTTTCTTTCCATTGCTTTGCTTGTCTCCTGTTACTTAGCATACATTTCTTTCAAGACACATATCCAGTGAAAGTGTATACACATATACAGATGTATACTACAGAAGCATAAATACTTCACAGATGTGTCCTGTTATCTAGGTTAACCATACCTTACCCTCTAATAAGAGAATATTCCAGGGGATGTGCTAAACAAACATGTCACATAGTTCCTGCAATGACAAAAATGAAGCAAATAGAGTAGCATGGAGTGTAGGTTGTAGTCTTTTTCAGACACTATACTGCATCATGTAGTTAAGAACTTGTGAGATATGATGCCTCTTTTGATTCTACTATGACACATACAATACTAATACCTTGTATAGCATTTCTCCAGTCATAACGACTTGAGTGCAGACTGCCATAACATTTATATGACATTGTCTTTCTGTTGTATGCAGCAGCTTAACTTGCCCTTTTGTCCAATAGTTCAACAACACAACTTTGTCAATTATAATTCCACACAGAGTGCCCCAAATGTAATTTTCCTACAGAGTCTGTCCCATGCATCACACAGCATGAATGCAGAAAAATCTCATATGAGGTGTTAGCGAGCAAAATTATTGTGTCCCACCAACACTGCCGGAACATTTAAACAGCCCTTTCTCAACATGGACATGAATTATTTCCAGTATTTGACAGCTAATCGGTTTTAAAGCTAAACTCAGAAGCTACTTGCAGTTGCTCAGCTAACCATGGTCCTAGTCCTAGATAAAGATTGACAGGCAGAAGCAGCAACATAGCAAGTGGTAAAATACTATGAAGGGGAGTGTAAGGAAGACTGAGAGTGAACAGTCAAGCTGTACAGACACTGCAACAGACAAGCTGCAATACATTACATCACTAGAACAGATATACAGTAGAACAAAAATGCAGAGAGGGAATCCAAACTGATTACTAAAACATGCTGAATCCAGAGAGCTTAAACGTCTTAGTGCACTTTTCATGTCTAGGGTAAGACCACTACCGGAATATAATCAATGTTTCTGTAATAATTCACAGGCTGACATAAGAATATTAAAAACAGTTCAATGACACTATACTAACTGGAGACAAAATATCAAAAAATTACTCTGATAGGCTTGAACAACTTGAACTGTATAGTGTATTGTACGGACTGTTAAGGGGAAAGCTTTGCCTTGCATTCAAGGTTTTAACTAATGACTACCTGAGAAGAAAATCTGGTTTGATTATTGCTGTACAACACCCTGAAATTAGGCATCATGGACCCACATATAACATCTCGTATAACAAAACAGGCGGGACAGGTATATTATGTAAACAATTAAAAAATGTTGAACAGGTTAACAATGAACGTAAAAAATCTTGTTTCTGCTCTACCTTTAGAAGATAAGATGTACATTCGGGTGATAGGAACTATATATGTGGTACAAAGAATTATATTACCAGATGGTCTAATGACCAAATGTAGCTAAACACTGAATATGAAACATCAACAGTATATGAAGAAATGCATGTTAGGTTGCAGACAACTGTTAATTACATTTACCAGGGCTGATAGAGAGGCCCTGAAAGGGAACACAGAATACCATCATGCCCAGAATTAACACTAATGCATGTGAATGAATGTGTTAATATGCTGAAAAAGACTGCTTTCACCAGCACAGACCCACCCTTCATCCTGTAGCAGCACTGTACCAGTAGTCTGAAAGATGAGGTCTCACAACATGCACCAAGCAAATAGTATCTGCTGAAGATCTTACATTGCATGTCAAGAATCCACTTGTGCAACAGCCATTATTTCATTCCATAGTAGCTGTCACACTGAAGGCTGACACTTTTATTCTGCAGCATATTAACTAGGAGAACAAGCCCAAAAGCCTGCTACTATTGACAACACTGGGCAATGTGCATGACCTGGAGATTACTCTTGCTTGCTAATGGATGGGATGTTTCCCACTATCACTTGTGTTTGCTAGCAAAACCCATGGTGGTGGTGCTGCGGTAGCGTTGTTGCCTCACAGTAAGACACTGTCCGGTTCGATTCTCAGCTAGAGCGTCTTCTGAGTGGAGACATGCGTGAATGGGCGTACCTTCATTGAAGGTTGTGCATCAGGGCTGGTAACTCGGCATGTAAAAATCAACTAACAATCATTAGCGGACTGGAGTTCCACTGTGGCGACCCCTAACTGGGAAAAGCCGAAAGACACAACAACAACAACAACAACTT
This sequence comes from Protopterus annectens, assembly GCF_019279795.1. Classification (NCBI taxonomy): domain Eukaryota; kingdom Metazoa; phylum Chordata; order Ceratodontiformes; family Protopteridae; genus Protopterus; species Protopterus annectens. The sequence continues at coordinate 617,293,105 of NC_056737.1, forward strand.
GTGTTTGCTAGCAGGTATATGCCATCCATGGTTTACTGGATGTCAAGAAGAAATTCTAATATGCATTGCTGGCTGCCATATTAATGGCTCAAAAGGGTCAGGCCACCTACGACATACTGTACATTATACTGCAAAAACTGGATGAATAACAAGGACTCAGACTATATTCAGTGTTCACAATGCTGAATTATAAGAAGGTAGCCATTAACTTCCCACCATGCCCCTATCCTGACAGCAAGTTGTTTGAATGCTTGTTCTACCTTTGTCAGATAATCTGGGGGCACCTGCAGAACTACACATTGTGGCAGAAATATGTCATGTTTCCATGTACCCAAAGGAGGTAAAAGAACTTATACCACTGACCTTCCTGCCCCAGTTACATAAAGGCATACAATAAGCTGTTAGCAAAGATGTCCTCTGTTTCAGCACTTCTATTTAAGTGGTTTAGTGATTATGTGCTTGGCATGCCCCAATTTCAAGGTATCAGAGTTTGCTAAAAGAGAAGACTACCATACACACACACACACACACACACATGCACATATATTTATATATATATATATATATATATATATATATATATATATATATATATATATATATATATACATATCCCCTTGATGTGTGTGGTCCATTTATGATGTGGTATTGCTGGATTTACCCTGTACAGTGTGGAATTCCAGTCCTGGTGCCTCAGGGACTTGGATATTCAATCTTTAAGTCCTAAGTGATCCATAAGGAGCAGGATTACATTGGCATATATAAGAAACCATTATTCATGGGAGAAAGCAGCATTGCCTTGGTGGAAGCAGCAGAAATTTCACAATTATATGCTTCAAACAGTTGTGAAAAGACATACTTTATTTACCACACTGGAATACCTTTTTGTCATTGTATACCATTTTTCTTGTAGTGTGTGCCCCTGGTTTACTGGCTGTGTGTGTGTGTGGTATGTACCATATTATGTTCTGTTTGCACTTTGAACATCTTTGCAGGCTTTGGGTTTTGCTTTGGTCACCTGATGCAGAGCTGTAGCTAGCAGTTATGGTCCCCTGTGCTGTTCCTCTATCTGACACTCTCATCTTTAAGATGAGGAGCAAAAAAACATACTTTAGGAAAAAAAATATTTTTTCCTTTTCTTTTTAACTGTAGTAAATCACTTGTTATATTTTTAGCAAGTGGATTCCTACAGTTTATATCCCACACAAAGTGCTAATGCACTTCAGTCCTATCCACGAATACCTTAAACAGATTGTCATCTGTGAGTTTCATCCCCTAACACTTTGCATCTGGGATGGCTGCCTCCTTCATCCCACTCTACCTATACCTCTGCCTGGTGTTGTGTGTTCAGTATAATTGTAGGTACACATGTTCAGCCCAATCTGTGCTCCAGTGCATACCTTGATGTAATACCTGGTATACAAGTCTATTAATTCCAGTGTTGAGTTGTGTGTGTTGACCCCATATACCCTTCTGTGGTCCTCACTATGTGGCATTGTGAATATAGTTGCCCCACATTTGGCCTATATCCTCTGGAGGTGGCTTCTGTATGTCCATTTAAGTCCTGATATGCCCACAGGATGGTCATGTAGGTGGTCTTTGTCTGTCCCTGTGCTTTCCCATGCTTCTCATTACCTCAGCCAAAAAAAAAAAAAAAAACACGTCATCCCATGACTCATATTTTGCATCACCAGTCCTGCCTGTTACCTCACTGTTCCCAAATTTCAAACACCTGTGTAACACATTTTTATAACATTCCTCCTTTCTTTCTGCTTTTCAGGTCACAGCATCATTGTACTCCTGCATTCAGAGTTCTTGTAGCTTCACCCTCCCAAGTACAAAGCCCCTAGGTGCAGCGTTTTTACAGCTTTCTCCTCTTTAGGACAGTGCTCATAAAATCAGTCAATTGGTATGCCAGGTAACTTAGGTTAACTGTCTCTTTTGCAAAATATATACACACAGCATTGTAGGCTATATGTGCGTGCACACTCACACCCACACATTCACACTCATTTTGCCAGCATGGTTTCAACATGTCCACACTGATGCAGACAAAGCTCAGGGGGAAAAATTGATAAAGATCTGAAAGTTTTAATAGTATTTTAAAAGGGGGGGGGGTGCACCAACATCCTGGGAGAAAGATGTTAAAGACTCATCAGACCTGGCTTCATACAGGCCCACTTCAATTTTAAATCATGATTATAAAGTATGTATGTCCATACTAGCTAAAAGAATGGCAATGGTTTTGTGGAGGGGAGGCAAACATTTGACAAAATTAATAAAACAATGATGATCCAGAGGGAAGCAGAATGTAAGAAAATACTGCTGTTGTTGGAGGATCTTGAGGCATATAAAGCATTCAACAGAGTAAGCTGGGATTTTGAGTAGTACAATGGAAGCATTTGCATTTCCTGATACAATAATAAGGTTAATTAGGAGGATATATGAGGGATTGGAGGCAAGAATTAAAGTGGGTTCCTCTCTGATAAGTTGTGTCTAAACAGAGGAACCAGGCAGGGGTGTCCTTTTTCCCCTTTGTTATTTGTTTTATATTTAAAGCCATTGGCAAAGAAAATAAGGGACTCAGAAATTCAAGGATATAATTGGTATGGTAATCAAGAAAATTTGGCTTTATTTGCAGACTATATTATTTTGTACCTGATAAAACCAAAAAAGGAAAACTCGGTGTTGTGTAACATTTTTCAGGATATAAAATCAGAAAAGGAATATAGCCCAAGCCAAAAGAACAAAGTCCAGCACAACAGGACCCGGAAAGCAACAATCAAATATAATGCTGTAAATCCTTTTGCGTGGCCAATACCAACACAAACGCAGCTTATTAAAAAGCTTTTGTTAGATCTCCAAAATAAAACCAAGCGCTTTCGCCCAGTCACTGCCGGGCTTTCTTAAGGTAAAACAGTTTGATAGCTCATACCATTTCATTTATACTCTAGACAAGATCACATGTTTCAATTAATTAGTACCTGTTAATATTTTAAAGTGAAAGTATAAAAATATAAAACTGCGAAGTTTTGTATAAAAAGCATTCTTGTATCAAAACAATAAAACAGCACTGTTGTGTTAGTTAACCATATTTCCAGGACAAGTAAACATACCCCCAGTAAAATCCCAAACTTCCTTCTGTTTTTCTTTTTTCTTTTTAATTCTATCATGCTCTTACTTTTAAAGGCATGTCATCAAAGTCACCCTCCTACAAACCCAAACAGAACATTATTAAACAAATTATTTCAACCTTTACAATCTAGCTTGTCTCATTTTTAAAACACTGTTAATATTGATGTTCTCATTCATACCAGGAAACCTACTAGCATCCAACTTAAGTTGCCAAAGTGGTTCACGGTATTCTAGTTTAGTTTCCCAGTTACCACCTCTAACTTCAGGGGAAACTTGCTCAAGGACAATAAACCTTAAACGCATATTTTCACATGTCAATAAGTGTTTATAAAAAGCATTGCTTTCCTTATGGTTACTGATGTCATTCAGGTGTTCATACACCCTTCTTCTTAAAACCCACTCGGTTTTTCCAACATAAAACCCTTTACATTCTTCACAAAACCCTAGATAAACCACACCTTTCACCCCACAATTGTAATATTTCTGGGGCCTGTAATTAAATTTCCTAGAAGGCAAATGTAAGGTCCCCCCATTTAACATGGCATAACATTGTCTACAGTTCCCACAAGGAAAAGTTCCCAGTTTCTTCTTGGTTTTGTCATATTTAATGTCTTGCTTAGCCTCAAGTAATTCCTTAAGGTTCTTGTTCCTTTTTCTGATAAAATGAGGGCAAGGTGTGGTATAAGGCTTTGTGTCATCATGTGAAGTGAGTACAGGTCAATACCTTTGAATAACCTCTTCAAATTCATTCGAATTGACTGCATATGTGTAAATAAAACTATTTCTAAGGTTAGAACTGTCTTTTGTTGTTTTTGGATGAACCATGCTCGAAGCAGTACCTAACAAGGGGGGTATAATCTGTCCCTCCCCTTACTAACTTCTTGACTCATTTTATTTATAAGGTCATTTGGATAATAACCCTTTTCAAGAAAAAAGCCTTTTAAAATATCAATCTCTTCACAAAAGGCCTCCAAAGTACTTATATATCCTTGATCCCCTTATTAACTGCTCTTTTACTATGCCTTTCTTTTGGCTGTAAGGATGGTTACTTTGAAAATGCAGAAATGAGTTTGAGTAAGTAGTCTTCCTAAATATTTTTGATTGAAAACAATGATTAATATTGTCTTTATATAAGGTAACGTCGAAGTAATGTAACTCATTCCTGTCAATATTGTGAGTAAATCTCAAGAAGGTTGTTGAGTTGTTAATGTAGGACAAAAACTCTAAAAGATCCTGTTCAATACCTTTCCATAAAATACATATATCATCTAAAACCCTCCTATAGTACAAAATCTCTTGACACCAACTACTTGCAAACACATGTTCCTTTTCCCAATGGTACAAGACAATGTTGGCATATAAAGAGGCACAGGGTGAGCCCATTGCCACCCCTTTCCTCTGCCTATAAAATTCTCCATTAAAATGAATAAAATTATTGTCAAGAACCATTTCCATGAGTTCCAACAAAAGATTAGAGACTTTGGGACTGAAACCTGCTTCTGTTGACAATGTGGCACCAAACCATTCCAGACCCAATTGGTGTGGAATACTCGGAAAAAGTTCCACCACGTCCACTGTAACCATTAAGATATTTTCATCAAATGTTTCCTGGTCAATTCCTTTTAGAAATTCCCAGGAGTCTTTACAAATATGGGGAATCCTGGAAACAAAATTTTTTAGGGAATAATCGATAAACTTAGCTAAAAGTTCAGTTATACTTCCAGCCCCAGCCGCAATAGGTCTAAATCTTAGTGGGTCCAAGGTTTTGTGGGTTTTGGGGATACCAAAAATCTGTGCTATTTTTGGCTTAGCAACATATAAATAATTATATAGTTGCTCATTGATTGCTTTTTGTAACAAAAAATCTTGGATTTGATAGTTAATCTTAGCAAAAGCTATGTTGATTTCATTTTTGGAAATAAGTTCGTATTGTTGTGCATCTTGAAGCATGGTATGCATACTTGATTCATAGTCAACCGTGTACATTATTACAGCTCCCCCCCCCCTTGTCTTCTTTCATTGTTCTGATACCTTCTTTCTTGAAAAGTTCTATCAGGGTTAATTTGTCTTTTGTAAGGTTCGATGGGGGTCTGGTATAATTTCCTTGCCCTATACATCTAATGTCCCTTTCTACTAAGGTTTCAAATACTTTTAAAGAGGGGTGTGTAGGGGGGGTTGAACGTGCTTTTCCTCGACAACTCCTTAGTTGAGTATTCCTGAACTTTAAAAAATATGTTCAAGTTCATTTGCCTAACAAAAAGCTTCAAATCAAATAAAAGGTTTTTGAGTTGAAAAGGTTTTGCAGGAACAAAGTGGAAACCTTTTGAAAATAATTCAAAATTGTTGTTTGTTATTTCACAGTCTGTGAAATTAAAAATAGTAAAATTATTCTCTCTATGTACAATTTGTTTTTCGTTTGTAATAACAGGAGATTCATACCAGTTAAGAATAATGTTGTCTAGTCCTGCGGGTGATTCCAGTTGTTCTGCTGGAAATTCCGCCCCTTCCCCCTACTCGGAGGGTGCTGAAAATCCTGCACAGACTGTTTCCTATTTCTTTCTGCTATCCTTTCACTTCTCCTTAATGTGTCAACAGTCACAGGCCCATAACTATCAAATCTATTCCTTTCACCCCCATTGACAACAGCCCCTTCGTTGCTGTTGCTTTTCCATGATTTGGAAACAGGTAGCGGAAAGGCCCTCCCTTCTTTATATTCATTTAAATCACGCTCCAATTTCCTCATTTTCCGGTTCAAAACCCTCATGCAGTGTTGATCAACCTCAGTAAAAGTTTTGTCATAATCCCTTCTAAAACTGATAAATTTATTATCATTAAGTAACCTCTCATTTAAATCATTCAAATCCTTTAACAATTTATCAGCTCTATTTTCATATTCAGTTACCATACATTTAAGCATTTCAATGCCAGCCCTATTAAAAATAGTACAAAGTTGATCGTACAACACAGTGCCTGTCTGCACATTATTTGGAAATTTGAAAAAACGCAAGCCTTTGGGCACCCTTTGCACGTTGATACACTCTTTTAAATAGTCAATTTCAATTTGATTGTTCTTAAAAGAGTAAAGTTTTTCTTTAAAATCACCAAAATCAACTTCAGCATTTCGAATAAGCTCATGGTTCACAGTACCTGGTTGGAACGAGAATTGGTGCCTAGTCCATGCGCTAAAGTCAAAGTTCTGCCTCTGCTCGTTACTGCCTGAATTTGGTAAAACTTTAGGTTTAGTTTGTACTGCGCCGTCGTTATTCTTTAAAGTATTGGCAAGACTGCTACCCATTCCTTTGTTTGAACGATCGGGACTTGTAGTGTGCGCAGGTGAAGTACAGCGTCTTCCAATGGAATCAACCATTTGTTGCTGGTTCCCAGGTAAGTCAGAGGATGAAACCAAGTTTCGCTCATTTAGGGAATTAGTGAGCTGTGTAAGCAACGAGAGAATTTGATTAAATTCTCCTCGAGTAACCGGGGTATTCTCAGGGTCCTCTCTGAGTAAAACCGGTGTTTGCACAAAAATATCACTTTCCGTTCCTTCTGCCATAACAAAACCAATAAAATCAGAAAAGGAATATAGCCCAAGCCAAAAGAACAAAGTCCAGCGCAACAGGACCCAGAAAGCAACAATCAAATATAATGCTGTAAATCCTTTTGCGTGGCCAATACCAACACAAACGCAGCTTATTAAAAAGCTTTTGTTAGATCTCCAAAATAAAACCAAGCCCTTCCTCCCAGTCACTACTGGGCTTTCTCAAGGTAAAACAGTTTGATAACTCATACCATTTCATTTATACTCTAGACAAGATCACATGTTTCAATTAATTAGTACCTGTTAATATTTTAAAGTGAAAGTATAAAAATATAAAAGTGCAAAGTTTTGTATAAAAAACATTCTTGTATCAAAACAATAAAACAGCACTGTTGTGTTAGTTAACCATATTTCCAGGACAAGTAAACATACCCCCAGTAAAATCCCAAACTTCCTTCTGTTTTTCTTTTTTCTTTTTAATTCTATCATGCTCTTACTTTTAAAGGCATGTCATCAAAGTCACCCTACTACAAACCCAAACAGGATATAACATTAATGAAGATAAAACAAGGGCTATAGCTCTAAACCATGTATCCATACATGAATTAGTTCAGCAATGCTCATATTTAGGATCACTAGAAAATTAAGTATTTAGGAGTATGGATTAAAAAGGCTTCTGCTATGGCAGCTAAGGCTATCTGGGAAGAAAGTAAACAAATGATGTCACAAAAACTGAGAAACTGGAAGCTTGTTTATAGATATGGATAGCAAAATGCCAGCACTGAAAATGTTTTTAGTCCCTTTAGTTTTACATACAGGTCAGGCATATTTTTATCAACTAGTGGATACTCTGTGGGCAATAATAAAGGGTTGAAGGAATTTATCTGGGCTGGAAAGATGGCAAGGGTTAAGTGGGATAAGATGATCCTTCCAACAGAACAAGATGGTAGTTTAGGATTACCTGATTTGAAGGGATATTTTGGAGCTACACAGCTAAGACTCATATATACATAACATCAGCAGAAAACTATAATTCAGAGTGGAAAGGGATGGTGAGGAAACAGGAAATTCAAGAAATAAGGTGTGAGTGGGATTTTGGATGCAGCACATTAAGGAGAATAACAGCCATCCAGAATATTCTATTCATAGAGTAGCAGAAGATATTCTAAGAGCCAAGCCAACACAAGAATGGAGAATGGAGATTTTACTTATAGGAATTACTACAACTAGGGGTACAGAGAATAGACAAGAGGGGGATGAAATTTACTGGAGAAAACTGACAAAGGAATCAAGTTACCGGGATCAAATAACCAGAGGGTGAAGGTAATAGAATGGAGCTATCCCAAGACTACATTTAGATTGCAGGCTAGAGACTGCCTTCCCTATCAGAGACTGATATCAGAGTACAGGCAAAGAGAAAGGGTTAGGGCAATATCAGGTGAAAGACTTACCCTGGGAAAGAATTAGCTGAATTTATAACAGAAACTGCTGTTAAAAAGAAATAATTAGTAGGGCATAGAAAATATTATAGCAATAACCCACGCCTAGGTGTGGGTAATGCTGGATTTACCCATGTTTGGTGTGGTTTGGCCACTCGGGCTTCGCCCGAGTGGCCAAACAAAGCCAACTGTGGGTAAATCCAGCATTACCCACACCCAGAAGTGGGTTATTGCTATTATACAATGACATTATTTAAGAAAAAAAATAATTACTTTTCTTAAATAATGGCATTGTATAATGCCTCCTTGCTGCCCTTCCGCAGCTGTCTGGAATTCTGCGACAGTTCTGATGTACTGCGCATGCGTATGCCTACGCAGTACATCAGAGCTGTGGGCAAAATCAATGGAGAAAGCAAGATCTCCGTTGCTTTTTAAAAACTGTTTTGCTATGTTAAATGGGTTTAACATAGCGAGACAGCTTTAAAAAAGCCACAGAGAATCTCTGTTGCTTTTTTAAAGCTGTCTCGCTATGTTAAACCCATTTAACATAGCGAGACAGTTTTGAAAAAAGCAACAGAGAAAGCAAGATCTCCGTTGCTTTTTACAAACTGTCTCACTATGTTAGAGTTTAACATAGCGAGACAGCTTTAAAAAAAGTAACATAGATTCTCCGTTGCTTTTTTTAAAGCTGTCTCACTATGTTAAACTCATTTAACATAGCGAGACAGTGTGAAGCAACGGAGATTTTGCGTTCTCCATTGCTGCAAAAAAAAAAAAGAGTTATAGTAATGGGAAAAAGTCCGGGCGACCGGACCTTTTTCCATTACTATAACTCTGATTTACAACTTGCCCGCTGACCAATAAGCATGCACGTTTTTGAATATTAATGGGGGGTTGTTGTATAATGCACAATAACCATAGGAATCAATCAGAAGAGGTTAGAAAAGATTGGGAAGAGAGATTAGATAAGCAATTCACAAGGAAACAACAGAAGGACATATATATGGCTCCAACATATGCATCAAAGTCTAGAAGATTTTGAAGTTTTTGTTTGGAAGTGTTTGCAGAGGTATTTTTATACCCCAAGCAGACTCCAAAGAATTTTTACTCAGGTGGATGGAAAATGTTAGAGGTGTGACGGGGAAGAAACAGGTAACTGCAGACGTGTGTTTTGGGAGTGTAATGAGTTAGCAGACTTTAAAAACTCCCTACAGAGTACTCTGTCAGAAATACTGGGTGAACAAATGACTGTAAATGATTCTTCTGAGCAGGGATACAGGATCTGAATTGCCCAGACATAGTAATGCCTTGTAAAGTTTAATTCTGGTGCCTGCCAAAAAAAGCAATTACTACAAAATGGAAGTGTCTAAACCAAGTGTATTTGAAGTAGTGAATATTGTAACAGAGATAAAAGAACTGGAAGTTGGATCTTTATAAAAGGGAAGAAACAAGTCACATGGAAAAATGGAAATTGTGGGAAAGATGCATGCAGATTAATGTTTTGGAGGAGAAGTGAGGTTTAAGGGAGGGAAGGAATTGAGCAATTTACATAATATTGGACTAATAATAGTTACACAAAAAAAAAAAAACTTGACTCTCTCCTAGCCTTCCTCTCCTTGGAGAGTGTAGACATCTGTGCAGTAACAGAGACATGGTTTAAAGTCACGGAAAGTGCTCCAGCAATGCAAGGTTATAATACCTTTCACACCTTTAGACCAGCTACTACACAAGAGGAAACTAAAGGTGGAGGAGTTCCAGACTAGTTAAAGTGTATGACCCACTGGAACTTATACTTGTGCAACTCACCATAAATAGGATCTGGTACCATATCATTGCAGCCTATAGGTCCCCTTCCATGTCTCAGGAAATGCATACTACCTATCTCGATGTACTAGAGTCCCTCACCTTTTATCCTAATACAATTTTCATGGGGGATCTCAACTACTCTTCTTTATATTGGGAACCCTATACCGCTTCTAACGCACATCACAGAGATTCTTACACTTTAGTAGCAACATCCTGGAACAGTTGGTCCATTCTTCTACCAGGTGCACAAACATCATTGACATTGTACTCACAAACATGGGGGGATTGATGTTCCTCACCCAATGTAATATTTTTGTTCATCTGATCTGACTATAAGGCAGTATTACTTGGAAATAAAAGTTAAATCAGGGTATCCAGCAAAACCAGAAACCTTTAGGAACTATTCCAAGGCTAACCTCTGTGTACTAAGCAACACCTTGGATAAATTCCAAGCACCCCCAAACCCAGTAAACAGCATAGCATATGCTGATCTATTTACAAAATCTCTGTACAACCATACTGATAACCATATAGAGTGAGCTGTGCCCACTTGTATTAAGAAAAAGGTACACTCAAAAGACAAGCCACCCTGGTAAAAATCACAATATCAGTTGGTTACACAACAAAAGAAAAAAAAATCTTGACCAAGCATAGAAGGAGCAAAGACATACTATTAAAAGCTCCATGACCAATCTAAATGGGTAGTTAAGATGGTTAATTAATACTTCAAAGCCTAAATTTGAAGAAAAAAATTGCTTCTCAGGCAAAGGACAACCACAAAGTTTTCTATAGCTATGTCCAAAACCTCAGGGGAGGTGCACAACAATGCATAGAACTTGTTGAAAATGGTATTGTCCACACTGAACCAGAGGTCATTGCAGACCTTTTGGCTAACAGGTGCAGCTCAAATTTCTCCCCCCACTCCCCCGGATAGTCCAAAGGAAATACAGCATACCACAATTCTCCCAACTATTACTAGGGAACAGGTCATCAATGCCATTTCTAAGGCCAAAAACACTGCATCAATGGGCCCCAATAACATCCTGAGTTGTTTAATAAATAGCATAAAAGAGGCCCTCTCTGGTCCACTTTAGTCATTTTTCAACTGGAGCCTTCAGTCAAGTTTTGCACCCAAGGAATGGAATATGGCTACAGTCATTCCCCTTCACAAAGGCGGTCCAACCACTGATCCAGATAAATACAAGCCTGTAAGTCTTACCAGCCTCAAAAGTAAGGCCATGGAAAGAATCATTATGGACATGATAAAGTAGGGCATAGGTAACTTGCAAATGCTGGACCCATCACGGTTATGCCTATTAAATTTGGTGGACTTTGAGAGGGTGACCAAAGCACTGGATGAAGGTAAGAGTGTGCACACAGCTTACCTTGGCCTGGCCAAGGCTTTTGATACAATACCCGACTCAGGCATTATAGATAAGCTCACTAATTAAGGTATAAGCCATTTTATCACCCACTGGACAGTCAAATGTCTCATTGATAGGACCCAGGAGGTTAAAATAGAAGACGCCACCTCCACCAAGAGGCCAGTCACTAGTGGAGGCCCCCAGGCCTCAGTACCTGGCTTGCTCCTTTTTGGCATCTATTTCTCTGAAATGGAAGCAAATGCTGAAGATTTATGGCTGAATAAGTTTACAGATGATTGCAAGCTGAGAGTTAGACTCCCCTGCAGACAATAGCATTTTTCAAGAAGGTTTATGGTAAACTTTATGAATCCCTGTCAATGTTTAAAGCTGCAAGAAAATCATTAGGAAAACTAAAATTAGGAGGAAGAAGTTGAGTTATTCCTGTGTTGTCCTTTCATTCAGAACAGTGTACACTTAGTGTAGGTGTTAGTGAATCCCAGGGATATTTTCTTCATAAAATTTGTGGGGTTTTTTTTGGCAAATGACTGGATGATCTGAGGCATAAAATCAATAAATAATGACATACATTTCAGTTTCAGACTTCATGTCCTTTAGAAAATACATTTTAACACAAATCCAGTTATTCTAGCTACTATTTAAATTTATAAGAGCACAATTTTAAAACTGGTCCCTATTTTTGAGCCTTTGTACCCCCATTATCTCAGAATTTGTTCAGATTTCTTGGGTTAAGAGGTCAAGAGGTATGGATAGAGGTAGCTTATAAATGCCTGGCCTTCAATTACCTATTGGGATACCGGACATCATTATTCTTTTGTGAAACATGGCCAGGCTTAGAAAGGCCCCCTGGATTGTTAGCCTAGTAACAAACTATGAATCTATGAAAAAATACCCATGATGTATAAAGTTTGTAACTGTGAACATGTTAATATGGTTTGTTTTCTTTTATATAAATGTATGTTTGCCTATGTCTTAAGTGATAATTTAATAAAGGTGTTATTCCTGTGTGCTTTTCCACTCTTTCCACTGATATCCAAGGTCACTCTGAAGATTCAGAAGGACTCTTCTAAGATCATTGTGGTGAATCATTTCTTGCCCAAATGGCAATGGTTCTCCCTTATTTTGGAAAAGGCCAAGGTCAACTTCAGTTAAGTGCCTGGAAGATAGTGTCTTAATACATTTTAAGTATCTATTTTCAGAGGAAGTGCAGACGGTATTAATGGCGGCAAGAAAAACTGCTACTAAGAAATCCAATGGAAAAGATTGTCTAACTGGTGCCAAGGCAAGAACAAGGGCACCTTTAAGGCTAGTATTTCTCTGGTTGTATATTTGTGTGCGGTATTATCCACTGGCCTTTCTTACTCCTCTATCAAGGTTGATTTGTTGGCCATTGCAGCCTGTGTCCATGGATCCTCCTCTTTCAAGGCATTCCCATGTCAAAATGTTTTTTGAAATGAGTATTATTTACCAAGCCTCCTATAAAACAGGTGGCTCTTCCTTGGGAACTTAACTTAGTTTTAGAAAAATTAACTCTTGCTCATCGGGTTGATTTGAGTTTTTTAATATGGAACATGGTTTCGCTGATTGCTCTGACTTCTGCAAGAAGAGTATCTGAGTTGCAAGCTCTTACAGTCAGTCAACCTCCTCTCATTTTCCAAATAATAGAGTTTTCTTAAGAACTAATCCTTTATTTATGCCTAAAGTGGTATCAAGGTTTACTGTGTACTAAGCTATCCATTTCCGTCTTTTTAACAGACTGTAAAAACAAGGGAGAAAGGATCATCCATATTCTGGTTGCCCACAAACAACTCAAATATTATTTGGAAGGAATAACACTTCTGAATCTCTAATCAGCTATTTATGTCTTATGAAAGCATGAAGAAATGACAACCAGTAACAAAACAGACTTTTTCCAAATAGTTATCTCATGCTGTTACCTCAGTTAAACCCACCACAATAAGGCATTTCCAGGCAGGCTCAATGTTTACTCTATCAGGACTTTGACTTCATTTGTGTTTTTTGGAAAGGGTTGAATTCTATAAGTATTCTAGAAGCAACATGGTCCTGTGTACATACCTGTAGAAAAAGCACTATGAACTAGATTCTTTCTGCAGGTCTATGGCAGGCTTTGCTAGGACCATTCTTCAGGGGCTCCTGGACCCTTATTCTTTCACCTCCCTGTTAGTATAAGCTATAATAGTCTACCCATATAGCTAAGGCTGCTGCAGCAGTGATCAGTATGAAGAAAGTAGTGCAGTTGTATAATTAAACTTACCATCACAGTAGATGTTTGAATGGTCACTGCTGCAGTAGCTGAGCCCTGCCTCCATTCACCTTATTTTTGTATACTTTTGTTGCCAAGCTGAGGACTTTTATTTTTAGTTTCCTAGCTCTTTCCTTTTTAGGGCACTAGCCTAACTCTCTGTTGGCATGAAAGCTTTGAATGACTTTGCACCCAAATCACTCTTTTCCTTCATCTCTGAGCTGGTTAATGGTTTGGGTGCATGAAAGGTGCCCTTAAGGTTTGGAAGCTGGCCAGCTGTTATATCCTTATATCAAAGGCTACTGCAGCAAGTGATCATTTGAGTATCTACAGTATGGTGAGTTTACTTAAATAGCTGTACTTTCATTACTCTGCATTTTCTATATCTGAAAGATGAAGTAATATAAACAAAAATATAAAGCCTTGGAATATGATATGGACATTTTAAGGTTAAATAGGTGCCCCCCCTAAACACACACACACACATATATAGAACATCTTTGCTTCTCCCCTATACCATGGTATTATCCTTTATAATGCAATTGCATCATCCTCAGGCAGAGGGCCCTTTCTGCTGCAAAACAGCAAGTACTTTTTAAAGTGAATGTATGACTTTTTCTGTATTTTAATATGAATGAAGCTTGGTCCATTTTAAATGAGCAGTAAGACTTGAATGCATTGACACCGAGCACATATTGCCAAATATCCAGCAGTTGATAATCCAGATTTCTCTAACAAAGCAAAGCAAAATACTACTTTACATCTTTTACTTTTCTCCAGTATTTGATTTTATGAGTTATAGGATCATATAAGCATTGCATCATAGAGAAATAGTAGTACATGCTACTTCATAAATACATAAGTACTAGCAATTATACAATATGTGGTCGTTAGTATTCAAAAGCATGCACGCTGATGGGACACCCAATCAGCATGTCCATTGCTAATAGAGTATATCCCAATCAAAAGAAGTCGGACACTGAAGTTTTCTTGGGCGACCATCTTTCTATTGGAATATGCTATATTAGTTAGGAAAAAGCTATTTTACTTCGGGTATGGTTAAATATTATAAATATCAGACATGTCCTGCAAAACACTGGACATCTGAGACCCGTAGCTAGGGATGGGTGAAGAGGCAACTTCCCCAGCTGCAAAGTGCTCAGGTGCGTAATCAGATCAGACATCTGATCCAGCCATCATCCCGATCATTCTTAGTGCATACCAGCTTTTAAAAGCCGGTGTTGCATTTGTAGTCAAAGCTGTGTACTATAGCACTCCATGTGGGGTCTAAATTGTAGCAACTGCTTTCTACAGCTTAAAAGAAAAAAGTTATATATATATATATATATATATATATATATATATACACACACTAAAATCTGAGGAAGGCTGGACAGGAGCAGCGAGCAGAAACAGAACCTGATTGGCTCCTGCATTTCGGGAACTCCAAGTACCTGATCACTGCAGGAGGGAGGGAGTGTGTATCTGGCCAGCTGGCAGATGATTGACTACTTCTGTTCTTTCTTTGAAGAGCATAAGGTGGGGGGGGGGGGGGTATATCTGGCCACCTAGTTGATATGCCAGTAAAACAAATGGACCTTTTTTTTTTTTGCTCTTTCAGAGGGGTTATGTATCTTTTATTTTTCTTATACAGACAGATTCTTCCCTTTATTCCTATTTTTGCTTGATACACAATTATTAAAACTGCAACTACACACAAACCACAATATTTATTAAAAAAAAACAAAAGCATACAGACAGCAAGACAATCCTTGCACTGCACAGAAGTACTGTGCAAGTGTATAGATGTATGTGCCATTAGCATACACAGGATATCAGTTCAGAGCTAAGGAGGCAGAAGAACACTAAACTACAGTTATACAAAGACATTATTTAAGAAAGGTAAGCAATTTCCTTCTTAAATAATGCTATTGTATAATAGCAATAATCCACTTGTGTGTGGTTATCAGAGGATTTGGCCACGGTTGTTTTTGTTTAATCACTCAGGCTTAAACCTCATGTTCAAACCACAACAACCAATCCTCTGATACTCACACCCATTCAAAGATTATTGATGAAACATTAGACAAAAGTAAAACATGGTCTGGTTAGATACTGTTCTGAAGTAATCAAAAGCAGGCAAGTTTAAATTTTACATTGATATATATAAATGAAATCTGGTCTCTACCAACATACGTCCACCTCCTTCTGCTTTATTTTTTTTATTCTGTTTTGTACAATTGCATTACCCTCGGTCTGAAAGAAGGGCAAGTTCTATATAAATCAATGTAAAGAAAAGTGATGCTGAATACATGCATATACATCAAATTTGTTCCAAACTCCTGAACTTTGATTCTAGTCTGTTTTACAAAAGCAAGAAACCTTTAGGAGTATATATATATATATCTGGTACGTGTACAGGAGAGAAAGTCATATCCTGGTCTTCTGCCTTAGTGCCCCTGATATGCATCTAGTATAGTCTGTTGCATAAATGTTTTATTGCTTAAGTATATAAAGTTCAGCAGAAAGCTATTAATCTCCATGTAAGCTAATTACAATTAAATAGCTCATAGCCAACATTTATGGAGAGAACACACGTTCATAAGTGATTTCAAGTACAGGTGAGTATTTCTAGAACTACCTAGTCTACATGCATATAAAGAATTCCTTTTAAAAATTTGAGCCAAGCAGTAACAAGCATTTTAGTGACAGTGAACATGAAATGCTAAATAATACTTCTGAGGTTAATATCCATCTGCTACATATTAGGTGCTTAACAGTTGTGGGACACGTTTAATAGTTATTATGTTGGGTAAAAATACTCAGTTAATAGAACCTTGTGACCAAATATATTAATTTTTCAGTATTTTTAACTGCATAGAGCATAATTACTCTTGCATTGATATGCCCGTTTTCATTCTTTCTTACTTTGTTATTCTGAGCTATAGACCAGAAAAAAATCATTTAATTGGTGTGCTTTTTCCCAGTCTACGATTTGAAAACTGCATCACCTGAATGTGATACAAAGAAAAGCAGTGGCTCATGTCACTGTCCTTGGAGGAATACTCAAGTTTATATGGACGTCGAACCTGTATAGTACTTCTATATGTACGCAGCATCTCCAGTCAACCTTCCTATAGGCTATGTTCTCATCATCTATTTAATGGATTCTCAGTTTGCTATTAAACAATACTAGGAAGAGTGCAAGAATTCAGGATTTGTGTCTGCTATGCAGGGTACAAGAAACTTGTACTTGGTGTAAAAAATGTGTCTGTGATTCAGGAAGAAAGTGTCTCAGAAGTTGTAAATCAAACTTCCACTGCCAATGTATGTGTGCCTTCAGATTCCCAATTGGGGTCACATCACTTGATTGACGTTTGCCACAAGTTTTATTTGATTGAACAGACACGTCAGTAATGTCTCAACTGATTAAACAGTAATAATGTGCAAGAGAAAGAAGACATAACATGGCTAGTCACAGAAAGACTCAAATCATGCATACAGTTTTGTTTTTGTAGGGGAAGCAAGCCACATTTCCTTGTGTATAGGGCGTTGCCCCCCACCACCACCAATTCTGATCACAGTCAAAGAGAAGGGAACTGAACCTCATGTCAG
This sequence comes from Protopterus annectens, assembly GCF_019279795.1. Classification (NCBI taxonomy): domain Eukaryota; kingdom Metazoa; phylum Chordata; order Ceratodontiformes; family Protopteridae; genus Protopterus; species Protopterus annectens. Next base: position 617,310,283 of record NC_056737.1, read on the forward strand.
GACCAACTTTCTCTCCTTATTGCTGCACGGGGTTATTAGGGAGGGCATCCCTCCTATATTAATAACATATAACAGACCAGTATAAAAAATTTCTACCCTACACTTCATCTGCGTTGTTGCTGTTATAACCTTAATTGGACTGCATTATCTAATAGTGGCAAATAGGCATAGCCACGCTACATTACACCATTAAACTGTTAATTTTATAATTCTATTCAGAATGTTTAACGTTGTTTTATTCAGAAGCAGGCTGACAACCAGCCGTCTAGCTATCATTATTGATATGCTGAAAAATACAGAAGTAACACAAGGCCATAATGTTTAGCCAGTTTTAAATGAAAATTTAAGAAAACTCAAACAAGTGGCAAAGCAGCTCTATTTTAACACAAGGAAGGGAGCTCAGACCTGAATAGATGTCTCAGTGCAAACTTTTAACCCATATGACCTGCAAAGGGAATATCATGAGCTGTGGCTAGAAGCACCAGATGGTAGGCTCTGGGCACTACCAACTGCTGTACTCTCTCACTTCTTCCTTTGCAGTCACTCTGTCCAAGGGAACATCAGTACCCACAACCAGCTGTGGCTCACATTCAGTCTCACTGTTACAGCTTAGCTTCCTCCCAGAAGCAACCACCTCACCAGTCCTGGCTGCAAGTATGTGGTCTGTCTGGGTCTCCCCCAGGCTACCAGACCCACATGCTTGTCTCGAAGCTTAACTGCATGTAACTGCATTAACACATAGTACTGCCTCATCAAAATCCTTCCCTATCAGGACATCTGCAGGATGGTAGTTCGTTACCCCTGTTGTCTCAAGACAACCTACTACTGGAATTTTGTCTTCCCCACTTACTGTCTCTCTCACCTTTTGTTCCCCACCTTGTCTCCGTAGACATCTGTATGCCACATGGCCCCACTGGTTGCATTCAAAACATTTAACCCTAGGTCCTGGACATATACCTGGACTAGTGGCTTCCCCTGCTACTGGCAGATTCTGTTAAGGCAGTCTGTGCTGCCCACCATGGGTTCCTTTAGAGCCATGAGCAGTACTGGGGGTCCCCTTCCTGTGCAGGGATGCCCTGCTTGCTAGGTATAGATCTCCCTTCTTCCCCATCTCATCTGGAGTAGCACATTGTCTATCATCTAACCAGATCCTCATGTACTCAGGCAAAGTGCTAAGGGCTTGTTTCCTCACCAAAAGGTCTGCCAGACCTTCAAAAGTGGTGACTTGACATCCACTCACCCAGCTATGAAAATAAGTGCTCAGTTCAGCAACATATTCACACACACTTTCATCTGCCTTGCATCTATGTTCACAAAACTTTTTCCTATAAGTTTCAGGTATTAGTTTAAAAAATTCTAACAAGCAATTCTTAACAATGGTATAATCAAAACTTTCATGATCAGCAAGTTTAGACAACACAGTTACAACTTTACCATGGAGTAAGGGGGTCGGGAACTGTACCCAGAGCCTTTGGTCAACATCATACTGTTTATATACCCTCTCAAACATATGAATGAAACTAATAAAATTATCCCCCTCTTTAAACTGTGGAAGAAATTTACTGACCTTTTGTGCTTCTGGGGTGCAATTACTCCCTTCCCCATTACCTCCATGACTCTGGCAAAGAGTTAGCATCTCCTTTTCATGCTGCCTCTGCCGGTCTTTTTCCTCTGCTTCCAGGCGTAGCAGTTTCTCATTCTCCTCAGCCTGCAAATGTCACAGTTTCTCCTTGTCCTCACTATCTAGATGCCTCAGTCTCTCATCTGATTCTATTTCCAAATGGCTGGCCTCTAACTCAAGTCTCTTTAGCTCCAGATGGATTTTTAAGTCCTCTGCAGAAAGGCTGAGTTGTCCATTCTCTGAGTTTGGTACATCTCCACTGCCAGTCTGATCGTCCTCCTGGTTGCTGTTTTCTGATGCAGCTGTGACCAAGGCTGCAATCAGGTCTGCCTTAGTCAGGTTTCCATGCACCAGTCCCATAGTCTGACACATCTCAGCCAGCTGGCTCCTTGTCAGCTTTCCGTACTCCTCTGCTGACATGCTGCCTGCTCTCCCTAACTAACTAAGATAACAAAAGAAATAAAACAATTGTGATCTGAACTCTGAGTCTTCACTGCATGGCTGATTTAGAGTACAAAAACATCTTCAGTGATCACTGTACACAAGCTACAGGAATTCACACTACCCACACCACTACAAGCCAATTAGTATTTGCCAACCAATTAATATGTGGTGTGGATATCCCACCACTGCCTAACAATTAATATGTGACACCCGTGCACTGGTCTAGCAATCAAGGAGCCTCAGTCCTCACCACTAACACCAGTGAGAGGCGTCTATATAGGGAAATGATAATAAATACACACACAGTAAAGTACAATTTCCCTTAAGAGTACACATAGATCACAGTCAGTCTGGGGCTGGTTTCTCCCTTTTTCTCCAGATCCCCAATGAGACTCCCTACTGGCACAGCTATAGGGTCCAGATCTCAGCCTACTGGGCAAGCTAAAACCTCCAGCAACCTCTCTGTCCAACTAATGCTTTGTGTCCCTGCCCAAGTAACTGACACATTTTGAGATAAGAGTTATATACAACCAGACAGACACTCCTGGGGAAGGCTGGCACACGTTCTCCAGCTGTGCCCCTTTTACCCAGACTATATGGTAGAAATCACTGTCACCACCCACTAATATTTATCAGCTATGAAAAGGCCCTTAACAAAGGGTGTCCAATTATTACTGTGCAATATTATTATCCAAATGTTAAGTGCAACTAAACAGTCAAGGCTTATTTGGAGTGACTTTGTACATTATCACTATATATATGCAATGTACTCTAGATATTACATTATCTCTACACAAAACAGCCACAGTTGAAAGGTTTAAAAATATTTAATAATAAATAATAGAAACACGACAATATGTCTTACTACACAGTGCTAGTCAAGAGTTCAGTGATCACAGGAAAATGCTTAAAATAATATGGCAGAATAGTTCTGACATCAGTACAGAAAAAAACTAATCTCATCTTCCTAGTTCCTAGCTATATCTAAGAAAAAAGACAGTTCTAAACTCCTACTTACATACAAACACAGGCAGAGTGGTGAGATGGATGTTCTCAAGACAAATGCTCAAATGCCTTCATTCTTTCTCTCCTTAAATTGATAACACAGTACCACTGATTCATTTCAGATTACATCATTTCTTTCTGGTTCCCAGGCTAACAGAACTCAGCAGTTAGTAGCCCTTTTGATCTTGCAGCTGGTCAGGAAGCCAAAGAAATAAAAGAAATTATACAAATTCTAGTCATTAACTCTGGCCTGAAAACAATAGGCAGAATGCCTTTATCTAGACATCTCGGATCTGAGTTTTGACATCAAAAAATTGACTTATCAGCTTTGTTACAGCAGAGTGCAGTGTTGTTATATTTTTGCAGTTCCACATCTAACAGCATTTTCTTCCATTTAAGAGAACAAGCCTGTGGCTTATATTAATATTTTCAAATGACAGCGTTATCTACAAAATTCTATCAGGCTAGGCTGGCAGCCTTCACCTTTCTTCACATGGTGTAAAAGCATTATTCATTTTGTGTTAATCCAAATTCCTATACTAATTCATTGGATCTTGAAATATTATCTGCCCTCCTGCCCTTTCATCATTAAATCCCACTCTCCTCTTATCCTCTTTTTCTTTGATTTTTATATTTGTTTCTTCCCTATGGCAGTAATCTAGTCCCCTTGTCCCCATGACATGTTGCACCATATGTTTGTTGCTTCTCCTTATTCATTCTTTTGTATTTTTCCAAACATCCTATTTGCTTTCTGTCATCTTGCCATTTGGTCTCCTCCTTTCTCTCTGTACTCCTAATGGTATGGTAAGGTCTGCATGGATATGCATGGGAGCCCTCAGCCCCTTTTTTTCTTCTCAGTCTTATTTTGTTTTTGAGACCCTTCTCCCTTTCCCTTATCTATTCTCCTAATGCCTTTTGTACTTTTTTTTAAAACAAGAAACATCTTTATTAAATTATCATGTATGATATAAGCCATGTTACATATTATATACAGGACAGTAAACCATAGCAACAGAATCTTAGTTGCAAACATTATACATTCCAAACCATGAGACACAACTGTAGCTGCAAACATACATCACTTCTACCATATCCAGTCATTGTTGGTCAGCCATTACATTGCTCATTCAAATCTTGCCTTATTTTAAACCTGCATATATTGATCCCACGGTTCTCATTTTTCCTATGTAATTTGCTCCTACCCTTTTCTAAAGATCCCAGTTCCAATTGTTTTAACTCTGATACTATCTTCACTACTTCTAGTAAAGTTGGTTTAGACTTTGATTTCCATTTTCTAGTAATTGCTTTTTGGCAGCCATTGTAATTAGACTAAGCAATGGCTTACTATGTCTAAACAATTCCGAGTTTGTATCTTACCTAAAAAAAAAGCATTTCCCTAGTCACCCCAACTTTCTCACCCAGCATCTCTGACAGTGCTGTCTGCAGGGAATTTTTAAAGTCTACCAACTCATTACATTCTCAGAAAATATGTTCCCAGTTACCTCTTTCTGCCCCATCATACTTTTTTTTACATTGCAGCACCTACAGCTCTTAAAACTAAACAAGGAGAAAGAAAGAAGAAGGGAGAAAGAAACAAACAAAGAATACAGCACCTATTTACAAAAGTATGTCCATTACACTTAAAAATAACTAAAAAGCTTTACTTTAGAACATGCAGAGAAAATCCTGCACCACTTAAGTAATACTGCTTTAGAGTCCCCTACACGTTTAACAAAGTCCAAGAAAGTCCAATATTTCCAGATAATTTTGTTCTATTCCTCTTCATCTCCTAAACCCTGTCTCTGCTTCATCTCCAGTGCACTCTTGATTCTTCTAGTCAACTTCTGTGCTTTTTTCTCTCTCAGTCATTTTCCATTGCAACAGGTTTCACTGACACAGTCTCTCTGTGGTCTTTATTATCAGAAGAACAAGTGGCAGAATCTCCTGTTTCACAGCTCACTTTTTATTGGTCAAACTTTTGTATTTCATCTTTAGCATGTACTTCATCAAAAATGTTTTTGTTCCTCCAGGGAAAAATATTTTGAGGATAGCAGGGTACAGCAGTTTGAATTTCATGCCTGCGTCTCGGCATGCCATATATAATGGAATAAATGTATTCCTCTTCTGCCAGTGTGTAATGAGTACTCATTCTCCACATTCGCTGTGTTGTCTCCCACTTTTATTACTTTGTCCTTCTGCCACAGTTTTGTCAAAAATCAACTCCTTCTGCTGGTAAGATTACATTTTTACTTTAACTGTCTTGGTTTTCTCATAGCCAGGTTTGGAGCATACACATGATGTGCCTTTTCAATTAACAATTGTTGTGGAATATCATTCCATATTGCATTTCATATCTATGTATAATTTCTTTTTTTCTCTCTCTCTTCTATGCTAACAATACAATTGTATAAAAATTGTTATTTTTTGTATGGAGATTGTTAAATGTGCTATGTTTTTGGAAATTGTTAAATGTGCTATGTTTTTAGAACACAGAGCCTTATGCGTGTAATGTATTTGTAATTTGGAGCTTTTCTCCCCGGGCCTCCACTGAAAACGGGCTTTCGGGCCCAGTGGACTTCCCCGATTATCAAACTGGAAATAAATAAATAAATAAATATCAGTCCAGTTGTTTATTTGTACTTTCGTAAAATAAATACACTCTATTCCTTCCAGCTAATCAGGTGCAACAGAAAATCTCAGGTTTTCCCTATGTGCTCTGTCTTCTAATTATATTATTTTTTGAAACATTTCCCTACATGCTCTGTCCTCTAATTATATTATTTTTTGAAACATCTCTTCTTGTGCATTCTCATACTCAGCCAGCCTTTTCTTCATTTCACTCTCTGAGTTTTGCAGTTCTGACACCTTATCTGAATATCTGTTCAAAGCTTCTTCCATTTTTTCCAGCTTTTTACTATTTTTGTTGATATACTCCATCAGTGTTTCATTTATTTTAGCCAGGTCTGTGTGCAGCTGCTTTATACTTTCCTCTAGGTTATTGGAAGTTGTGTCTGGAACTTGCACTGCTTCTTTCTGAACAACTGCAATACTTTTCCCAGTCTGTGTTTTTTCCTAAACTTTTGTAGCTGATTTTCCTCCAGGTCCTTTATATTTCTTTTTTCATGGCAACTAAGCAATATACTTACTAGTCAGTTACTGAAATTTACCCAGAAATCTAGATTCACTGGCTTTAAGTTTCTTTTTCAGGATGGGAGAGCCAGAATTAAGTTGTTACCTAATGTGCAGCCATCTTGGAAGTCTAATGCCTTTTGTACTTCTAGTAGTTTGGCTTTGGCTGGCCTTTGTATGCAGTGGCAGACATCTTAGTATGTGCACAACAATGAAGAGTATCTTCATTCTTATCACAATGATTATATCCCATTGTGTGCATGTTTTATGCCCTTCCAACTAATATTCCCTATATTTTCTCTCTCCCTTTTACAAATTCTTTAGTATTGTATCAATTAAGTCATGCCTTAGTAATACTCCCAGATATTTAGACTATCCTTCCTCTGAATGCATCCCACTTCTCCCTTTTCTTTTCTTTTCTTTTCTCTCTCCTGCTCCTGTTGTTGCAATATGTGGATTTTTCTGGTTACTTCTAAGCCCTGAGGGCCTTTCAAACCTTGCAAAAACTAGCATTACCTCCTCTACAGCCATTTCAACATTCTCCAGCATAGGCATGCAGTCATCTGTGTACATTAGGAACCTTGACTACACTCCTGTTCTTTCCTGTGCTTCTATTGTCTACCTCAACTATATTGTCAGTCTTCTATGACTACAACAAAGAACCCCAAGGAGAGATGACACCCCTGTTTGGTCACCCATCATACTTTTTGTGACTTGGAACATCTCCATTTATAGGTGCAACTATTTCCAACTGATTATAAATTGCTTTATCAGTCTATTAATTTTCCCATATTTGTCTTTTTTTCTCGTACATCCCAGATTAATTCCCATCTGACTATGAAGGCCTTTGGTAGGAAAAAAGAGCAGTCTTAACGGTTCCCTCTTTTTGCTCTTCTCTGCTCATAAACTTTGTTAGTCCTATTGATTCAGTTCTATCCTTCTTCCCTTCATAAAGCCATTTTGCCCCTCCTATATTATTCTCAGCAGAATCTTAGCCAGACTCTTGGCTATCACCTTTATGTCCATGTTTATTAAAGAGATTGGTCTGTAATCCCCTACTTCTACATCGTCCCCTCCTCCTTTTGGGATCACTACCACCCTGGCTCTTTTCATTGTGACTCTTATTTCCCTATTTCACTTATTTTTTCATACTCCTCTTTTATAACAGTCCATATCACCTCTCCATCCCACATGTAGAACTCCACAGGTATCCATCTAGGCCCCCTACCATCTGTCATTCATTGCCATCACTCCCTCTTTGATTTCCTCAGTCATGATTTTTGCATTGACATCCTCCCTCTATATTCATTTTGCCTCTTATCTCTCTCCTCTCTTCTGCTCTGTGGACTTATCAGTCTCCTGTCCCCAGTGTATTTGTTGGTAGTATTTCCTAAAGGCTTCCTTAATCTTGTTGTCCTCTATGTTCTCCCCCTTTTCCCCAATGCTTGGTACATACCTCTCACCCTTTCCATTTCCTTTTTATACTTTCTCAGCGGATGTTTCCCTTGTTCATCCCCCATTATCCATCAGCAGTCCTTCCAGTATAAATGGAGGTGTTCCATAGCTCTACATCTGCTGCAGTTGTTACCTGTTCTAGTTCAGCTTTTATTAATGTTTCTTCTGTCCTTAGTGCTTCTCTGTCGATACAATTTATCAGTAAGTCTCTTTGTATCCTGTACAGTTTTCATTCCAGTTTTGCTATCACCTCCTCATGTTGCCCCCTTTCCTACCTGTCCTCTCTTATGATTTTCCACAAACTGTTGCTTTGATTTCATTGCACTAGTGCTTCTCTAATTCTGCCTTCCTATGGTGTCCTCCTTCACTGTCTCCTCTATCATTTTTTTTTTTGTAAACAGTTGCTTCCTTTCCTCATCTTTCCACTTGTAGCTCACCCAACTCCATCCCAAACACTTCCCTTGTTCTCTCCCTGTCTTTATCATTGCTACTACTATATGATCCAATATGTATCTCTCCTTTATTTCTGACTGCTCCACCTTTTTTAGGCCTTTCTCTTTCCCTAGTGCCCTCCCAAGTCTATTGGTTTGAATAAAGCAGTTTCTGGTAAATGTCTACTCCCTCTTTGTACAGTACCTGTCCATCCATATCTACTTCCTCTTTCATGGCCCATTGAAAGTTACTTTTCATCTTTATGCTGTACTCATTTATGCCAAAGAGCCTGTATTTTCCAAGCTATAGTGTAACACTGAAGTCACCTCAATGATTCCCCCTCAATCCCTCTTTATCTTATTCTGTTCTTCAAAGATCTTGCTGTAAAAGTCATCTATATTCTTGTTTGGGCCATATAGCTTCCCTTTTGTCCATCCCATTCCATTTATTCTTCCTTTCCAAATGATCCATCTTCCCTCCTTAGTCTTCTGAACCCTTTTAGTGATAAGATGTAATCCCTTTTTGAAAAGTGTGGCTACTTCCCTCTTGCCATCCACTTACTTTATTACCTGTTTCTCCCTTCTTTTACTGTGAGCTCATGATTCTCCCTGCCTCTTCTACCTATGATTTAGTCTCCTGAAGAAATACCACATCCCTTTGCATTCCACTCATTCTACTGTGTACTTTTGATACCACATCCCTTTGCATTCCACTCATTCTACTGTGTCCATTTTGATAGAGTACAAAGCATCCCACCCATGTTATAGGTTACAGTGTTTAGTCTAGGGTCAGTCCCTTCTGTTCTCTTTGGTTTTGCCCCCCCCCCATGCTGCCTTTGAATGACTCTCCTCTTCTGTATTTCCCCTGAAGAACTTGATCTTATGCCCTTTGGCCTTGAACTATGCTCACCCCCTTCCTACTGATACAGATAGATTTGTTGCCCTGTAGCCTGTAATATGACCACTCTGGACTTGAGTCATTCTCTCCTTGTATCATTTTTCCAGTTCTCTTTTCACTCTGTCCTTCCTGCCTTCATGTCTCCCTGATGTTCTATCTCTGTTTGCTCCTGTTTATCTAACCGATCCCATAGTTGTTATTGTAATCCATTGCAGTGATACCTAAGACTGTTTTCATAATTATTCCTTTCTCTTATAGTCCCCTTTTTTCAATCAAGTACAACAATACTTTTGTGCACTACTTGAAAGAGAAAGCTTACATTTATATGAAAAGACAAACATTACAAAAGATGGTGTATCTTAAAAAAGACAACATAACAACAGTCTGCTTAACTATGCCTTCTCCCTTTACAATGCACCATTCTTGCCCAACCTTGATCATTAAGTTTCAACTTGTAAAACAGTTAGTTTCTATATATGTGCATACTAGTACTTCTGGAACAGAATGCATTACAAAAACTTCACATCTTCGAACAGTGCACCATGTTCATAGACGACATTCGTTCTTTAGAGTCTCATTTACTCCCTTTTTTCCCATTACTTTCATGACTCTAGTCTTGCAATTGTTTTGACATGCAGTCATGACCCAGTGTCTGAATACCATGGAAGTAACATCCTCTCATTTTAACCCTGCATTGTCTGGCATTTTTTCTCTCATCTCTCCCGGTATGACCTGGCTGCCCAGTCCTTGAGGGCTCCCCTCCTCCTGGCTTCCTCTTGTGGTATGATTTTTCTGCCACTGCCCAATTTCACTTTTCTCTCTCCTTCTCCTTTGACCATTCCAGCCTGCTCAGGCCCTCCACCGTCCAGCACTGGGCATATGTACCCCTCTTCATCTCTGTATACTTTTTTGTGCATTTCCTTCATATTACTTCTGTTTTCTGTGTTCTTTCCTTCATTTCTATAATCTTCTATGCCCAATGTCTCGTGTACCCTGCCTATCTTGTTGAGATCACTGTGTGTGCCTTTGTTTACTTCTTCCCTTGTAAATCTACCTTCTGTCTGGCCCTAGTCAAGTTTGCCTGCTAGTCCATTTGTGATTGGATATTGATTTTTTTGTATTTGTTTGTTGTCCTATCTTTCACTCTGCAAAATCTCTGTTACAAGGCTTATGCTTGTCACATCCGAGTGATGCCTACAGGTGCATATGCAGTTACCTCCTACTGACACCTCTAGGTGTCAAATATTGCTAGTTCATATTTGCATCAGTAATTAAAAAAACGTGCTATGTACGCGTTTTTAGAAGATTTTCATCTTAAAGCTTACACAATGGAAAACTCAACTGCATTAATATTTGACCTCTGTGTAGTGCAGGTAAAGATATATTAGCTGTTGCTTTTATGATATTAATTTATATACATATAATTTTCACATTTTTCTAAATATCTCAACAACCAAGTAACACAGACAGAACTCCTTAGCCTCATATGAAAGCTCTCAACTAGATGAATACAATGTTGCTGACAGTATGTGTGTAACTTGAGTGGTTCCTGAGATATTGTAAGTTGTTTACACAATATTACAAACATGATAGTTCCTGTTTTTACTGTGATTTATAAAATTTGGTTTAAGACCTAGATCCTAAAGAATACTGCCACTATAAAAATAGTTTGTGCTGAAGAGTTTGCCATTTATACTTTAATAACCCATATGGCTCCAGAAATATGAACATTTGAAATGTGAGGACATAATTTGATTCTGTCAAAAGGCTTAGACTCCACCCATTGGAAGTTACAGTGCAAACTTCCAGAGCTCCATTGGAGTGAATAAGTTAATCCATGCAATAATTCCTTGAGCTTTCAATGGCCCCATCAAGTCACCCATCCTTTTTCTTAGTTTGTGTTGTGAATCGGAATAATCCTCCATCAGTTTTACAAATATACCGGCAAAGGTTATTCGTTTTTAGCCCAATTAGCCTGATGAGTCTGATATGCAAAGCTATGAAACGCATCATTGTGGACCTAATAAACAAGGATATAGGAAATCTCTAAACTCTGGATCTCACATTCTTTGGTTTTGTGAAGGGTAGATCATGCCTGCTCAACTTGGTCAATTTCTTTGAGTCAGTCACCAGAGCTGCGGATGAAGGCAAGGTGGTTCATACAGCCTACCTTGATCTGGCCAAGACCCTTAACACCATTCCCCACTCAGGAATCATAGAAAAACTCACTAAGCTAGGCATCAACCCCTATATCACTAGGTGGGTTGCAAACTGGCTGACAGGTAGAACCCACAGTGTGAAAGTAGCTGACTCAAAGTCAGACTGCTGACCAGTCATGAGTGGAGTCCCACAAGGTTTGGTCCTGGGTCCTCTCATGTTTGCTATCTACTTCTCTGAAGTCCAGGTCAACACGAAAGAACTCTGGCTGACAATGTTTGCAGATGATTGCAAGTTGTGAGCTATTTTTAACTCCCCAAGTGATATTGACATCCTGCAGAAAGGCCTCACTGAGACCAATGACTGGTGTCAGAACCATGGCCTTAAGCTCAATGCCAAAAAATGTGTCGTCATCCCCTTTGGAAAAAAACCCATTCCCATGTATTACCACATCAATGGTAGTCCACTGAACACAGAAAGAGATCTGGGAACACAGATTGACAGCAACCTCTCTTTTGACCACCACATTGCCATTGTAATCAGCAAGTCCTTCTATGTGACACATCTCATTACTAAGGGTTTTGCATCCAGGAAGAAAGAGGTCATTGTCTCCCTCTACTCTTCCCTCATTAGGCCAATCATTGAGTACAATGCCTCATTTGGCATGTACCTCACTAAACACCTGCAACAACTGGAGAGGCCACAAAAGTACCTCACAAAGAGGATCCTAGGCCTTAAACATTTGTCCTATATGGACAGACTAAAAAAACTCCAACTAATCTCTGTCTCATATCTCCTATTTAGAGGCGATCTCTGCTTGACTTAGAAAGCCATGTTTGACCTAGCTCTGTTAGAAATGCTACATCTAAAGAAATCCCAATCCCTCCACACCATGTACTCCAGAGACCTCAACCTCATTACCACAATCAACAAAACATGCTGAAGGGACAGGTTCATAACCCAGAGACTGCCCATGCTATGGATTAGACTTCCCATACATGTCAAGCAGAGCACCTCACTGGCCCTCTTCAAGAGAAATCTTGATGAGTGGATGGGAAATAGAAAATTCACTCCAGGGATCACTCCAGTGGCTTTACTCGATAGATGCACTGGAAACTAAGGTCAGGTGGCAAGATGCTAGGGTAATCCTATGGACGAAGCTTGTAAAAGTTCCAGGGCTATTAGCCTAGTAAACACCTATGAACCTAAGTGTTTCTTCAAATTTATAGCTGTGCAGACCTGCAAATGTGTGTCTTGGCTGCCCTGCTCTTGCACCTCCTACTCCACCAACTCTGGATTCTTTCAGTTATTGCTTCTTGTAATCCTAATTAAACTAAATCTTGTTTCCGGCAATTCCAACAGTATTCTTCCACTTTCTGTCCCCCAGAACTTGTTCTGATGCCCACAATATCCATATGTTTCTTCTAGACCTCTTTTCTAGGTGATCAACATTTTTGTTTAAAGTTATGTCTTGCAATTTATTTTAATTTATATTTTCAAGTTGTTATATATTTAAAATCCATTCACAAGCCTGCATAGTATCCCCCTTTGTGCCCTAATGCCTTATTCACCTTCTCAGCCATCATTTCCTCATTTGTACACCCCTCCCTTCTGTCCTGCTCTCTCAGACTGGTATTGTTGTTGTTATTATTATTATTATTATTATTATTATTATTATTATTATTATTATTATGATTATAGTGCTTTATAGTTTATTATAGTAATTATGCTAACAAAACAGCTAAATGATATCCTTGCTCAGCAGTGCTATATTGTCAGACACAACCTTAACAATGTTTAGATGGGTGCTTCACAATAGTAAAGCACCCCCTTATGAGATGTTAACATTGTGTCTGCACTAAAAGCTGACAGAGCTGACCAGTAAATAGCAGCAGGGCATGAAATGGCTTCATTTCAACTCCTTTTTCTGCCTGCTGTCTGCTGAAATACACAAAGTATTTTGAGTTAAATTGCTTCCCTTACACAGGGAATACGTCAAATATCAACCACTCCTTCACTGCTTTACTAGCTTTCAAAGCCAGAACAACACATCACATTTTTTTAAATTATACTATTGATTAATTTGTATTACATGGAGAAGATAAATCCCCATGTACTAGAAAGACTTATGAATTGGTAAGCAGATAATAACCCTGTATTATATGTTGTCGACAGGTACACCAGGATTCACCTCTTGAGTTCCGCTGTTGATGAGAATTTCTTGGCGTCCGTGACTCAAACAAATAAAGTAGTTATGTTCAACAACCTGCTCATAAGTCTCTATATCACCATCACCATCACCATCACCATCATCATCATCATCATCATTATAGTCCTTCCGGTTACTTCTAGCTCTCTTTTCTTGCTTTTTTCATTTGGTTTACCTAGAAGCTGGTTTGCACAACTCTTACTCACTCAGGCATATCTAACAAATGTATTGTTAAGCCTGTGGATAATATTAAAAGCACATGTTCTGTGGGTCCAGATGTTATTATATTTTTTTCCTTAATGAAGTTAAGAATTAAGTTGACTTTTTAAAGGCACTTCTAATAGCAACAACTTAAAATGCAGGTTTGTTACTGAAACCTATAAAAAGCTGTACTAAATTATAAAGGCAGATATGCATAGCTTCCAGCTTTAGACATCGTAAGTCTGCCCAATGTACGTTGTAAGATATTTATGAAAGTCATATATGGCCAGAGCCTTGCATTTACATTTTTTTTATGATGGGTACAAATCGGTCAAGTATTGCAAATCTTATTTATAATCCTAACTGATTTCTTTAAACATATTAGTGGAGGACTGGCTGTGGCTGCAGATGTTGTGCATCTGAATTTTATAGGATTTCTGATCCATTAAATAGAGAAGAGATCAATGCACAATCTTGTCTTTGTTATGGACTTTCAATTTATTGCCATGTATCTAAATAATGTATTTGTTCCCACTGATTCAGTAGCTATATTACCTAATAGGCTTCCACAAAGCTGTCAGGATGGACACAGTCTGTAAATCTATATCTGAAGTTATCTCAAAGTGGCTTTTAATTATTCATTTGACTGGATAAGATGACTGGCCTAAGGACCGTCTTTCAATCATGACCAACGTCACTCAGCAGGTGCATAATTCAAAGGACTCACATTCACAAGCTAGAACTAAATTATACAGATCATTCATATATACAAAGCTATACCTATTTTAGAACATATGGCAGTTGAAAGTACAATATGCAAAGTGTTTTTCTTAATACATAGCTGTTCAACTGTATAAGCACTCTAAATATTTAGTGTGCATTTGGTTATGTATTTGTTCCTATGTATCTTGTGATTTCAGTGTAACTACAGCAGTCACTACATTGGGGCAGTTGAGGGATCTCCCTTTTGAACAATCATAATGCCATATTTGACCTTGTATAATTCTATTCTGCTTCTAGTCCTACATGACTGAAACAATAGCTGTCCTCTTTAGCCATAATCTAGACTGTGTTTTACACCACTATATAAACACTGCAAATCTTTTGTGTGTGCTTTAGCTCTGTATCTGTTCTTGCATATTCCTGCAATTTAACTGTGCTTGAAGCATAGTACTAACATTGTAAATCCATACATAATCATATTCTGTATGTCTTTCTATATTCTTTTGCTTCTGGCATGTGCTTTGATTCAAAAATGTCCTTGGACCAGCCCGCATACCTTGTTAATAAATAACTATATAAATACATATGTAAATACAAATAATAATGCTAATAATTGTCAATGAACAGACTGCTAATGGTGCTATGGTACTTGTTAGAATTATAAACAGTTAAAAGAAGCTACTTCAGTGTAGTAAGGCAAACAGAAACAGTTAACGATAATAGCAGACAGCAGGTCTAAGGCAAGGCTGTACAATAGCAAGCCAGAGATAGGATAACAGTGGGGTATTATGTATTAGTATAAAACTATGTGACTGTGAATAAAGGTACTTCACCATGCTAGGAGATCACCTGAGGCACACAGCAGCACACTTGGAATAAGTGTTAGAGGATAACAGCACCTTCCATCAACAAAGAAGCCCACCCCCACATAAGATAGCATTTGAGTGAGCATAGCTTATCACTGGGAAGTGTGTCAGAGTGCAGGCATCTGCAGATAACAGTAGAGTAACTAAGAGCACCATGGGACAGAGCTGGAGAAATAGAAAGGAGTAAAAGGGCAGGACACTAGGAGATGACCTAACAGACAAGTAAGGAAGCAGGGAACTAAAGAAAAAATAAGAAGGCACAGATACAGGACAGCACAGGGAAAGTACAGCTAGTTGTAGGTTGACCAAGGAGAAACAGGGATAGGTTTAAAGGAGAAAAGAAAAATATACAAGAAAAGGAATAAGATAAGGCAGGTGAGTAAGAACAGTGCAGGGCAAGAGAGACAGAAGAGAAGTACAAGACATGTTCAGCCTCTGGTACAGGAGTTTGCCTCTGGATGCTTTGTGGTGGTCAAAGATAAGAGGTTTACTGAGAACAGAGAAGATACACGGTAAAAAGTACACAGATTAACTGAAAATGAGAGGGATGCAAGAGTAATGGAGGCATGACTGGGCAACAAACAGCAGGAAGGTATAAGGGAAAGGACGGGAGGACACAAGTAAATGATGTCAGAGGAGTAGGGACAAGATAATCAAGCAGGGCAAGAAGAACAAGAAAGCAGTGGTCAAAGATAAGAGCTTTAAAGCAGTAGAGAGTACCTAGACAATGCCAGGTTTCTGTGCCTTCCACACTTTTAGACCAGTAGCTGCACAGACAATGGCTAAAAGGGGAGATATCTTAGTATAGATCAGTAACAAGCATACCTCTAGGGTGATCAAACAGGATGACATGATGGAGTTCTTCCACATGCGGATCACCATAGTCAAAATCCCTTACCTTATCTTACTCTGCTATAGGGCACCCTCCATGTCCCAAGAAGCCTACAATGCATACTTAGACATACTTGAGACACTTACCATCCAACCTAACACCCTTCTCATGAGAAACTTTAATTTACCCTGTACAGACTGGGAATCCTACATGGCCTAAAATCTACAGATGCAGAGATTCCTCGACTTTGTAAATACAAACACCCTTTATCAATCCTGAATATGCTCACTGGAGTCTCCAACACACTGGACCCCCTGCTGACAAATATGGGAGAACATTACACCCCCCACAGTGTCTTATATCCCCTGGTAACATCCTACCATAAAGCCGTCTCCTTCAAAATCAAAATCAACTCTGTAATCCTATTAAAACCACTAACAGGAGCTATTCCAAGGTAAATTATCTTTTATTTAATGATGGTTTGTCAAAATTCAATGCCCCTAAAAACCCCAAGAAAGCAGCAGCTTATTCTGAATTGCTCTCAGAATCTCTGTACAACCATTTAAATGGCTTCTGTTCCTACCAGATGTAATCTGAAGACTAGCACCAGAAACATATCGCTCTGGTGGCATCAAAAGTTAAACAGGATACTCAGGAAGGAAAACTCCCATAAAGATAAATACTCTCTTATCAAACCAAGTAGTTCAAGCAAAGCCAACTTTGAAGTTAAGATAGCCTCCCGGGTGAAAGATAACCAGAAGCCTTCTTCAGCTATGTCAGAAACCTAAAGGGCAGCAAAGAGAATATACTGAACTGTTGGTTAATGGTGCCACATTCACCAGGCCTGGCAATATAGTAAACCTGTTAGCAGATAAATTCAGTTCCAACTTTACCCCCTCACCTCCAACCATCACCCCAAAACTACCCTCAAACATAACCCCTCCAACTATAACTAGGGAGCATGTACTGGCTGCACTCGCTAAATCTAAGAACACAGCCTCATTGGGCCTTAATAACATCCAAGAATGCCTCCTGAACAATTTGAAATGCAGCTTATCAAGACGCCTGGAGTAATTATTTAACTATAGTCTTAAAACAAGCTTTCTGCCATGTGAATGGAGGACTGAAATGGCCATCCCCCTTCATAAGGGTAGACTATCAACAGATCCTGGAAACTACAGACCCATTAGTCTGACTAGTCTTATTTGCAAAGCCGTGGAAAGAATTATTAAGGAAATTATCAACAAAGACATAGGAGACCATCAAATAATGGATCAATACTAGTTTGGCTTTGTCAAAGGAAGGTCATACTTACTGAATCTGGAATACCTCTTTGAAAATGTCACTAAGGCAAAGGATGAGGGGAAAATATTGCATACTGACTACCTAGATCTAGCTAAAGCATTTGCTACAATAATCCACTCCAGCATTGTCAACAAACTTATGGAACTAGGTATGAACCTCTTTATAACAAGGGAGACAGCTAGATGGCTCACTGATAGGACCTAGAAGGTTAGAATCTGTGAGCCCATCTCCTCAAAGACGACAGTCACTAGTGGAGACCCTCAGGGCTCTTCGCTAGGCCCACTCCTCTTTGGCATCTACTTCTCGGATGTCAAAGCCCTGGCTAACCAAGCTCATAGATGATTGCAAACTGGAAGCAGTCATTGAATCCCCCCCCCCCCAAAGATGATATCACCCTTCAGGAAGGTCTAACACAGGCAACCATTTGATGTCAAAGCCATGGTTTAAAACGTAATACCAAGAAATTCATTATAGTACCTTTTGGGAAGTTGACCACCCAGGGTTACTACACCATCAATAAAACACCCCTAAAGTTGATTCACTAGTCAGGAGTCTGGGAACTTATGTAGATAAGTAACCTGGCCTTCAACCAACATGTGTCCAAGGTAGTAAAAAAAATCCTGTGTTGCTCAACTTAGAAGTAAAGACATGGCATATAGGTCCAAAGAGGTCATCATACCACAGTACTTGGCTTAAATATGACCCATCACAGAGTATAATACCCCTTTCGGTAAATACCTGACTAGACACATCCAGCAGCTGCATCATCCACAAAGGTTCCTTACATAAAGAATACAGGGGGTAAACATAATGCCCTGTGCTGATCACCTCAAAACCCTGCCTCTCTACTTGGTGTCATACAGACTTCTGAGAAGTGATCTTTACCTGGCATATAAGGCATCCTGGGACCCTATTTTAATGAATCTTTTGTATATCTGCCAAACAAACAACATCAGAACTACTAGATTATAAGACCTAAATTTTGATTGTGACATACATAGTACATGTTAGAGAGACAGATGTGTTTCTCAGAATTCCTATTTTCTGGAACAGGCTCCCAGTCCATGTGAATCTGTGTTCCTGGCTATCCCTATTAAAGTGCAACTTGGACCAATGGATGGGTATTTGGTAATTCACTGCTGGTCTGACACCTATGTCTCTGATGGGTCACATTTGGTTTGCATGACTAGGCTTATAAGGGTACTAGTGGTCGTTAGCCTAATATACATATATGAGCCTATGATAACAGTTCATCTTCTGGTATGGTGTCATTCTAGAAAGGTTGTGCAGTGGAAGTGCCCAGTGTTTTGTACCCAATAAAATTATAAAACAGGTAATTTCCATGAAGAGTTGTATGTGAATGTAAAGGACTCTGGTGTGAGAGCAAATGCTCAGAAAAAAGAAAAATATGGTTTCAGGAAGGTCTAAGCAGTCTGAAGGGCGATTATACAGCAGACAAGTAGTAAGGCGGTAAAGCAGTCACAGACTACAGGAAAAAAATCAAGACATGGGTGTCCTGAGTGAGAAAATGGACAGATTGTATGCAGAAATGAAGAGGGTCAGGGACACATAAACTATATGAAAAGACCAGATAAGCAACTAAAGGAGATTGATGCTGCCCTAAATCATGGACGAAATGCAGGGACTAAAGACTGAAGGAAAAGAAACTGAGAGCAAGGCAGGAGTTCTTGCAACAGCAAATGAAGAAATGGAAATCAAACGACTGGAGCTGGTAGACTGAAGTCAGAGACAGAATTAAAGATACTTTACATTCCTGAGAGCTCAGAAGGTGGGGATTGTTTAAAATTTAGCACTGAACTAATCACAAAGAATGTGTTTACCAACACAGGAAGTGAGCAAGTAGAGCTTGATTGTGGACATAGTCTTACAATCAAAGGGGTCAAGGCAAAGATTCTCCAGACGCATTGTCATCAAAGTGTGGAATTATCAGTTAAAATGGCAGCAGATGGGTAAATTATGGATCAAAGGAAAAATACTGCAGGTTGCGCAGCAATGTGTGTTTGTTGTTCAGGATTATTCACTGGCCAAGAGACTGAAGAAGAGCCATTTCACTCCCTACTTTAAGATCTACAGACACTGAATTTACATTTTAAAATGTATCCACCAACCTTTAAATTGTTTCTTCCATAATGACCAACATCCTTTGTCGACCTGGAGTTAGTTGTAGAAGAATTAGAGAGGTATAGGCTTTTTAGCAAGCAGTGTGTAATGAAACAGGTCAGCAGAGAGCTCATGGTCAGATCCTGCCAGGCAAGGGAAAAGTGCTGAGTGAAATGTGGCCACTAAAGCCATTCCCAGTCTTTAAAAGGAAGATGGAAGATCATTAATGGATAGCTGAAAGACAAACAAGACAGATTACAGAAAATGTATTGTCAGAATCTAATGATCATGTGTGTGTGGGGGGGGGGGGCTGACTCAGATAAATAGAACTAACTGGGCATGTGGCTCCATAAGGGGGACATTCATTTAGCATGGACTTTTGGTAAGAAGTAAAAAATATTATGAACTGAACATTTTATAAATAATAATGTCCAGATGTTCTGTCTCAAAGGGAAGGGGTGGGGAGAATAAGGCACAGAATGAACAAATATTTATTGTAACTAGTTATTAAAGTTTAGTTGAAATTGCAATGAGGGGTGGGCCATGCTGTCAATGAAGGTGGCAAACAAGGTTCCTTGATTGTGTGTTCTAAAAATCTGAGGAAGCATGCAACGTGCACCAAATAAATTCTTAGAGGAAGTAATACAGAGAGTAAACTAACCTTCCTTTTGTCATACACAAGAAGGCAATCATTACTGAGCAAATAAGAAGGATGAGAGGGAAAAACTGAGTCATGAGGAAGAAGAGACAGAGCAGATGGCACAAGATGACAGTAGAGTACAGGAGGTTGGAGCACTAGGAGTCTTGTACAACTAAGCAAAGGCATTGACCTCATGTAGATACAAAAATACATCATTGTTAGGAGGCTAGAGAAAGGGACAAGCATGTATATAGTTTAAATTTTGGGATTGGTGGAGGTATTTGGGGGTTTGTTAGAAGAAAATTTTTTGTTTACTGCTAGCAAAAGAGCAATTTTATAAGGCCGGAAGCAAATGGAAAGCAGCAAGTAAGGCCTTGAATGTAAGGGGTGACAGGGCATGAAAGATTCAGTAAAATACAATGGTTATCAAAATAAAGATCTTATCCATGAATGTAAATGGCCTAGTTCAACATTGTAATGATACAAAAATGCATCTAACCCAGCAGAAAAGTCTTATATGCATTTCTAAAGCATACTGGTCTGGATTATATGCCAATGCTATCAAAAGAAGGAAAAGTGGAATTATGATGCCAAGAAGGGGTCCCAACTAGAAACTGAGGACCATCAGGTAGATATGTTGGGGCAATATGGGCTGCTACATGGCAACTGGGGGAACACTAGTATTACACTGGGAGGAATTTGTCTCCCACCTAAGACTTCCAAGGAGGAAATGATGGCTATTGTTAATGACATTGTAAGTTTTCAGCAAGGCAGATTAATATTAGTGGGGGAGTGGACCATAAGGATGGATGTGAGTGGAGGTCCCAGGGCCCAGGAAGTCACTACTGAGGGTAAATACCTAAAGTAACTGTATAGACTCTAGCAATCTGTTGATATGTGGTGTGGGAGACAGAGTAGACAGGACTATACCTATTATGCAGAAAGTGGCAGTCATTGGTCAAGGTTGCATAGATTTTATATCACCAATAAACATAATTACTTGGTTAATGAAATGGAAATACATGCTAGGTTGTATTAAAACCATATATCAATTGAACGCATAGTTGAAATACCAGGAAGAGAAAGAACAGAGTGACACTGGAGGACTGAAAGTAGTTGGTGGACCCATAAATGCAAGCAAAACAGTCTCCTTTTACAAATTACTCCTCAGTTAAAAGAATCCCTAGGCAAAGAGGCATAAGAAATAGAAAGGTGGGATAATGTTAAAGAAGTGATAAGGGATAGTACGCAAGAGCACAAGAAGGATTGGGAGGTAAATTACAAAACCCGAAAACAAAACATGCAGAGAACCAGGAAGTTTCAAAGGAAGGGTCCTAATTTGACTATGGAGGAGCAAATGGAGCAAATGGATTTAAGGGAGTTAGAGAAAAGATGGAAAGAGATGGTAAATGAAGAGATATTAATGAGACAGTCTGTAATTTGACAGAGATAACTCACTCAAACACCAAAACTGCAGAAGATTCTGGCTAACAAGTTGAGACAGCTAAAGGTGGAGAAAAGTATTTTAAAAATAAGATACTTGGGGTCAGGAAAATTAATATCAGAACCAGATTCCATGGGTAAGTCTTAAGAGAGTATTTTGAGGGGCTTTATAAAAAACAAGAAATGGAAGTAACATGGGAAAAGAAAGTAAAAGAATATTTGAAAAAGTTAAATCTTAATAAATTGACAAGAGAAGTTGATATGCTGTCTCAGCAAATTACTAGACAAGACTAATTGCTTAATGTACAGGGTTCAGGGAAATTGCAAGGATGGTATGGACTACCAGTAGAATTTGGCAATTGGAAAGGCAGAAGATAATTGGGAGCAGGTATAAATTAATTAATGCCATTCTGGAGTGTAAAAGAACTCCCCACGTTCATGGAAGCCATAATATTGGTTATCCTAAAGGAAGGAAAAGATTTAACTAGCCCAAGTACATATAGGCCCATAGTTTTCTTAAATCATGGTTATAAGAGTTTTATTTCTATTATAGAAAACAGATTAGTGAAGATACTCCCTTAGATCATTAATTTGGACTAGTGTGGCTTCTTTAAGGGAAACTAAACTTTTGATAATATTCTCTTAATGATTATTATCCATCAAGATGCACAATATACAAAAAGTCCATTGGTGATGGTTTGGCTGGATGCAGAGAAAACCTTTGATCAAGTGCATTGAAAGGTATGCTTTGCTGTAGAGCTCTATTTTTTTGCTTAAAGAAATGTACAAAGAGACTAGACATGGAATAATGGTAAATGAGAGGATGTGAAACAAAACAGGGTGTCCATGGTCCCCATTGCTGTTTGGTCTCTATTTGGAACTTTTAGCTGAAAAAGTAAGATTGTTAGAGAAAAGGAGTTGGAAGTTCAAGAAGAAAGAGCGTAAGTTGGATATGTCTACAGATAAAGATCTGGGAAGGCTTTTCAAATGTTGAAGGTGTTTAGTGGTATAGCAGGATATAACATAAGTCAGGAGAAGACTAAGGCAATCTGTGTGAACTATGCCCTGTCTCATGAATGGGTGCAATGACTGCAGGGACACTATAAAATGAAGTTTTTGGGAATATGGATATCTGCCCAAGCAAAGGATTAACCAGTGGAAACCTGGGGGAAATAACAGAACAAATAAAAAAACATGGTCAAACAATGGGAAGCGGGGCCAACAGAACAAGATCAAAGAGTACAAAATATTAAAATAGTCATAGCTCCTCTTATCTACATTGGTCAGGCATTTTTGTTTTTTCCAGGGGAAGCCAGTGGAAAGCTTTGAAAATTATATCTAGGTATTTCTGGGAAGATGGTAGATGGGAGGTCCTGGTAAGTTAACATGATGAGGAAGGGGGTGGCTATGCCAAATTTTATTTAATGCTTTACAGATGTACAATGAGGTTGAGATACTGTCTCCAGGATAGAAAATACTCACCAAACTGGAAGGAGCTTTTACTGGAGCATGGGAATTGCCTCAGTAGCTGCCCAGAAGATGGGAATATAGGCTTGTTTGATTGAGGAGTTAGAGAAAGAAAATTGTAGGGTTCAGCTGAAGAATTTGATATTAGAAGGAATTCAAAGAAAGATAGGAACATGGCAGAATTTTGAAATAAGGCTGATAGGAGAGTGAAGACCAAATTTTAAAATTTAACATGGTCATTAAAGAAAATAGGTACAAAAAAAAGTGAAAACATATTTTTTGGCGCAACTGAAGGATAAAAAATGACATGGGAAGAGATGAGGGAGACACATAGATTGCAGCAAATGAATGAATGGATGCACTTTTTCTGTCTTTTTAAGAATATTGGAAAATTATGATAGGTAAACTCTAAAAAGGGGTATGGGAATACCACAAGCATTTCAAATCCTACAGGAAGCGAGGTCTGATGATTAGTGCGAGGTGTAGGATTTTAAGTAGAATTTATCATGTCCTGTTAGATTGTAATAGAGAGAAAAGGAACATTTAATATGAAAATGGGAGAGGTCACTAAATGTAACAGGCCTTAAGGAAAGTTGTTTGAAGATTTGTGAAATCTCCCCCACCCCCACCCCCCAAAAAAGTCACAAAAGCAAGGACATTACAAATATTTGATGGGGAAAGTTTACATAAGTATTTTTATATACACCAAAAAGATATTGCAAAATGTTTCTGGAGGCAAACACTAATAACTTTAGATGTAATAAAGAGGAGTTGGTAGATTGGAAACACATTTCTTGGGAATGTAGTCAATTAAACCAACTTCAGGTAGACATCAGTTAACAGACAAAATATTAGGTTATAGCTGGGGAAGGGAGGAGGCTGAATACTTATTACGTTTCATAGGAGGATCAATTGGCTATGCCTTAGGCAGGGATTTGGTTTCTTTATTTTGCTTGGTAGCTAAAAAAGCACTAATTATAAAATGGAAATCTAGGGAAGTCCCTACAATACAAAAAGTGAAAACCTTAGTGGAGGTCTTCAGGTAGCAGGAAGAAGACTCACAAAAAGGAAGAAAAGGAAGATACAATAAGAGCAAGTGGCATTAATGGGAGAAAGTATTGCAATAAGTAAAAGTAGTGATGCCAGCATGAGAAGCTAAGTGTGGCAGAGGCTACAAATAGATCGAAGGTACTGTGCCAATTTAGGGAAATAATAAGTTGCACAACAGATGGACAGGACAGGATACAATTAAGGGAGAGGATTATATTGATAATGTTACTAAATGTGAGGGGTTGGTTTTAGGGCTGGCTCTTTGTGTAATTTTAAAATAAACAGATAATATAGTGAAAACTGAAATTAAAGTAAAATAAAATTTTTACGTTTCCAGAGTCAGTCACCAACTTGTGTCAAGCACACAGTGCATGAGGATTACATTAACTGCTGGAAATATAATTAAAGGCTCAATCTTAGGCCCTCTTGTTTAACATTTTTATTAATAACCTCCACCAAGTTATCAAACAGGGCTCCCTAGTCCAGTACGCAGATGACTCCACCATAGTCTGCTCTGCTGCTTACTCAAATATATTAAAGCAATCCACCCAAGCAGCATTTTTCACTGTGGAAAAATAGCTTCACATAAATCACCTTTCTTTAAATCCCAAAAAGACCAAACTTATGATTTTTACCCCCAAGAAAAATACTCCTATTAATAAAGACAACTTCAAAATCTTCTCACTCAATTCTACTAAGATTGAGTTAGTAATTCACACCAAATATTTAAGGGTTATAATTGATGAAAACTTTAAATTCGATCTTTACATTTGAAATAATATAAGCAAGACTCACAAAAAACTCGGGTTACTTTTTAGACATAACAGTTTCCTCTCTCACCCTTCTAAACAAACTTTAGCTCTGTCTTTCCTTTTGCCATCACTAACTTATGGTGCTCCCTTACTAACCACCCAGCAGTCTTCTCTCAAAATTTTTTTTATGTTTCAAATACATTTGAATGAATTCCATAGTATTTATACATAACATCTTAAATAACTATGTACACTATTTACATTAGCCTGACACTGTAACAGATCTTAATGTTTACAGTTACTTTATAAGTATGTCCAGTCCATTATCAGAGTGTCTGATCAATTATTGTATAGTGTCAATAAACGATAAGACTTTCTCCAAGGGTTGTTGATAAATGGCTTTGGATAAATTCTTAGTTCTTTAATTTTAATTTCCAATAATGCTGTGGTCTTCAGTAAGCTGTAGAAGTCTTCTAAAGTTGGTATTGTGTTTGTATTCCTTCTTCTTGTTATACTATTCTTTGAAATTGCAAGTATACGCCATACTAGATACATGTTTGACCTATTAAAATGAGGACCTTTGTTCACATTTAATAATACAAGAGCTTTAGTTAAATTAAATGATTCATTAAATAAAGCTTGTAAAAAGTTATTAATACCATTCCAAAATGGCTTAATTTTAACACAAAGAAAATGTGGTTCCAATCTGCAATGTGTACTTGCTCACATCTCCAACATATTCCTTTTATGAAAGAACTAATTGTACTGATTCGGTCTGGAGTTAAGAATGCTCTGTGCAAACAATTCCAATTAAAAACTTTCCAGTATTGTGTAACGGATGCATATTTTATCGGTAATAAGATATTTCTTTTATTATCTTCAGTTAACTGTAGTGAGTGTCCTTTTGTTATAAATTTCCAATATGAGGTTTTGGGTGTTGTTTTATAGTTTATCAATATTCTGTAACATTTTGAAATACTGTTTCCCCATGTCAAAGTCATTATATATGATTTCATATGTGTATTTCATAAATTTAGGTATTTCTTTAAATGAAGAATTGTTAATTATTCTACTTAAATTTTATGAATATGACAGAATACTCTGCTAGGTTAACCAGTCCTGTTGTGGAATTGTGTATGTTGTTTTTATTACTTGCATATCTAAAAGTTTTAGTTCTTTGATATATTGGAGCCAACAAACAAATCCTTTCTGTTCTCAGGAATTAATCATTTCTCTATATATTTTATGTGGAAAGTCTTTGTGACTATAAATGGTGTTAAAGTATCAAACCAGATTTTTAAATCTATATTTGCATTAATAATTTTCCTAAATGAGTCACTGTAATAATTAATCATTTGAGTTTTAGTGGGTTTAGTTATGTTATATCGCATACTAATACATACGTGCCATGACAAATTGTTTTTATCTGTTATTTGAAATTTTTTTGTAAATCAAATTCATTTATTAATATTACAGTTAGTAATTATTTCCAATTTGGAGAGTAATTTGGACTTATCCAGTCTGAGATTGTTTTAAATATTTATGCTTTTATATATGTTTCAGTATCAGAAAAGTTTAATCATTCCTGTTTCCATGGTCTGATATGATGCATTAAAGCTATTCTGTTTCTTTTGGGAAACAATAAAAATTTTATTAGGCATGAATTTATTTCTTTAAGTATATTCCTTTCTGGTAACAGTTGTATTGCCAAGGTTATAGATAGGATCTTGGGCAGCAAAACTATTTTTATTAACTGTAGTCTAGCTTCAAATGTTAAGATTATTTTGTTCCATTTTTCAACATACATTTTAATTGTATATGATGACATTATTGTAGTTTTTTTTGAGACTAATTAATTACTAGCCTTGCATAACTCAATTCCTAGATATTTTAAGGTAGATTATTTTTTCCCTATGATATGATCCCCCTTAGTCTGCAGTTCTTTTTTGATTTAAAAATAAAAATTTTGATTTTGATTTATTGAAATGGAGTCCTGAAGTCATGTGAAATAAAAATTTTGATTCTGATTTATTGAAATGGAGTCCTGAAGTCATGTGAAATTTGTCAGTTAGTATAACTAATTCTTCTAATGTCTCTTTTGTATTAGATAATGTTAGTAATATGTCATCAGCAAATAGCATTACTTTAGAATTGTGTTGCTCATAAACATCTATTCCTTTGATTTTTATATTGTTATGAATTGAATCTGCCAATATTTCAATAGCCAGAGCAAACAGAATCGGTGACATGGGACATACTTGTTTAGTGCCGTTTGCTATATGTATAGATTCAGAGGTAAAATGACCTAACTTGACATACACTAAATTAGTTGTATATATATATATATATATATATATATATATATATATATATATATATATATATATATATATATATATTCTTTAGGAGATGAACAAAGGATGCATAAATGAATAAATAGTCCCAATTTAGGGAATCGAAGGCTTTCTCTATAGCTAAGCCAGTTATGAGTGTATCTTTATTTTATTTATTAACATAATCTATAAGACAGATTATCCTTTTAATATTGTCATGTGTGTGTCTATGATATATAAATCCAGTTTGATCATTATTTATTGTTTTGGATAGTGGTATTTTCATTCTGTTAGTTAACATTGTCATGAATATCTTATAGCCATTATTTAATAATGATACAGGTCTATATGAGGTAGAGAGGTTTGGGGATTTGTTTTCCTTTAGGATTGGTGTGATTAAGGAATATCTCCAAGAGGGTGGTATTAAAGCCTGTGACTGAATTTCTAATAGAGTTTTATGGAAGAGGGATAGTATCTTTGAAGGAAAAAGTTTATACATTTCCATAATTATGCCATCTATACCTGGAGCTTTATTATTTTTACCCTCTTTTATTCTAGCTGTAATTTCTTTGTAGGATATGGGTGCTTGCAGATCTAGTTTTAATTTTCCTGGTATTTTTGTTATATTAGAACATTTTTCATCTAGATTTAATTGAGTGATATGTATATTTTCATTTTGGAAATGTTCCACATAGTGATTTCTATAGGCATCAAGAATGTCACCTATAGCCAAGACATTTTCCCTTTCTTTTCATGGAAAATACTTTTAATGTTATTAGCTTTTGATTGTATTTTGATTCTTGCAGATATTTGGGAGAAGTGGCCAAGGTATTAATTTTTAGTTTTTCTAAAGTTAAACTTGTTTTATGTGTTAAAATTTCATTGTATTTATTGTTTAATATTTCTATTTCTTTTTCATCTCCAAATGATTTTGATTTTTTTTTTCAACTTTTACTGACAAAAGTTTGGATTGTAGATCTAATAATTCAGAATCCTATTCTCTGATTTCATTATACCAAGTTAGGGTTTTACCATATATGTACACTTTTAATGAGTCCCATATCATTATTTTATTTATCTCTGTGGTGTAATTAATATCTAAGAAAAACTGTAATTCAGATAATAACCAGGGTTTGAACTCTTTAATTTTAGTTATATATGCTGGAATTCTGGAGTTAAAGATTAATGGTTTGTACCCATTTTGAAGTTTTAGTATCAATGAATTGTGGTCTGAAAAGGGGCAGGGAGTGATTGAGAAATAATGATTTTAGAGTGTAAGTCATGGGCAGAAAATATTTTATCTATTCTAGTTTGGGTACCAAATCTGTGATCTTGATGGGAAAACAGCAAAAATGTATCTTTTTTAAATTTGAAAGTATCTACAAGTTGAAATAATTCTACCCACTTGTTTAAAGCTTTTGATACAGCAGATGTACACAGCAGTATTTTATTTGTAGTTTCTGAAATATCAAATATACAGTTAAAATCTCCTCCTAATATTAAGTTGCCTTTATAATTATTGGCAATGAAATCCAAGAGTTTTTAATAGTTCCTGTTCCAATGCCTGGGAACCAGTATAGCTTGGCTAGGGTCCATATTCTGTTATTATATTTAACTATTACTAATGCCATAAGACCTTCTTTATCTTCATACTTATAAATGATTTCTGGGTTAATCACATTTGTTTTCCATAAAATTGTTACCACTTTTGTCTTTGTCTTATAAGTGGATTGTGCCAATATCATATATTCCTTAGGATTCCATTTGCAATTCTCATTTGTTTTGAAATGCGTTTCTTGAAGGAAGACAATGTGTGCTTTGTTCAGTTTTAAATATTTCAGCAGATTTGATCTCTTGCTAGGATTGTTTAAGCCATTGGTATTTAAAGATAATAAAGTTAAATCCATCTTAGGTTATTTAGACTACATATCTCTTGTTTTATTGTGACTATTAAACATTTTCCTCTGATAACTATAAAATAAATGTTTGAGCTTTTAAAGAAAATTATCAGTTTTATACTTTGAGTGTTTACTAATAAAGTAATGTTTTGGTAAGGCATACTAAAAATGATTTTGTGAAATAAATTTAAATTAATAAATGCTAACAAAACTAAGATCCACACTAGCCATGGAATGAAAATCATTCCTACTCTGATGGATGAACCTAAGTCCATCAGATTATCACTCATACCTTGACAATCCAGGACATATGAGCTCCATAAATTGAATTATCATATGGAGAATATTTGTAATAGAAATAAGCAATATTTATGTTATTTTGAACAGATATAGTACTATTGTAGATTAGACAGAATTTTAATACATTATGTCTACTTATTGTATAAGCAATTAATAATTACATGAAAGATAGATGACAAGCAATTCAATCATAGTAAAGTATGATGTATCATATATAAAACCTCAGTAAAAGATTATAGCACACAGTTATTTAACATATTCACCCTTATTGATGAAGTCTTTCAAAATGTATTACTTAATAAAAATAGATGGTAATAATATTTATACCTAATGTTTATAATATAATGTATTTTACAGAATATATCAAAAGTTATATTTCATTGTTTGCCAGCATTTAAGTAATCACTTTGTTGCTAACTTACTTAAAGCATCAAGTTGGTTTTATGTGAACATTGATGAAAGTTAGAGCATTTTAATTATCAGTGCATCCCTCTTCCCCCCATTTCCTACACATAAGGATTTTCATATCTATCATTTCTTATTATAAAATGAGCGAAATTATAGGTTAAAAACAACAAATTCACTTATTGTGATTAACGATTACAAGTTCCCTTTCGATATTCATAAATTGCCATTTTATGGCATATACTGAAGGTTTTTAGATTTAAAAGGCAACATTCTATTTTGTGTAATCAGCAAAGGTTAAACTGAGTGATTATTGTCAATTTAATACTATTTGTTCAGAATGTGATTGTTACATTCTGTGACATTCCTAGTTCAGGCTTCTATTGTTTCCCTTGAGCAACTTTGTCAGTTTGATGTCATGTATAAAACATTAGTTACATTGGTAACAGCTTAAGTATTCTGTAAGGTCAAGATGGATTACAAAACCACAATTCAAGTTAAAGCAATTATATGGCTTCTTATGCACATTTACTTATATGAGAAAATAATCATGCTTCCCCTTGATGTTCAATATAGTGTATGTCATTTATGACAAGTTAAAACAGTAGTGTTATTATACACAAGTCCATGTTATTAAACTTAGTGTCTATTGTCAATTTAATACTATTTGTTCAGAATATGGTTGTTACATTCTGTGACATTTCAAGTTCAGGCTTCTATTGTTTCTCTTGAACAACTTTATCAGTTTAATGTCATGTATAAAACATTAGTTACCTTGGTAATCACTTAAGTATTATGTATTGTCAAGATGGGTTACAAAAACTACAATTCACGTTAAAGCAATTACATGATTTGTTATGTATATTTACTTATATAAGAAAATCATCATGCTTTCCCTTGATTTTCAATGTAGTGTATGTTATTTATGACAAGTTAAGACAGTAGTGCTATTATACAGAAACCCATGTTATTAAATCCTGTCTTTAATATCTAAATTTAGCAAACTGCTTCATCTTATATGATGATTATATATTTTATGTCTAGATTTACTAAAATCATACATTACATAACTATTGTGTGTGTGTGTGTGTGTGTGTGTGTGTGTGTGTGTGTGTGTGTGTGTGTGTGTGTGTGTGTGTGTGTGTTTTTGGCTGTTGCTTAGTTATTTGAGAGACCACAAGCTGTAATGCTTATTCTTATTATTAGCTCCTTCCAAGCATGTTTATACAGTCCATAGACTTTAAATTATGAGACGCTTCTAGTTTATTATTTGTTATATTTCCTTCCTTATATACACACATATCAGTACTTCAGGGACGTACAACAATGCCCATCCAGTTTTGCCAGAATACCATTCACTAGTTCATGTGGTGTGTTTCCAGGCTGTTCTTAAAATACCCAAACCAATATTTGTCCTGTTCCATTTTACCAGCCTGTTCCATGCAGTGGCCACTCTGACAGTGACCCACTCAACACACCTTCCATTCCCACAGATATTTCCACAAAGGAAATCTGATGACTCTCTAGCATTTCCTGGTAACCCCAAACATCCCTAGAATCAGCTATCCCCATATGCCCAACACGTCCGAGCAAGCTCACCTCCCAGACCACTGCAAAGTGTACTGAACAAGACCAAGTGCTCTTAGTCTTTCACAATAACTCAGACATCCACTCTTATGTAAGTCCTTAATGTGTTTGGATCAAAATACATTTTAAATATAAAACTGCACTTATTTATTTATTTTTATCAAGAATCAACTTAATGAGCTAAACAAAGTGTTGGGAGGCTATCGATATGTGTACATTTGGTTTAAAACAGCCCTTTTAGTATATATATTTTTTTAAACCAAAAACTTCATTGCCGAGAATCATCTCAGAGGCTCCTCAGAGCCATTAAACATTATCGTCACTCTGTCTCCATTACCATAGCAACTTGGGAGTGTCCATTTCTGTTAGTGTGTCTGTGTACTGCATACCAGAGGCTTGCGATGCACCTGAAGCAAAGCTTCACTTCACTGCAACCTCAAGCCTAAATTCTCTTCCTTTCAGTGAGGCAGCAGCCAGGAAAAGAACAGAGAGCAAATAGATTAAAAAAAAACTCCCAACAAGCCACCACAACAAGAGATAACACATTCTTCCAGCCTTCCCACCACTCACTCAGCAGATGTATAAACAAACTATTCTCTGCCAAAATATCTCAAATCACAGTTTTATCCACCCCCTTCCCCTGGATCTAGGATAAAACACCAAATGTCTCTTCCTAATAAGCAAGCATCAGTAAACCTCGATCACAAGCCACAACCTACAGCTTCCCGGAGACAAAAACAGCAACATACAATAGCTGCCAGACACAGCTGCATCCACACACATCATGTCAGGCTTAATCAAATAGGACTCAAAGCTATGATACCTGCCATAATTGGTATTAACTATGTTTAGACAGAATAATAATGAAATGTGTACTAGCTGCCAGACACAGCTGCATCCACGCACACCGTATCAGGATTGATCAAAAAGGCACTCGTAGCTGTGATACCTGCCATAACTGATATTAATTATATTTAGACAAAATAATGATGACATTTGTACTAAGAGCTTGCTACTATTATTTAACCGGGATATACATGACATTTCTAAATCATACTTTAACTGAAGAAGGCATTAGTCTCCATGACAGCATTTGTTTTTCAAAACACTACTGTTACTGTTATTATATATGATGCTAATTTGTTACATTTGAGTCTGAACTCTGATTAATGGTACCGTGTTGAATTAGTTAATTAATTACTTAAATTATTATAAGTAAAAATCAATGAAAAATGAACAAGATAAGTATTCACTTAGTTCAAGTAGGGGAATAGAAACTATATTATATGTTGCTTTGTTTGGCTTATATATAATATAAATAGTATCCCATCTTGACCTACCTTTGTTTGTGAAGAATTATTGGACTCTGAACATTCTGAATAAATCATTACTGTTTCTCAGTTGTTTAAGAAACCCTCCTTTTTTTAAATAAAAACAGATGACAAGTGATGCACCATATCAGTTGATGTTTTGAGAGATGTATTTGTAAGATTTATTTTTGGGGGGCAGCTATCCTGGAATCAGTTTTTTGTTTCTTCTTACTAGCATCAGTCCAAGGATTTGTTTCTTTTATTATTTTAACAGCAGAGGCAATCCATTCCATTTCTTCTGGGATAGACACTATGTTGTTGTTTTTGGTGAATATAGTAGCTTCTTCTAAGTCATTAAAGGTTCACATGTCATTGGAAAAAAGTATTTTTATATTGTCTGGAAAGGCCAGCTGTGCTTGAATGTTGTTTTGTTTCAACAGTTTTATTATTGGCCAGACTTTTTTCCTTTGTTTTAGTATTCTGGAAGAATAATCACTGTCAAACCTTATCAGGCTTTGATTGTATTTTAAGGGTGATTTTCTCCAAGCAGATTTTAATATTAGTTTCTTGTCCAAAAATAAAAGAAATTTTATAACTATGGATCTAGCTGGAGTATTTGTTGAGTTAGAAGTAGGTTTCCTCAGTGCTCTATTTGCCCTTTCAATTCCAAATGAAAGTCCTTCTTTCAAGTCTAAAAATTTAGAAATCCAGGTTGTTAAAAATTAAATAATGTCTTCTCCTTCAGTGTTTTCAGACAGACCAAAAATCCTTATGTTGTTTCTCCTTTCCCTGTTTTCTAAGTCATCTATTTTGTTAAGCAGCCATTTATTCTGTTTAAGCAGAATTTTTGGGGGGAATTCTTCATCTTTGAGTCTCCCTTCAATGTCATTTAGAGAAGTCTCTATATTTTTTATTTTTGTATGGTGTTGCTGTAATAGTTCCATAAGAGTATCAGTCTGTTTTTGAGAATTTAATTTGAGGTTTTCTAATTCATTTTTAAAGCCATCCATCTTCAAAGGTAGCTCCTGTAAGGTAGATGTCATCAACTGCAGTTCTTTTTTTGAAGCAGCATCTGGATGAGAATTCCTTGAGTTGTTCATATACAGTAACTCAATATGTCTCCAAGTTACTTGACAGGAAAATTTTGTGTATCTCCACCAAAATTAATATTTATGCAGTTTAGTAGTTTATCTATCGATTTCTGATGCTTTAAACTTGAAAATAATAAACATTTCCTATATTATTATACTAGTTTATGGAGTTCTCAAAATTCACTGCTCTCAGTTGGCCATCTAGGCTCCGCCCCCCAACCTGCAGTCTTCACTGATAACAAAACTAGAGACATACGATAACAAGACTGCTAAATTCACCACAAATAGTCACCACTCTACACAGCATTGTACTGCCTTAAAACAATTACATTGTTTGGAACTCCCCCACTATCTATTCCTCCACCAGCTCACTACCACACATAAACTGATTTACAAGCCTCATGACTGCCCTGCACTCAGCTGCCTTCTCACCCTATACAACCCAGTCAGAACACTTCGATCTGAACATCAATATCTTCTCCAATCTCACAAAGCTACCTGCTGGCCAGTTATTGTACTCCTAGTGTATTGCCAAGATATGGAATAACCTACCTCCTTCTATCCGCTTACACCAATGCCCTTCCAGCTTTAAAAGTGCATTACACAATTATCTTCTCTCCAAGTGGTTATGTAACTGTTGTATTCTACATACTGACATCACTTAATTCTATCTATAGAACCATGTAATTGATTATTTTAGCCTCGCCTTTTGCATTTTTAAAGTAATATCCTCAATGCCTATTCTCAAAATGTCATATTCATGTGCTTCTGTGAGGCTTTGCAATTTTATACCAAAGCCACTATTTCCTGAATTCTCTGTGTTTTCTCTGTGTTTTATATCCTATTATTTTTGTCTCTATCTACTAGGACCTTGGTCAACCTGCTTGTAGTAATTGTAACCTTATAAGGTCTATGTCATGTTATATGTTCCCTAGGTAAACTTTTGAATTTCTGTATTTAATTTTGTTCTTTTTTGAAATTTTATGTAATTTCTTTATGTATGAAAACATTTGAATTTTGTATATAATTTTGTTGGTTTTTTTTTTTTTTTTTTTTTTTTTTTGCAATTTTATGTAATTTCCTTTGTAATTCTTTTCTTCCATTGGAGTTTTTCTCTCTCAGGGCATCCACTGAAAATGGGTTATCCTGGCCCAGTCGACTTTCCCTGTAAACAAATGCCAATAAATAAAATAAATAAGCTAACAAAAGGGGAAAAAATGAAATGAGTGACAGGCAGTCTGTGAGGAAGATGGCTGAATCTTGGGGCAGCCAGGAGAATTTTATTTAGGAGTGCTAAGCTATTATAGTATATGGGGCATAGATATGCTAATGACTAAATGCAAGAAGTTGCATGTCTTATGGTACACCTTCTAGAAGCAGCCTCACTAAACACTTCATGCAGTCTGGTAACCATCAACAGTGTCTGAGTTGTTAATGCAGCATTCTTACAAGCATGCAGATGTTACATGGTGACACAAGTGAAGAAATGTATTTGCATATGGGTGTAAAAGTACAGAAACATAATTTATAGTTAGGAAAATGCTTCGGCTGCCACCATCAGGAAATTTCTCACTGCAAAGTAACTTAGCAGAAAACTGAAAGCTTTACATCCAGAAATTGTTTTTTCCGTGCTGCAAATGGAATAGCCAAGAAGCAAAAAATGGTACAGTGTGCCAGATTTCTGCATGTTGACATATGTCATAGGATGACAGTGGAAATGACTTTCTGTGTTTGTTGTCACGTCTGGATTGTGCTGCACAGGTTAGCAGTACAAAAGCTAAATAGGATATTGTTCCGCTGATTTCTGCTTCACTGTATTGATATCATGAAATTATTAGATGTGCTGTACTCCAGCTGTCAGTGGTTTTAAAATTTTAAGATTTATTTCCTCAGAGTACTAAAGTCATGTTGTAAAAAGGAATATATTTGTAAGGAATTCAGACATGGTCTCATGTCCTTTGTGCAGAGGTAATGACTGTTTTAATTTTGTTAAATCAAGTTTCATTAGGGTTACTCATATATGTTGTTCCAGGTTAAAGCATGATGCAGCAGCATTTCACCCTGAAATAAACTGTAATTTCATGGGGGCCCTAAGGACATATGGCAAGCATCTTTTTGGAAAGGGGGGAGGCAAAACAAACATAGACAAAGGTGTGGAACCAAGTTGTTATGGACATAAATGCTGATGGGTGAGGAAATGCACAAAAAACTGCCAACAATAAGGTAGGACTTCCAGTGCAAATGCAAGGCAGAATGCAATTGCCCATAGCATTACTGGTGGGGAAACTCCCACGCTTATTGCTTTAACATCCAGTGAAGAATTCCTCCTTTCCATATGGGGAGATGACTATGACACTGATAAGAATATCATGGGAATAATCAGAGGGTGTGGACACTGACAACTACCCACCTCAGCAACATCCACAGACATGTTTAGGATTGTTAGTGCATCCCCCATGACATATTCATAGTAACATGATGACTGCAGAGGGTAGCTGCTTATATGTAACCCATGACATTTACTGTCAACAGGTGAACTCTCCATTTCTGCCAATTGTAAAATTGATGTGAGTACACATAAGTGTCCTCCACAACTCATTATACAGCACACAGTAGTTTGCTCCATTATCTCAGTACTAATTTAAAAATATAACTCTTCTTAAGGTCAACTGCAGGAAGTAGTATTTCCACTTTGCCAGCTCAGTTTTATGATGTTAGTAGCAGAATGGATGATGATGCTGTTGCTATATTCGTGAGACAGCCTGAGGACAGTGGCATGCAGTCACCAAGTTTACTAGTAGGATCACACACTTCAGAAAACTTACATAACTCTGCAGGAAGTGACACTGGATTACAAAGTCAAATATATGGCATCATTGCATTGCAGTTTGTACAGCGAGATTACATTGCAGTTTTTATAGAAGAGAAATGATGCACCTCAACACCAGTGTCTCCTCAACCATAGAAACACTTTTTGGAGGACAGCAGCATCTCAGAGGTAGCAGTGTCCACTCTAACACCTCGGCAATGGAGTGACAGGCACAGGCACATATCAGAACTAATCCCAGAAACACAAACGCTACTGGCTTCCCAGCAGCTAATGTGCCAGGACATTATTCAGGACAGGATTCCACTGCCACATAAAGTCAAATAGAGATGGTCAGTGTACTGCAGGGCATATGTGAGGATTTCTAGCACTACATGGAAATAGTAGAGAGTAGCGATAATGTAATGGCCATACTCATGCACTGTGTGGTGGCATACAGAGCAGCCATTTTCGTAACTGTGCATATACTAGTCAGGACCTTCAATACTCAAGTAGGACTCACTTTTGGATGGGGAACAGGAAATGGTACTATCTGGACACATCAGAGCATGTCATGTCACATTACAAGTGCTTCTCAAAAAAAGTACTTGAAATTGTAGGGTGGGACTAAAAACAGAATTCAAGCAGGCCTAGTCAGTGTTCATCTACATGAAGCAAAGCCTCTCCTCTCAGGTCTCAGTCATGCAGCACTGTCAGATCTGAGCCTGTAGTTTCACCTGCACTAAGTAGGTCATGTCACGACAGCAGGCCAGTATCAAGCTCAGATGGTAGCACTTCCTCATGATCACCAGGCACCATCTCCCACCCTGTCTTTAGGGGACATTGTGTTTGACACATCTGACTTTCACCTACTATAACTTTAGTTTACCATTGCAAGCAATGGCAGAATGAAATATGTCAGTTCAACAGCATGCATTTCAGTACACTAATATTACTATTTAAGCAAAAATTGAATGAAAGGAAAAAAATG
The DNA here is from genome assembly GCF_019279795.1 of Protopterus annectens. NCBI lineage: Eukaryota > Metazoa > Chordata > Ceratodontiformes > Protopteridae > Protopterus > Protopterus annectens. Next base: position 617,347,753 of record NC_056737.1, read on the forward strand.
TGTCTACAATTGTGGTTTACTCTACACTTCTACACCTGACTATACCCTATTAAAAGCTTACCTTTCTCCCTCCCTATAATAACCATCCTGCCTGCCTGAATCTCCAGCAAACCAGTTCCACTCATTTTTTTCTCTGCTTACCTTCCTTTCTCTTGTTTTCTTTTCATTCAGTTATAGTCTCCCCTTCATTACTCCATAGTCCTCTCTGTCTACCATGTTATACTTGCGCATCTTCACATTTCTACTCTTCATTTTATGTCACTTTACTACCTACCATGGTACTCTCACACTTTTACTCACACTCACACACTACCAGCCACCCTACCTATACTCAGGCTAAACCTTCCTTCATACCTATATCCTGAGATTTATTTAATGTTTAACCTATTCACCTTCTCAAATACAGAATATCTAACCATTCAGCTCACTTTGGGTCAACCTGGAATAAAGTCATAAACTTTACAAAAAAATAACCCTAATCTGCTCTTCTCTAAAATCACTCTTTGTGATAACATTCATTCCATTCCTGGCCCCTCGGCCTCATCCATTCCACCCTTAACTCCTATACAACACCCACAAAAACTCCTCCTTACATCCATCAACATTTGCAGTAGTCTAAACAAAGCTACAGACTTATAAGCATGGTCTCTTCAATACTCACCAGATATTACTGTCATTACCAAAACATTGCTAAAACCCCATATAAAAGTATTGAAATTCTATCCCTTGGATACAATATAATTCAATGTGACAGACTACACAAAAAAGAGGCCAGTGTTGCAGTTGTATACAATAATTTTCTAACATTCTCACCCTTCAAAACTAACATAAACTTCCAAAATGCAAAACTTGTCCAACATTAGCTTATTAGAGGAAATTATTTTCTGGATAACTACAAATGTTACTACTGAAACCATTATCTTAGGCAATGTTAACATTGTCTGGTTATCTGTGACATCTAACAACATAACTACTAGTCATAACTTGTATAGGTTCAAACAGATAATCTCTTCTCCTACTTGATGCAGCAAATTGAATCATAAAAATTCTATCCTCATTTGGATACTTGTCCTCAACCCAGCAAGTATGCTACCTTGGAGGTACTACCTCATTCCCATAGTGCCATCATTCTATATTCACCAATAAAGAAATCACCCACCAGCTACAGAAACATCAATAAATATAACTAGCTGAAATCTTTCTAAGTTTCATCCTGACATACTCAATAATTTACTAAAATCCTTTAATTGGTCTTCACTCAAAACCCATCCCTAGACAAAGCTATTAACAAATTCAAGAATATATTCATGAATACTTTAAATGCCCTCACCCCTACCAGAAATAAGAGTAGAAGCTATTCAAACCACCTGGCTGACTCAACTAGATTTGTCATGCAGAAATCTGACAAAGTACAGAAACAATGTCACAAAGATAAAACCCCGCAAACCTTATATTTATGCAAAAAAGTTGCATAACCTCACCAAGAAACAAATATACCTAGACAAAAATATTACACTGATCCAGAAGATAATCACAAAAAAATTCTGGAGCTCAATTAAGAAAATTCTTAAACCTGGCTCTTCTTCCTCACCAACCCCCTATCAGGACTTATCCTCCTCAGAAATGGCTACTAAATGTAACACTTTCTTCATCAATATCATAGCCTCTCTTACCTCCAGCTCTCTCCAACCATTTAAACAACCACAAAAGTCTTCTAGCCCTGACATCCCTGCCTTTAATCTCCAACCTGTCTCCTCACCTCCTTCTGCTGATGATCTCCCTGCTGAGTACCTTAAGCTCGCTGCAGACTCTATTGCATACCCAGTCTCAATTATCATTAACGGATCTATTCACAACTCCCATGTCCCTACCCTTTCAAAAAAATTCTTTATTATTCTACTCCATAAAGGAGGTGACTCTTCTGAAATCTCTAACTTTAGGCACATTGCCTTCCCATCCCCCTTACTAATATCTTGGAAAAGTATATTCATAAGCAACTCCTTCAGTGTTTCTTACAAAATAATCTAATCCCAACACAACATAGTAACTGACGAGACCATAGCACCACTATAGCTCTCCTTATGTTTTCCAACACCATTAATAAGGCTCCAGACCAAGGAAAGTTTATCTATTCTGTTTTTCTACCTCTCTTGAAAGACTTTGAGACATTGACATGTGAGAAAGTTCTGACTCAGATGTCCTCTCTATGCCTTTCCAAACCAACTGATCTACAGTTCTCTACCTATCTGAAATGTATCAATCTGTCAAAGGTCCTCTTCTCTTTCTTTCCTTTCCTCCTAGTTAAAACAGGTGTTCCTTAAGACTCTAATGTCAGTCCACTGTCCTTTGAGATTTTCAGCAATAACCTATATACCTTCTCTCAGGAAGTTTGCCTTACTCAGTATGTAGATGAATCCACTCTTATCTGCTCATCTAGCAGCCCACTACAACTATAATCCGTGACACAATACGAAACACCTGTGGGCATGTCAATATAATCCGTGACACAAGATGCCTTCAACTCACTTGAGCTGTGGCTACATCAAAACCAACTTTTACTCCATCCCAAAAACTACTACAATTGTTTTCCTAAACCCCATGTCAGTGCTAAAAATAACTCCCACATTACCTCTGTAAATAATAAGCTATTTAAGTAGTTACCCATAGCAGATTGCTTGAAGTCATCATAGAAGACAATTTACTTTGATCTTCACATGCAAAACTGCATAAAAAATCATCAAAAGCTAAGAGTGCTGTGCAGAGCAAATATATTCCTTACTCCTTCTATTGGAATCACTCTAGCTACCTCTTAACTTTTACCCTCTCTTTTCTATGGCTCACCTATTTTACCTAACATCCAGAATCTCTTTAATCACAACTGGAGCAATGCTATAATATGGTAGCCATTTTGCATCTAACCTGCCACATAAAGCTCATTATTGCTCTGTATCACTTGCTCTCAGCTGCCAGAAATCTCTCAATATAGCCCAGATTTCTGATGGTGAATGCAACCAGTTATAAAATTCAAAGTTTGTTTTTTTCTTGGTGGAGGGCATACAATTAAGCAGTGCAGTTTATGAATATAGAAACTACGGACAATTATATTTGGTGCAAGGAATTTTTCTACTAAGTGTAAAACTGTATTGAATAACAACCTGCCCGTCTATCTCCCAGTACTTTATCACTGTCCCCCAAATTGCCTTATGTAAGCCTTATGTACACACAAGAAAAAAGCCTGCTTGAAATCTGTAAACCAAAAAAGTATAGGACAAAGTCTATGCTCACAGTGAATAGCCAAACTATGGAACTCTGTCCCAAATTCAATCAGAACTGTGTCTAGTCTCCATGTATTTAACTCTTCTCTCAAAGAATTTCTGGCTAACTCATGGCTATGCCCATGCACCTCCTTACTAAACACTCATCATACCATCTAGCTGCACCTTTCAACACCTGCCCTCTCCCCATTCTTATGCGGATTTTGTATCATATATATATATATATATATATATATATATATATATATATATATATATATATATATATATAAACATTTAATTTCCTAGCAAAATATACTATATTTCCAATACTTTTTATATATTAATTTTCATATTTGTCATTTATTATTTTTATTATTACATCACTGATATCTCCTTATGCTTTATTATATCCTATGTATACCACTGTCAAATATGTATATATGTTTTTCTTTAATTACGCCTATAATACTGTTTTATTTGATCCCTAACTCTCTGGAGCTTTTCTTATTGGACCTCCACTGAAAATGGGTTTTTATTACCCAGATGGACTTTCCCAATAAACATATGTCAATAAACCAACAGTATTCTTTTGCATTTTGATATGTCAATAAAATAAAATATTGGTGGGAAGGGAAATGTCTGTGTACAATGTATCCCATACCAACAGGCTTTTCATCAACATGTTTTTCACTTGAGTAATGGTATTGCTTACAATACCAAAAATAAAAGGTGGGAAAAAGATGGAGGGGGTACTTTACAGACCACAATGTGGCCTGTTATCTATAACACTAAGATGAGCAAATCTGGTGCTGGAAGTTAAGCAGATGATAAAAAAATGAATCTATAAATATGGGAGTGGGGAGGAACTAATATCCGCTATTAATAGTCTAATACACAATGGAGAAATGATTACATGAGTAGCACTCATCCTGCCATCAGAGCTAGCACTGTTGGTACTCCATCCTCAGCACTGCACAAATGATGGCACAAGGGTTGGTGTGTCTGCAACAGAAATAATTAATGTGATTGCAGTACCTTACTATAAAAATAATTACTACTTATTTAACAGAATTAAAAGTGAGGAAACATGTTATAAAACAAATACATGTCATAAATTTTCTGTGCCTGGTATCAACTCATGAAAAATGCAAACTGGAATAGCATAGCAGTACATCTTTAAATACATTCAATTTGTTGTACCAATTCAGTCAAGTACGCAATATAATTTCACATTACTGAAATTATATATTATATTGTAGCAGAAGCAGGATATGTATACTCAAATACTGCCTCTAATCAAAATGGATTCAACAAAACAGTAGCAAACATACTTGGTCCTTGTATGATACCACGTCTAGTCACAGTATAGGTTTCAGTGAACATTAAGCCACAGATATTATAAACACATACTGTATGAATAATACTATAGAAATTAAAAAAAATACAATTTAAAGGAATGTTTGAACAGTGACAGTAAGCCATGCACTACAATTCATAGCTCACACAAACTACTGCATGTATCAATTGTTCTCTTATTTTTATTATAATGAGGAAACACTAACCTGAATGTCATTGTCCAGAGTTATGGACTAGATACTACCTCATTACCTGCACAGCTGTATATCATGCATAAGCCTGCTGCATGGAGTCCTATATTACTGCTACCAGTTGACCATCAACACCATCATCAATCATGGTAGGACCTGTACTGGGAACTGCAGTGACATCAGGAGACATTTCACTACCAGGCCAGTGCATAATCATATTTTACAGACTGCAACATGCAATAAACATCCTGCATGCAGTAGCAGGTTCATACTGAAGGGCACCTCCAGACTCATCCAGGCAAAGGAAATGGGCTTTAAGCAGGCCAAGGACTCTCAATGACAATCCAAGTCTGTGACAGGGCAGCATTATAACTGTCCTCTGCATCTTCTGTCAGACTTTTCACAAGAGTCATGAGCTGGAGATCTAGAGGATACTCTACATCATCTGGAAAACACAAGCAAAGAAGAAAAAAAGGAGGGTATTAAAACAAAGGAAGAGTAGTTTAGTAATAATCAATACATTTTACTAAGAATATCTAATTAGATTAAATTTTCCATTACTGACAATGTGACCAGTGGCATCCTACTATGCAGGAAGAGGTGGTAGAGTGAGCTTGATTGCCAGCTATGGAAATCACGGACACTGCCAAGATGCTAGGTAGACATGTTAATAATCCATACCCATACATCAAACTCAGCCTGGTAGTTGATGAAATGGAAGCCCTGCCTATTGCGGTACCACTCCCCCCATGGCCCTCATGGGGCCCTAATGGCAAAATGCATATAGTCTATTGTGAAAAGCATGTCAGGTAAATGTGTCACCCAATAAAAGGCACTCATGGTTCAAGCTCAGTCCAGAGGTGACACTAGAAAATAGATGTACTGATCCACATGTGCCAAGAGTATATCGAGGAACTGCTGAAGAATCCTTGAGGCAGAAGCCTGAGAAATACCCAATGTGTCCACAGTTTATCTCGGGAGGGTCCCCATGGGAAGTAAAGTGAAGGCCATACTGCTCAACCTCATAGCCCAAGAAATCTGGAAAAAGACAAAAATAATGGGGGACAAAGGTCCAAAATCATTGACAGATTTTAATTATTGCTCTTATAAACCAACAAAGTTGCTAAATTAACAGGTTTGTGTGTTGCCATGTATTTTATAAATTATATAACGTCTGAAAATCAAATGTTTGTCATTATTTAGTAACTTCAGTCCTCAATGATTTGCCAGGAAACCACAAATTTTACACTAGACAGACTGAAAATGAGGCAAAAATTTGGACAGTTGATAGATATGGTGAGGGCTATACATACCTTAGTATTTACGAGGATAGGAAGTCCACACATCCCACCAGTTCCCATCTGTGGGCCATACATGCTCACTAAAGCCATTAAAATATCCCAGCCAATTCTAAACCTATCAAGAATTTCCTGATTATCAAAATTGTAATGAGTTATTCTTTGCCTTATTGAACTGTGAGCACTGTCGGGCACAAGTGATTTTGACTCGGTCAAGACAAGCAGCTCAGACTGAATAGCAACCAAGTTGGCAACAAAAGCAAGCATCTTCACCAAATACTAAGTAGATAGAAAAGGTACAATTCTGGCTTTCTAAAGCATATGCAGACAGCAGGAAAACATGTCAAGAAATGATGAATTGCAAACAGGCAAGGAAGGTATTTTCATAAGAAGTTCTACATCACTTCACATTACTTCATTTGCACAAGTTTACTCAAGGCTAATACACGAGTGCAAACAGCCTCTATGGACTGCATCTTGGCTGACCCTATGTGCAGAATGTACAGACTGCCTTTACACATACACATAACACCTATGTTTAGGGGGTCTATATTATAACATCGAAGTCTAACAACTTCGAATGTTATAATATCGAACCCATTCAATCGAAACACCAGAAAACCGAACAGTCAGAATAGCGAATTTTTTTCCCAGGGAAAAAAATTTGCTGTTCCAACAAACATACACACAACTCAAGCACACCAAAATAAATAATCCACACACATACACTTCACAAAATCCTACACTAAACCAGACATACACCACTAGCAATCCACTTACCTTAACCCAACCCTAACCCTAAGGTCCCTAACTATCACACACTCACCTTACCTGCTCCCTAACCCTAACTCACCTACCCCACCCTAACCCTCACGTCCACACAATCGCACATTTACCTGACCCGCGCCCTAACCCTAACTCACCTAACCCATGCCCAATCGCACTCTCACCTTCATTCGCACACTTACTTTAACCCAGTCCGTAACCTTCACTCCACAGTTGAGGAAATAGTGAAGCTGCAGAAATGGCCCACTGAATATTTTCCCTAGGAAAGTATTCGGTGTTCTGCAGCTTCGTTATTTCAAGCGTTCACTCTACTGGGTTCGATATTATAACACTCAAAGTTTTTAGACTTTGATGTTATAATATAGACCCGAATACCACCCCCTGTGTTGCCTTTGAAAAGCTAAATGATGTAGTTATGAGAGGGAGATTTATTTTTAACTACTGTAGAGGCTATTGCACTTAAACTGGTTGGTGCTCGACTGTTCTACACATTAGACACTTTAAGTAGGTTTTGGCAAATACCCCTAGAGAAAGACATTCAAAAGGTAATAACCTTTATTACACTGATTGGAAGATATTGTTTTTTGCGACTGCCATCTGGTATAACTGTAACACCAGAACTATTTCAATGCAAGATGAGCAATCTGTTTAAAAAATATGAAGAAGGTGTTGTCAAGGGTGATGTGCAAGTGTTTAGTCCTGATAAACAAACACACACAGAGACTGGAAGTGCTCCAAACCATTAACAATTCAGCAGTGAAACTGAATAGAGAAAAATATTTTTAGAAGGACAGAGATTTGATATTTCAGTCACTGTAAGTACTGACAGAGTCAGATCATATGTAGGCAAGGTCAAATCTGTAGTAGAGATAGAGTCCAGCCTGTGTAATTGAACTTCATCAGGTTCAAGGCATGATAAATTCCTTGGGTAAATTTATACCAATTCTGTCTTCAGTATTACATCCACTGACAGATTTATTACACTTTTTTAATAAAGCTCTCCACTGACATATTAAAAAAAGATGTAACCTGATCATGTGGGAAGGTTTAAGCCAAAGCTTTCAGCAAAGTGAAACCAGTATTAATGACTGCTCCATTGCTGGCCTTCTATGATGTTATGAAACCAACAATTATGAGTGCTAATGCTGGTAGCGGTGACCTAGGTGCTGCTTTACTCCAGATGGATGGACAAGTGTTATGACATGTTGCTTATTACATCAGACTGCTGACTAATGCTGAATATAGATATTCAGAGATACAGTGAGAGGGTATTGCAAATGTGTGGGTATAAGAAAGGTTCTCCAGATACCTATTGGGGCTAAACAGTTTTCAACCCCAGACCACAACCCTCTGGTCTGACTGATACATTCCTAAAACTTGGACAAAGTATCACCCTGATGCCAAAGGTTGTTTATGAGACTGAGACATTTTAATGCCAATGTTATCCATGTGCCTGGAAAGAATTAACCATGATGGACATATGACCAGACCCAGTCAGATATTGAATATGTTGCTGCCTATATGCAGAACAATATGACAACGTCCCTGATTTTGACTCAAATTTTAACTCTGTCCCTCTTAATCCCTTCTAAAACTAGCGACTTTTGGAGGAAAGGTGGTGAATTACACTTAATGAATAATGACAATAATTAAGAGTTATAAACTTCTTTTACTTCAGAAAATGTGTATTAATTCATATGCTCTGATTCTGTCAATGTTTCAAGTTAATAACACTGATATTTTAAAAGTGTCCCTGATTGTCCCTGATTTTTTCTTGACTTGTCCCTGATTCTGTTGAAATTTGTCCCCAATTGGTTGAGAGGTCTGATATCAAATTTACAAATACTACACAGTAAGAGCACAACTGTATGAACATGATGGTTTCCTGATGGACCAAGACAGAATTGTTGTACCCTGCAAGGTCCCTGGTAGAAGATAGCAGCTGACTTGTGCAGGTCTGAAAGAAAGAAGTTTGAAAGAAAGAGCTACCACATGGTAGTGGACTATTATTTTTCCAGTTATAGAAACATTACGGGGACTGACCACGACTATCCAACAAGTCATTGCCAGATTCAGGAGGATGATTAACATGTATTGGAATACTCATCTAACTAGTTACAGATAAGATGCAGTTAGCATCTACTGACTACATGGAATTTGCTGAGCACTATGGCTTCATACAAACTTGATCAAATCTGCACTGCCCACAGTCCAGTACAGCTACTGAAAGGACAGTACAGATTGCTAAAACAATTTTTAGACAGCCTGATATTTATTGAACTCTCATGTTTTAGCTTGCTACCCACACAGTACTGCAGAAGTAAGCTCTGCACAGCTTATGCTTGGATGACAAATAAGGACTAACAAACCTGTGCAGTAATCCAAACATAAACCAAAAACTACTGTCTGAATCTATTATGAGAAATGCCCAAAGAGTAAGACTCTTACATGGATTTTTACAACTGACAATATTTCACCCAAACACTGCCCTTTAACTAGGTCAACTGGTGTGACTTAAGCTTAAGAGGGAAAAAAAGTTGCAGATAGCTGGTGTTATATTACAAAAAACAATAAAAAATAAGGCAAATCAAGCTCCTATATGTTGCAATCCAAGGATGATGCATCTGTGAGATATCCACACCATTCGTGATGCATCTTGTCAGAAAAATATGTATTAGTGTATGTATTAGTAATATGCTTAGTGCATTTAAGGCTTGAAAAGGGTTAACACATTTATTCTATTTCACACTGCATACAATCTGTACGAATTGCAGAAGCTTTCTAACCTTGTATTGCCATGAAATATGCGCAGCTATTGCTTATGCTTTGGAAATCTACAGGAAAGCAGATAAGTTCTGCTTGTGTCAGGAAAATAATGAATAGAACAATATTAACGTTATGAGACTTAGACAAGGAGTTCCGCTTGTGCTGTCAGAAAACACACAGCTGCAGAAACTATAGATAATCAGAACAAAGACTGCTTGAAAATATGAACTGCAATCAGTATTTGCTTGTGTCTAAGTTAGAAAAGTACCTTAAAATGTAACACATGTATTAGAACTACACAATAGAAGTTTGTAACGGGCTAGGGCCCATCAAGGCCAGGTTGCTTTTCTCAAAATGTTTTTCATAAATCCAGTCATGTCAGCAGAAAATCTGAGTAACATCTGCTGTAGAACAATACTGAAAGTTGTGTTTGATTACGTCAGCCATAGAAGGCAATGTCTTGTAGAACAGTGTAAGAATAGCATACTTCCTGTTAGTAGTTAGGCAAAATCCTGTATTTGCATGTTTTTGTCTCCTTACAGCAAGTTATTAAAAGTGCCTTAACTGCACCTTACGTGTATTGGTCTTTGAAGTTTTTTCCTTTGACAGATTGGTCCTTCGGACCCTCACTTCACCTTGGATCACACAGGCCAGGTGGCTTGAAACCGTACGGGGAAGAAACCACATCGGTTCTTCTTATTTGAAAAGCCCTCCAACTGAATTGTCGTACAAAAGAGGCCAGCCACTTTCTGATCTGCGACTGAAGGATGGGTTTTTCACGAACCAGGTGATCAATCACGAAGGCTCAGGTAAGGTGAATCTACTTTTTTCTGTTTTAGATCAGGGACAAGATTTGTATTGTTTTTGTCAGGACTGTATTTTTACAAGTCAGGGACAGAAAAGATTACTGTCTTGTCATAGATCAGGGAAACAGAGCAGGTAGGCAGTCATTCTGAAGAGACTATAACAAAATCCGTGGTACCACGTTAAAAATAAGGAGTTACATAACAATTAAAAGGTTAGAACAAAATGGGTAATAATTGCACAAAAAGACCCCAAAATCCACCATTAACCGAAGACGCGAAATACATGCAGTCACAGTGTGCTGATAATATTAAATACTACTCAAAATGGGTTAATAAGTATGAATTTGATGGTAAATTAGAAAAATCCTCGCTTGTTAAACTTGTCAAACAGCTTAAAACTGATTCCAGAGGTTGGGTAAAAAAGCAGCGCCAATTAGGAATTTCTCAGGCACACAGGTGGATTGAGGAAGTAAACAGTAGGGAACAAAAAGCAATAATTCAAAAGCAATGTTTTTAGATAAGGAGGACAATAACTTAGTAATAGCATCGGCCCCTCTGCCTCCCTTACCAGAATATGAAGCAAGTGAACAAGTTAGTCCACCCCCGCGATATCCTGCTGTTACCGTAAATAGAGAGAGACACTACAAAAGCAAAACCGTTTATTAGAGGTCCCATCGAGACCAGGTCTCGAACGCGGACAGGTAATTCAAAAGGGGACATTGAATTATATCAAATGGGTAGAAATTCACGATCTATGAGTGAAGAAGAAATATGTCCACTCATAGAAGTACCTAATCCTCAGGCAGGGCAAGAAGGTCAGGACACAACTATTCTAGTGTATAGACCCTGGACTCCGAAAGACATTCAGAAAGCCACTGAGGGAATTCCCCATCCAAAAGTTAATTTCAGAAAGTTCTTAGAAGATTTACAATTCACGATCTATGAGTGAAGAAGAAATATGTCCACTCATAGAAGTACCTAATCCTCAGGCAGGGCAAGAAGGTCAGGACACAACTATTCTAGTGTATAGACCCTGGACTCCGAAAGACATTCAGAAAGCCACTGAGGGAATTCCCCATCCAAAAGTTAATTTCAGAAAGTTCTTAGAAGATTTACAAGGAATGAGGCTGAGTTATAATTTAAACGGAGAAGAGGTTGAAAAAGTAGTCAGACAAATTGTTGGACCAGATTGGCACATGATTAGTGGCAACTGGAATCCCCATGACACTGCGCTCAGGCCCCTCTCACATAGCAGCGCAGAGCTAGACAACAGAGTGAAAGGTCTTACAGACCGAATCTCTGAGAAATGGAAGTCTAGGGCAGACTGGACTTGCATTAATCAATGCATACAACAAGAAGGTGCAACTATTGACAGATATTATGCCAGACTGTTAGAATGTTTTAATAACCATTGTGGAATGCAGGTTCCTGAAGATCAGACACAAGATTCCCCATATAAGCAGCAGTTAAAGAATGCATTTTTGAAAGGCAGCATTGTACCCATAAGCAGTTTTATTACAAAGTACATGGTAGATCATCGTACAAGCAGGTTACAGTCATTACTTGAATATGCTAGGCATGCCGAAAGGCATTTTAATAGCAAAAAGAAAAAGAAAGCCCAAGTATTTTCTGTAGAAGATGGAGCAGAAGTTTATGTAGTACAGTCTGGGAAAAAGGGCAAGAGAAATGCCCAGGGAAACAAACAATCTGATCAGTGATCAGAGGACTTTGTAGGGTGAAAGAAAAGGGGTGAATGTTTTAAATGCGGTAAAAAGGGACACTTGGCAAGGGATTGCAAGAAAAACAAGAGGGCAACCATGGAGGAAGACAAGGAGGGTGAGGACTGACTATATGATAGTCAAGAATCACTAGAAGGGGATAGCAGAGAAAGGACAAATGAGAATGTGATAGAGGGAGTTGAAGATGTGACAGAAGAAATAGAGGAAGTGCAGGAAGTTACGGATAGTGAAGAAAATGAAATATTGGATTTAGCTTTATTGAGTTTAGAGCTCTATTTAGCAGACACAAAACCAGAAGTTACACTCCTGGTAGAAGGGAGGGAAGTCAAATTCTTGTGTGACTCAGGGGCATCATGGACCCTGATACATCCCTCCAAACTGTCATAGAATTCAGAGTCACCTGATTACATACTAGTGAAAGCAGCTAATGGACAGCTGTATCGAGAGCCCCTCTCCCATAATATTGCAATAACTGATCCTGTTTCAGAATTGACCCAGAAAAGTAAGATTGTTGTTTCTGCAAAATGCCCAGTAAACCTCTTGGGCAGAGGCCTTATGCAGCTATTTGGTATAGCAGTAGTTCTGATTATGCAAGGTATGGAAGCACAGCAACAAATTAATACCTTTGCAGTGCAATCGGAGGGTGAAATGTTTTATTGGTACAGCCAGGACTTGGTTATGACTGGTCCAGGGGCAGTGACCGAAGAGTTGATGAATGTAGCCATCAGCAAGTTCCCCTCCCTTGACATTGATAAACAACATTTGTTGCACTGTACTCTGTATTATTGTAATACACCAGGACCTGATAAGGAATATGAGAAAGAATTGTTTAGAAATCATGCGAACAGATTGATATTACGTAATCTGTACTGGGACATGAAAGGGAACAGTGTAGCCAGCTGTTCATTGCCCCAGGAGTTCTTTGCACTCTATAAATCTAATTGATTACCACATGTTAGCTTAACTAAGGACAAGAATGTAAAATGGGTAGACCTAGGAGAAAAAGTCACGAGATGGGAAAAGCATACAGAGTTAGAAGTTGAATTGGATAACTCAGACCCACCCAGCCGTGCACTTGCAGTCTAGCAAGGACAGCTGATTAGCACTCCTATTAAAGAAGGAAGAGAATGCCTTACAGAATATATCAGAAACTCTTTGGTCAACAGGAAAGTCAGATGTAGGACTTATTCATACAGCGGGACCAGTTACTATCATGCCAAAGTCAGCATTTAGACCACAGAAAAGACAGTATCCCTTAAGAAAAGATGCAGAGATAGGAATCAAACCTATTATAGCAGCTTTACTTAAGGAAGGGGTGCTGGTGGAATCTCCTGATTCACCATGTAACACACCCTTATTTCCTGTTAAGAAAGCGAATGGAGAGTGGCATATGGTCCAAGATTTACAAGCTGTAAATGACGCAGTAATACCAAGGGCACCTACGGTGCCAGACCCACACACTCTGTTGAATGATTTAAAACCTCAACAGAAATATTTTTCTGTGGTAGATATCAGCAATGCGTTCTTTTCGATACCGATACACCCTGACAGCCAATATTGGTTTGCATTCACATTTCAGGGGAAAAGGTATACATATACATGACTACCACAGGGATAGTGTGAAAGTCCGACAATATTCTCACAAGAAATGGCAAGTAACTTGGCGGGATTTACCCCACCAAGAGGTAGTCAGATTTTACTTTATGTTGATGATATCCTGCTGGTGGCCCCCACCCAGCAAGATTGCAAAGAAGATACCATAGCGCTATTACAATTTCTAGCCACTGAGGGACATAAAGTAAACAAAAATAAACTGCAGCTTTGGAAAAAACAAGTTAAATACCTAGTATAGGTAATATCCAAAGAGGGTAGGACATTAGATGAGGACAGAAAAATAGCGATTTTACAAGCACCAAAACCCACTACCAAGAAGGAAATGATGTCCTTCCTGGGTACGACTAATTTTTGCCGGAGCTGGATTCCAAACTACGCCTTGGAATCTGCACAGCTGACTAACCTGATATATAAAAAGCCTATGGCAGCACAGGATTTGTTACAATGGACACCAGAAGCATAATCTGCTTTCTGCAAACTGAAACAGTTAATAGCGTCCTCATTAGTTTTGGGCTTACCAAACTATCATAAACGTTTTTTCCAAACTGTAGATTGTAAGCAAGGTTATATGACATCAGTGTTAACACAGCAGCATGGGGACAAGCAACGCCCTATTGCTTATTATTCATCACAACTAGACCCAGTGGCATGGTCTTTACCCCACTGTGTACAAGCAGTAGTTGCAGCTGCAATGGCAGTACAGGCTTCGGCCTCAGTAGTTTTGTTCCACTTTCTCACATTGAGAGTGCCTCATGCAGTCGCAATTATTTTACTGCAAGAGAAGGTAGCATGTCTTTCCCCTGCTAGGCATCTTTCCTGTATGACTATATTGTTGAGCCAACCTCATATGACAATGGAATGATGCACGACTTTGAACCCTTCTACCTTCCTCCCAACCCCTGCAGATGGCACACTGCACAGCTGCCTGCAAGCGATTGAGCAAAAGACACAGCCTAGAAAAGATCTTACGGATGTCCCCTTGGATGATGCCGAGGTGACATACTATGTGGATGGCTCGTGCAAAAGGGATCCTGCAGCACAGAACCTAGTAGGATATGCAGTAGTTTCTGATACTGAGATTATAGAAGCAAAACCCTTACCACACAATTTATCTGCACAAGCAGCAGAGTTGATTGCCTTGACACGGGCATGTACCTTAGCAAAGGGTAAACGTGTGAACATTTTTCTGACAGCCAGTACGCTTTTTCTACTGTACATGTTTTTGCGCAACAGTGGAAAAATTGAGGAATGATAACATCTACTGGCAAACCAATCAATCATGCACAGTTTATTTTAGATCTTTTAGAATCTATTCAGTTACCTCAGAAAGTAGCTATTTGTAAATGCACAGCTCATACCAAGCAACAGGATAGGATTTCAAAAGGTAATGTGAGAGCTGATACAGCTGCAAAGCAGGCAGCTTCAGAAGTATTTCTTTTGAATGAAGAATTACAACCCTCTGAGATTTTAGACTTGGAAATGCTAAAGACAATGCAGACACTTACTACGCAGGCTGAAAAACAAAGATGGGTAAAATGAGGAGCAATTCTCGAAAAGGGGATGTACATCTCTAAAGAAGGGAAACCAATATTACCATCTAATTTGTTTAGATATGCAGCTTTGTTGAGCCATGGGCAATGCCATGTCTCAACAGGGGGGATGGTACAGGTGGTGAACCCAGTGTTCATGACATATGGATTCTTAAACTACTCTAAAAAATTTTGTTTAATGTGCCACGTTTGTAACAGACATCATGCACAAGAGGCATTAAAGCCCAAGCAAGGGAGTTTCCCTACACCACTGTATCCATTTCATACTATCTGTATGGATTTCATAGAATTGAACAAATGTGAAAATAAGAAGTATTGTCTTGTCATTGTAGATATGTTTTCCAGATGGGTGGAAGCCTTTCTGACTAAAAATCCAGACGCGGCTACCGTAGCAAAAATTCTCGTTAAAGAAATCATCCCTAGATTCGGCATTCCGGAAAGGATCTACAGTGACAATGGTACACACTTTATGAACCAAACTATACAACAGTTAAGTAAACATTTTGGAATTTCTTTAAAAAATCATTGTGCATATCACCCACAATCTGCAGGGTTAGTAGAGAGGCATAATGGGATTTTAAAGAGTAAGCTAAGGAAGTTAATAGAAGAAACACAGAGAAATTGGGTGTGCTGTCTGCCCCTGGCACTGTTGAGCATGAGAAGTGTTCTGAATGCAAAAGGATTGACTCATTTTGAAAAACTATTTGGAAGGGCTTATTATATACCTCAGTGGAAACCTCTCATGCCCGCAGACCAGGAAGCCGACTGTACACTAGCAGACTATATGAGAAATTTGTTGAATTCTAAACATCTGTTGCAGTCAAATTCTGTTTCAGATAAAGAACAAACCAGACCATCAGAAGTGGCAGTGGCACTAGGTACCTGGATCTGGGTGAAGACAATAAAGAAGAAGAATTGGACGTCACCAAAGTGGGAAGGTCCATATCAAGTGCTTCTGTCAACACCCACTGCAGTCAAGATTGCACAGTGTGCCTCGTGGATCCATCTCACACACTGCAAACTAGTTAAGAACTTTGAACTGGACAAAAATCTTGTCACGTGTCAAGAGCAAAAATGATAGAATCCAGAACAAACAGGAATGCAGAACAACCATTTCCTCAGAAGTATTGCATAATCATCCTGTTAACTGTACTAGTGACAATAATCTTTTTGTTGTGGCCATTCCTTTTTCCAGCCACACAAACTGAACTGAATAAACGTGAAGCGTTACTCATAAACTGGCACCCAAACTTCAACACTTACCAGGCAATTAAATATGTGTATGCTGAGACTTTCAATGTTTCAAATTGCTGGATTTGCACAGCTTTGCCAACAGCATACGAATGACTGCAGTTCCCCTAGGGGTCAACGAAACCTGGGAAAACTTGATTTATGATACCTCAACCATTACATCACAAGATAAAATAGCATTGCACTTGTCTGTTCCACAAAAGGGAACTGTGTATTTTTATAAAAATGATACTGTAGAGGTGGGTTGGAGCAATTGCAATGTGACTACTCCTTATAAATGTTACACTAAAGCTAACAATGCAGGTTCTTATTGTAATACAAACTATGATTCATTTCTTGAATTGATGCACAAAACAATTGATGAAGTAAAACATAATTCTGTCCTTTATAAACAACTGTCTATAATTGATAGAAAAATGTTTCATGCAGGGCAAGTGTATATTCATAGCAAAGTTACTGCTAAAGTAGAGGACTGTTATTTCGTATGTGGCTGAAAGGCATACAAGTGGTTACCTGAGAATTGGTCCGGCAGTTGTTTTTTTGGGCTACCTGGTTCCGGCCATATGACACACTGCAGTTTTACCTCGAGGAAAAATTCTGAATGTCCGAGAGGTCGTCAAGAAACCCGTTAAGAAACCTGAAAATCCAGTGGGGCAAATTGATGCACGCTGGAAAAACCATCATTCTATAAGCGATAAACTGACACACATGGACTTGAGTGACAGTGTTATATCATGGGCAGTCATATCACCAGCATATGGAGCAGTGAAATCGATCTGGGAGCTGAGAAAACTCTCTAAACTTCTCAAAGTAATGAGCAATGCAACTTTTTCCGCTCTTGAATTGGTGACTGATGAACTGAATGCCATGAGAACTGTAGTGCTTCAAAACCGCATAGCTCTTGACTTCACCCTAGCGGCGAGAGGTGGTACTTGTGCTTTAATCCAGGAGGAGTGCTGTTCATATATTCCTGACCATAAACACAAGATAGACAATCACCTTGAGGTAATTCAGCAAGTGTCGGATATGACCAAACCAGGACCAAACCCACTGACAGACTTTTTCCAGAAATGGTTTGGGGGGTGGGGTACCATCCTAATGAACATCCTGATTGCCATTTCTGTAGGAATGCTTCTATTGGGAGTATGTGTTTGCTGTGGCATCCCCTGCATGAAAAGACTGATTAAAGACCTTATAGACATGTCAGTTTCTGAAACCTTATATCAAAGTGCTGAGTTTGAAGAACTATTGAAAAACTGAAATGTTTTCATAAGTTTAAACTGAATGACTCTCTTAACTGCAAATCCTGAGTAGGAAAAGGTTAGGAGAAGAAAAAACTGTTTATGCTTATTTTAAAAGTAGAATAAAAGTATTAAAAGGGGGGAAATGTCAGAAAAATATGTATTAGTATATGTATTAGTAATATGCTTAGTGCAGTTAAGGCTTGAAAAGGGTTAACACATTTATTCTATTTCACACTGCATAAAATCTGTACGAATTGCAGAAGCTTTCTAACCTTGTTTTGTCATGAAATATGCGCAGCTATTGCTTATGCTTTGGAAATCTACAGGAAAGCAGATAAGTTCTGCTTGTGTCAGGAAAATAATGAATAGAACAATATTAATATTATGAGACTTAGACAAGGAGTTCCGCTTGTGCTGTGAGAAAACACACAGCTGCAGAAGCTATAGATAATCAGAACAAAGACTGCTTGAAAATATGAACTGCAATCAGTATTTGCTTGTGTCTAAGTTAGAAAAGTACCTTGAAATGTAACACATGTATTAGAACTACACAATAGAAGTTTGTAACTGGCTAGGGCCCACCAAGGCCAGGTTGTTTTTCTTAAAATGTTTTTCATAAATCCAGTCATGTCAGCAGAAAATCTGAGTAACATCTGCTGTAGAACAATACTGAAAGTTGTGTTTGATTATGTCAGCCATAGAAGGCAATGTCTTGTAGAACAGTATAAGAATAGCATACTTCCTGTTAGTAGTTAGGAAAAATCCTGTATTTGCATGTTTTTGTCTCCTTGCAGCAAGTTATTAAATGTGCCTTAACTGAACCTTAAGTGTATTGGTCTTTGAAGTTTTTTCCTTTGACACATCTGCATATGAAAGTCATGTACAACAGGGCCATACCTAGGTGTTTGAGCCAAATATAATGACAAGCAATGTCTCTAAAGGATCTACTGCAAACCATTATCTCAGACAAAGGTGGAAATGTGCTACAAAGATGCACATACTGCCTTAAATCTGGGTGCTGTTGATCAAATGTTAGTATTCCTGATTCTGCCCAAAATATTCAAATGAGAGACACTGAACAAAATTCAAAATGTGCTAATCATTTGTATAATCCTTTTTCTTCTGCAATATTCAGTCAGGTTAGAATTAGACAAAGTGGTTGTTAAACCTGAATGTTTTATATTGTGAATGGATCAAATCCATTGTGCAAATAAGTGACTTTCTTTTGAATATAAATATAGTTGTATTTGTTGTTAGGAATTGCTGAACTATCCCAAATGTTGCTATTAGAAGGTAACAGCCTGCTAAAAAATGTAAAAAGGTTTAAGGTGCATTTGTACCCTTTAATAACATTCAAGAGTGTTAAAATGTACATGGAACAAAGCTTAGCTGTATACCTTGTTTTAGACAGAATTATATCCATCTCTCTCACAATAAAGGGGAAATGTGATTATTACAAGTGTATACAGCTTTTTACATGTGCATATACTTTATTTATTTTTCTTTATTTGTCATTTGTTAACCGTGTTAGCCCAGCTGAGCCAGAGGCCCATTTTCAGTGGAGACCCAAGGAGAAAAGCTCCAGTGATAAAAATAATGATCTAAAAACATATAGATTAATAATAAGCATACATTCAGAGTTTTACCTAAATAATACATAGTGAAAAAGATGTAATAAGAAAATTACAGTAGTAGAGTATGATAGAGAAGCTAAAAATAACTTTTTTTTTTTTAATAACATTTTAAATAGTTTGCGGTAGATATTTACAAATAAATCTAGGTCAGTATAGGTAAGGGCTGAGGAGAGTTGAAGACAAAGTTAAGAGTTTCAGTGAACAAGAAAGAAAATGTGAATAGTAAACAGGAATATAATACAGAGTATTAAACAAGATGAAATATGAATAGTGAGCAAGTGTACTGTAAGTAAAGCAGGAAACTATGTTGATGACAGAAGTAGTGCAGTCTGAGATGTGTTATAGCCTGAGGTAAAATAGGAAGTAACTGCCAAGTAGTGATAGGACACTGTGTGGGAGTAGTATAGGGAGACATTACTGGAAGAAAATGAAAAAGAAAAAACAAAGACTAGAAGTGGATAATGGGACATGTTATGAATTAGTATGATAAAAAATACATATGAAGGGAGATAAGGTAATTAAAGAATAATGATAGTCAGGATGTGTAAGTGAGTGAGATCTGAGGTAGGGTTGGAAGGGGTGAGTGGGTTTAAGTAGGTTCATGGCAAGGGCAGATCCATGAGCTTAAGATGAATTGTTTTATATTGCTTTTTGAACTGAGCAGTGTTTAGGGTATTTCTGATATATTGAGGTAGTTTGTTCCAGGCTAGGGACACATTGTGGTTGTAGAGTACTTTTTCTATGTTTCTGTTTGGTTTATGTATGACAAGGAGTTGTTGGTCAGAGCTTCTGAGTGGTGTGGTGGGGGTGTAAAAAGATACAAGAGAAGAGGGGGGCAGGCAGTAGGTTTATATAGGATGGAGTGGGTGATTTGGAGTTGTGATATGAGAATTTGGTGGGGGAGTTATGGCCATTGTAGTTGTTTTAAAGCTATGCAGTGGTGGATTTTATAGGGATGATTAGTTGTAAATCTAGCGATTTTATTGTAAGTTTGTTCTCGTTGTGAGATTAGTGAGGATTGTAGGTTAGAGAGGATGGGTGAAGCATTGAGTAGGCCTGGTAGTAGAAATGCTCTAGCTAGGGATAGTTTGGTATCAGGACTATGATATTTTTTGTTGCAGTACAATAACCCTAGTTTTTGGTGTGTCTTTTTGATACATAGATAAATGTGCTGGTCAAATTTAAGCTGATCATTGATAATGGTGCAGAGGAGTTTGGTATGAGGGTCGGCTTTGATGATGGTGTTGTCTAGTGAGTGAATAGAGAAGGAGGATTTATGGTGTGAGAGTGAGTTAGGTAGGAAGAGTAAGAGTTTAGTTTTCTTAAGGTTTAGAATTAGTTGTTTTTTGTTAAGCCATTTTTCAATGGAGTAGAAGGTGGGTTGTGTACGGGAAAGAAGATCAGCTATATTATTGGAGGTTGTGATGAGGGTTGAGTCATCTGCATATTGGACAAGGGTAGAGTGGTAGTAAGAAGACTGAAGATTGTTGGTGAAGATATTAAATAGTAGGGGGCCTAGGACAGAACCCTGGGGACCCCTGTTTTTATAGGTAAGAAAGGTGAGAAGGAGGTGAGCCATCAGACAGATTGAAATCAATTAGAGAGGTAGCTGGAGAACCATTCCACAGTGGAAGAAGAGAGGTTAAGTTCAGTTAATTTAGTTAGTAGTTTGCAATGTGACACAGTATCAAATGCTTTGGATAGGTCTAGGAAGAGACAAAATATAAGTTGTTTTTTGTCTCTGGCCTCAGCGACTGTATGAGTAAAGGATAGGAGAGCAGTAGCAGTACTGTGGTTAGGCTGTGGATATGTATTATATTTCTGTACCTTTATGAATTGTTTAACTCCATAATGCATTAAGTCTGGTTTGCCATTTAAAGATGACGCAGTGGTGCAGTGGTTTACATTGTCACCTCACAACAAGAGGTTCTCTGGTTTGATTCTTAGCTGGGGTGCCTTCTGTGTGGAGTCTGCATGTCCTCCCTGCATTCATGTGGGTTTCCTACAGATGCTCCAGTTTCCTCCCATGTTACAAAGACATGCGTTTGGAGCATTTCTCCCCCGGTCTCTGCTGAAAAATGGCTCATTCCAAGTCAGACTTTCCCAGTAAACAAATAATAAATAAATAAAAAATAAATAAGGTATGAGATGTGAGATAGATATATCTCCCAGAGGCATCCACCTCTCTGGAACAAGCTATAAATTCACGTGAAACACCTTGCTGACCCTCTCCAAGCACAATCTAGATCAATGGATGGGTGAACACAAATCCACTCCTGAGGTGGTGCCCATGTCCCTCCTGGACAGATGAAGTCATTAATTACCATAGACCCTTACCTCTGTGAACTTCACTCAACTAACCAGTGACAATTGGGGCAACTTGGGATAAATATGGCTTGTAAGGGCTCTGTGGCTGTTAACCTAGTAACCTCCTATGAACCCATGAACTGTATTTCTACCATACTGCCAGTTTTTGTGTATTATTAAAGTTTCTATTTCACTTAAAATGTTGTTGCCTTCTGACATTTCTCATACTGCCAGACAAATGACTGGGAAATCATTAATGTGCATTGTGACACTCTTAAAATAAGTAACTGAGGAAATAGAATTATATTAGATAAAAATGTGAGAAAGGAAAAAGGCAAACATGATAAGTAAATGGAGAATGTACTGTACCATTAATGAAAGTGAGAAAAGAAGCCATGAGGCATACAGAAAGTATTGTGGTCTTGAAATGCAAACCTCTTGTATGACCCATAGCGATAAGTGAGCGAGGAAGCAGTTTTCAGTGTTTCATCTTTTTCTGAAGCTGTCAAAGAAATATATTTTTCAAAGATGCATGAAAGGAATAACAGATGAGTTCAATTTACAGGTTTTTGAACAGAAATATGAAATCAAGCCATTTTCTGGCACTATTAAAGTGAGGGGAGTCTATACAGTAAAGTTTAAAAATGCATTAAAAATACTGAGGTAATAGTACATGTAGATTGTTAGCAGAAAATGCCAAACAGAAATAAACCAGATGTTGAATTTTAATCTAGACACAGATGCAGAGTGTAATACTATGTTTTAAGGTACTTTTGAATCACTGAGACTAAAAGGTGCAGATAAATGAGCTATGTACATAATGTGAACTTAATCAGGGTAAGAAGTAAAGGAACAGATAAAAGCTACTGAAGTGAATTGTATTATTAAAGAAGCAGATTGTCCTAATATGTTGAGTCATTCTGTGTATATGAAGTTAAAAATGATATAATAAATTCACAGTGTACTAAGGATGATATAGCACATTCACAGTGTAAAAGTAGTGTGAATGTGTACAGGAAAGTGACATACCTTTTAAATACCATGCATAGCTATAGCAGTGATACCCTACATAGATATAATGATATAGTTGTATGCTTATAAAATTTGTAGGAAAATATCATATACAAATAAATCTTGATGCTATGTAAGTGATATATATCCAAGAAAAGTACCAGTAGCTCTCTGGAGTAGAACTGAGGAGGAATTGAAGTGAATGGAAAGTTTGGGTGTCATTAAGTAGGAAACCAAGCAAATACAATGGGTGTTTGGTAAAGTTACTGTTGTAAAGCAAGACAAGATTTTCATCTGCATTAATGTGCATGATTTGAATAAAGTCATTGAAGAGTTTATTACACACTGCTTACAACTGAAGCAACAAAAGAAGTGATCTCCATGATGGGAAAAAAGTTAAGATCTTTTCAGTACCATATACAACCTGTGGTTCTGACAGGCAAAACCTAGATTAAGAAAGTTCCATATGTTGTGTATTTAGTAAACCATAACAGAGGTAAAGATTTCTAGTATTTCTGGTTGGTATTTCATTAAGGCCATTTGTTTTTCAAAGGGCTGTCTCACACATGTAGACAAAGTCTTGGTAGGTGTCATAAGCATAATTAATGATTTGTTAGTCTGGGGACACTTGTGCATATAGACTAATGTCAGAAAGTATGAAACCTGATCCAGAAAGAAAATCTGAGAAATTGTGCCAATGTCAAGATCAGAGGCCAAACAAGCATTAGAATGGTTTCTAGAAATGATACAGTGACTTTCAGTCAACATCAAATATGAATGAAATCGATATGCCTCTAAGAAAGTTGAGAGAGCAAGACATAGCTTTGGAATGGAGATATGAACAAAAAAAATATATGAAAATCTCATTAACTAGTTACAGATGTTCCACTGCTCATTTATTATGAAGTGAACAAGCCATTTGTTTTGCAAGTAGATGTCAGTCATAATAGTATAGGAGCTGTGATCTTGCAAGAGAATAGACCAGATGTGTATGGGTCAAATACATTTATAGATCCATAAACAGATGTGTATGGATGTTCATAGCTTCACAGATTCATAGGCAACTACTAGGCTAGCTGCCGTTGTGGGATATTTTAAGCCTAGACAATTTCCCCATGGTGAGTATCAAACCCTGTACCCTGTGTCTGTGCGGTAAACACCTTAACCATTATGCCTTTAAGCTACCCCCCAACCAAAGACACATATACAAGTTCCCCACAGTGAGATTTGAACCTCCTATCAATCTAGTTACACAGTTTTAAGAACACAGTATTAGTAGCAAGTGCCACAGGAGAAGTCTCATGAGGAATTGCATGATCAAGCCTGTAGAAACAGTACACAAACCTTTGAAAAGAATATCAGAATGTATGTGCAAGGTACTTTTTTATATTGCAGAGGATGCTACCTAATCCACTGAAGTATAATCTAAAATTGAAATGCAGACCAGGTAAGGAACTACGAATGGCAGTATGTTTATTAGAAAAGAATGAGGAACTTCTGGGGCTAGATATTCTTATGGTAATAGCACAGTTACCAACATCTGATGAAAAAGAAGAATGTCAGCATTTTACTAAGGCTCACTTAAAAATGCAGTTGCTGAAAGACATTACAATTAAGTCTGGTCTGAGCAAGAATCATTAGTATGGAAACAAATTTCAGTCATATTTTTCTTTCAGGGAGAAATAAGTTTCATTCAGGACTTAATGTTTAAAGCTAACAAAATAATAGCTCCAAATCAACTGAGAAAAAGGAATGCTTATAAGGCCATATGACTTGTATCGAGGAGCAGTAGTCTGCAAAGACAGAAATAAAAGGTATAATATTCTGCCCAGGAATGTGAACTCACATAGAACAACAGTAGTGTTGCACCACCCAAAATGCCTAATTCATAGCATAACATGCCAAAAGAAGAGATGCTAACATTCCCAATTCCAGACCATCCAGGGAGTTGAGTGACTGGAGGTTTTTCCAGATCAATTAAGGTGTGTATTTCTCATGTACAGATTATTTTTTGAAGTTCTCTTGTGGTGCCTGTCAAATTGACTTATCAAGTGCAAATGTGATTAATGTGCACAAGTGTATATTACTGAGATAGCAGATACCTGATGTTCTCATATCTGACAATAGTCCTTAATACATAGGTAAGGAATTTTTAGAAGATTTTTGGCATGAGTGGGAGCTTTATCAGTCCACAAAATTCTTAGTTCAATGCTCAAGTGGAGAGAACTATCCAAACAGTGAAGGCTCTTGTGAACATATGTGAAGGTTGCCAGCCTAGTTAGCTAGAATTTTGTAGATAATTCTATGTCTTTGTAAATATTAATAAAAGGCATAGGCTTGTCCTCTTAAATGTGAGAAGACTGTATTGGATATTGAACTACAAAAAATGTAACAACAGTGCCCTCTGCTGAAAGAAAGCTGATAAGTCAAGCATTTTATGACTGTTTGATCTCAGGGCTCGGAGCCATGGTGTCTGGACCAGCAGATTCTTTCTATTGTTTTGAGACCAGAGTTAATTGCTAGATTTTACATATATAACATTTTTAATTGTTATGGTTTCCTGACCAGGTGCAAGCTTACTAAGAAATGTAAATTTAGAGTTTCTGTTAGCCTGGGAAACCAGAGAACTGTTAAGAATAATGTAATCTAAAATGAATCAGCAGGATGTATTATCAATTTAAAGGACTTTGTCAGAGACAGAGAGAGAGCATTTTGAATGTTGTCTAAAACTGACAACACCTCACCAGTACTCTGCTTTTGCTCTATATGTAAGTTTATTTAGAACTGTGATTGCTCTTAGGAAAAGATAGAAATAGTAAGTTTAGTCTAGCTGTTTTCTATATCTATGTCAGAACTATTCTATTATGTTAAGCATTTTCCTGTGATGTCTGAACTCTTGACTAGCACTGTGTAATAAGAAGTATTGTCTTCTGTTTTTATTATTTATTATTACATATTTTTAAACCTTTCAACTGAGACTGTTTTGTGTAGAGATAATTTAAGCTCTAGAGTACATTGCATGTATATAGTGATACTGACCAAGCCACTCCAGTGGCTTTAGCCCTGGGTCACACTTACTATTTGGATAATAATATTGCACAGTAATAATTAGACACCCTTTAGTAAGGGCCTGTTTAGTAGCTGATATTAGTGGTTTGTGGCAGGTTGCACTACTACTTATAGACTGGCAGAAAGGGGCATAGCTGGGGAACCTGTGCCAGCCTTCCCCAGAAGTGTCTGTGTACTTGAATCTAACTTGCATCTTAAAGTGTGTGTGCGTGTGTGTGTGTGTGTGTGTGTGTGTGTGTGTGTGTGTGTGTGTGTGTGTGTGTGTGTGTGTGTGTGTGTGTGTCAGCTACTTGGGCAGGGACACGAAGCACTGGTTGGACAGAGAGGGTGCTGGAGGTTTTAGCTGACTACTAGGCTGAGATCTGGACGCTATAGCTGTGCCAGTGGGGAGTTTTATTGGGGATCTGGAGAGAAAGAGAGAAACCAGCCCCAGACTGACTGTGATCTCTGTGTGCTCTTTAGGGAAATTGTACTTTACATTGTGTGTATTTGTTATCCTTCCCAATGTGGACACCCCTCACTGTTGTTAGTGGTGATGATTGAGGCTCCTTGATTACTGGACCAGTGCCCAGGCATCACATATTAATTGTTTGGCAGTGGTGGGATATCCACACCACATATTTATTGGTTGGCAATTGGTTTGTAGTGGTGTGGATAGTGAATTCCTGTAGCTTGTGTACAGTGATCACTGAAGATGTTTTTGTACTTTAAATTAGCCATGTAGTGAATATTCAGAGATCAGATCACAATGGTTTTATTTCTTTTGTTAGCTTAGTTAGCCAGGGAGAGCAGGCAAGCATGTCAGCAGAGGAGTATGGCAAGCTGTCAAGGAGCCAGTTGGCTGAGGTGTGCCTGGCTAAGGGACTGGTGCATGGAAACCTGACTAAGGCAGACATGATTGCAGTGTTGGTCACAGCTGCATCAGAAAACAGCAATCAGGAGGGTGATCAGACTGGCCCTGGAGATGTACAACACTCAGAGAATGGACAGCTCAACCTTTCTGCAGAGGACTTAAAAATACATCTGAAGCTAAAGACACTTGAGTTGGAGGCCAGGCATTTGGAAATAGAAGCAGCAGAGAGACTGAGATGTCTACAGGCTGAGGAGAATGAGAAACTGCTATGCCTGGAAGCTGAGGAAAAGGAAAGGCAGAGGCAGCATGAAAAGGAGATGCTGCCTCTTTGCCAGAGTCATGGAGGTAATGGGGAAGGGAGTAACTGGACCCCAGAAGCACAAAAGATCAGTAAAGTTCTTCCACAGTTTACAGACGGTGATAATTTTGATGTTTTCATTCATATGTTTGAGAGGGTATGTAAACAGTATGAAGTTGACAAAGAGTCTGGGTATGGTTCCTGGCCCCCTTTCTCCATGATAAAGTTGTAACTGTGTTGTCTAAGCTTTTGGATCACAAATATT
Source organism: Protopterus annectens (assembly GCF_019279795.1). Taxonomy (NCBI): domain Eukaryota; kingdom Metazoa; phylum Chordata; order Ceratodontiformes; family Protopteridae; genus Protopterus; species Protopterus annectens. Next base: position 617,375,048 of record NC_056737.1, read on the forward strand.
TTGATTATCCTGCTGTTAAGAATTGTCTGTTAGAATTTTTTAAGCTAACACCTGAAACTTATAGGAAAAAGTTTGATGAGCATAGATGCAAGGCAGATGAAAGTGTGTGTAAATATGCTGCTGAACTAAGCACTTATTTTCATAGGTGGGTGAGTGGATGTCATATGAGCTTGAACTATTTAGAAATATGAATATTTATGATATCGAGTCACTGACTAAAACCAATGAGTAGAGTTTTCACTTCCACACAGTGAGAGACTTATTTGTGAAAATATTGAAAGGTGAGTCTGGGACAAGCTGTGCGTGAATTTCACTTTATGAATGATATCATTTTTGCACCTGAAATGAAAACAGTAGCAGAGGCTGTTCTTTCCATATACTAAATACCAATGTGAATAAAGAAGGAGTGCCTGCAGATGTGAAATTGTATAAAAGAAACAATCATGTATTTGCATGTGATACAATAACGTATCACATTTGAAGTATATCAGTATTACCTTTATAAAAGAAGAGCAAAAATATTTTTATTGGAAAAATAAGTCTAGTTACTAAGGTAAAATTAGTGAAGGCCTAAGACAATCGACAGAATGAAGGTAATGTCTTTAAAGAAAAGTACATGAAGTAGTGTCCATGCAATCTGAGGTAAACCCATCTGTTTTTTTCTTCCTGAACCTAAGTTGTGATAGAACCTTGTACTATTAATGTACCACTATAATGAGTGAAGGCAAGAAAAAAATATTTTACAGACATACAGTATTCCAAATACCCCACGTCCAGCCATCCTGCCCCCCCCCCCACTAGATATTCCAGTCTGAAATCAAGATGAGATTTTATAACAGAGGTGCTTCTCTTCTTTCACTGCAACCTCAGTTATCTCCATAGCTCTAAAATTAATCATATCATCAATCCAGACTAAAACATATTCTAAATTATTTGTATCCTTTGTTTTGAATAGTGGTCCAACTTACCTGGAACTGAAGGGATCTTATAATATGCACATATCTCTTGTGGTTATCTTAGCAAGCCCTACCTTTTACATTATGAATTTCTTTTCCTGCTAACATTAATTCTTGGGTTCGCCAACTCATCCAAGAAAAGACACCCTAGCTCAGCAGCTGCTGTGTTGTGAATATGGGTCCAAGCTGTATGATATAGAGGGGATCTTATATTATGCAGCTGTTTTAGGGGAACTCTTAATAGCAGTTCACCTGTTTGTAATATCCATTGTTTGTCCCTCTCTTGTCCTATATTCCTTCTAAACCTTCATTTGGATCTATCCATAGCTGGAAAAGAAACACCATTCACATTACTAGACTCAGCATTTGAAATATCCTCCTTTCTGCTCCTGCTTACTTCTAGATGCATAATGTATTATCCCTGAGGAGTGTCTTCATGCAGTATTGTACATGGTGGTTCTACATTCACCAGATGAAGGTGTTAATGTGTCCCTAAGGTAACCACATGCCATCTTCTATACCTTCATGGTCCAAAGTAATCCAAACACAGAGTTGAATGGTTCTCATTGCACAATATGTGTTGTCCTGTTGTAGTTACCAGCTAGCTTTAGGATTAACTTACCCCCCCCCCAACTTGTATTACCTCAGCAAGATCCTGCCTGGGTGTCCTGCAGAGTTCTACAGCAGCAGCGAGAGAGAAAAAAGAGAGACTTTGACTGGATTAAATACCTTTGTTTTGCTTTTTATTGCTTATTTTCAATAACTGAACTATTTCAGGCATATTTATTAACTTTGCAACCTATTTGAAGTGTTTTTTTTAATTATGTTACTGTTTGCACTTTAACTGATCATTTTTAAGTGTTTTTTCAATTGTTTAACTGTTGTGGGCTACAAACCTAAGTGCAATAGCGATTTTTCTGCATTGGAAGTGTTTATGTTACTGCATCTGTTTTAATTTTCAAAATAAAAAACTATCTCTCTACTCATTTCCCACCTTTCTATAACTAGTACAGTCCAGTTTTCAGATTTTAATGAACTCTGGGCTGTTTTGTAGTTTTTGTGTTGCCCAGCCCTTACTAAGATAGACGGAAGCTTCTCGGTTCATCGGTGACAGTGGTGAGCTTTGAGCAGCCTATCTGTCGCTGGCAGAGTGGTTTCTGCTCAGAACTTGTAGTTTTATTGGCCATTTTGGGCTATTTCTATCCCTTTCATCTTTCTGTTTAAAAACCCGTGTTTGTGCGAGTGTCACGATGCCAGGGTAATAATCCTATGGCTAAGCTTGTAAAGGCCCCAGGGCCATTAGCCTAGTACCTACCTATGAACCTATGAACCTATAAAATTCTCTGATTTGCAGTAACAATAGTTGACTGAGAAGTTCAGCAATTTTTCTTCCTCATTATCACATTGGAATGGCTAGCAATCAGGATGGCAAAGGAGCTTGTGATAGAGAGAGGGAAGGAATGAGCATCTGATACTGGTTCATCCAACTCTTAGTGGTCTGGCTTACTGCAATCCCTGTACCTGCTGGATGGAAAGATGTATGGTATGCTGCATATATACCAGGGATTGCCAGAGTTCATTATATGCATGCAAGAGACTATACACTCACAGTGAAAGGTCTAGCAGGCCATAGTATTTCTAAATATTTCAATCAAAACGAGCAACGAACGTAAGAATCCAAACCAACAAGATCAAAAACGGAGCCGGACTGGCAGTAAAAACGTCTTTAATGAATAACTCGACTTAAATACAGTTTGACTAGCTTGTAAAGATATTTACAAAATACGCTCAACAAGTAAATAGCTTAAACAGCTTAAAATAGCATGTAAATTCATTTAAAATATATGCTCAAAAAATGAAATAAAATACAATAAAACCAAGTAAGTAAGCGGTTTCATTTGTCTTGAATGACAAACTTCCTCAGAATAAAAGCACAATCCAGACAGAATGCATTTATAGCAATGAAACCCCTCCCTCCAATAACAATTAATTTATCATTATCTTAAATCCCACCCTACAAGTAAATTATATTAAAATACCTATAATTACAACTAAACATCTCAATTGAAGCTGTTGCTTAAAATATGTAGTTATTTATATAAATACTTATTATAAAAAAATACTCATAATAAAATAATTACCACATGAACTGTTTTATTCCTAAGTACAATACCAATGGATACAGTTTAATTCAGTCCATAGTTACATGTCAATAAATGATTAAAATCTTCTATAAATTGTCTATTATTCACATAATCAATTACAAAAAGGAAGAATTCTTAAAATTAACATAGCCTAAAACATATTTTGCCAAGGCATTAGAAATATCATTCTTCTTTATTGCTAACAAATCCTCATATATTATCTGCAAGGGTTTTCTAATAGTTTTACCTACATAGAAACTCTTGAACTCTTGTAGGAATAGCAAGTAGATAAGTAAACCAGCCCTGATTTACAATTAAACCTCAGATTGACATATATTTTTCTACCTCTGTTTTAATACTACACTAGTACCAGTGTTAATATATCCCTGTTACTCTTGTAAATACTGTAGGTAAGTGCCATGTGGATCTTTACTACAAAGGTTATCAACTTTATAATATGCTTTCTCTATAAGTGTCTTTAAATTACACATCTGTTTGTATGTAAACCTAGTAGAAGAGCCAGAAATGTCTGTCAGGTTTTGATTATCTTGTACTATTTCTAATTATCTTTCACTCTTTGATTAATACTAGCCATATCTAAACAAACAGGCAGAGGCGAAGCATTCATAAAAAGAACCCTTGTTAATTTCTGAGTGGGAAGCTAGCCATATAATTAAATAGATTGAAAATGTTCCTAGCATTATAGTTTTACTACAATAATAATGTCTAACTTAATGTTTAAATATCATCTGTCTACAATAAATGTTTTAAAATTATAACTCATTAAAATATGTCATTAGTGCTAATCAGTTTACTTAAACTGTCCCCTAATGGCATTCCACTTCATCCGTGGAGGATGTTGACTAGTACAGTGAACATAATTATTGTAAAAGGTGTCTTTCTTATAATGGAAACACCTATTGGATTTATTTAGTATGATACTTAAATCAAAAAACTAAACTTAATCACCAGTGTCACTCATAGTAAATGTACAGTCTGTTGATCTATTCAGCTCTAATAAAGTAGTTCAAATTGATCCAAAGGTCCAGTCCAAATAAAAAAAAGTCATCTATATATCTTTTTTAAAACATAACATAGGAAAAATGAACTATTAATTAAACCAGGGGTTTGCAACTTGCAGCTCTGGAGCCACATGTGGCTCTTCCACCCCTCTGCAGTGGCTTCCTGTAGCTTTGAAAAATAATCACCACTCTACTGCACAACACACACACACACACACACACACACACACACACACACACACACACGTGCGCACACACACACACACACACACACACACACACACACACACACACACACACACACACACACACACACACACACAGAGTGATCGAGCGACAGACTTTAAATATTGCTCTTATAAACTTAGAGACTTGCTAGAATAACACTGTTTCTGTTGCCATGCATTATACACACTCTGAGAGCAATCAAGTGATCCCCTGGCAGCAGCAGAATCTCCTGAAAGGTTTCTGTACCTCTCATACCTCTTAAACTCATACCACAAGAAATCTGGACAGAGGCACAAACAAAGGGGAACAAAGGAATAAAACTAGGGACGGACTTTAAATATTGCTCTTATAAACTTAGAAACTTGCTAGAATAACATGGTTTCTGTTAACATGCATTTTACACACACACACACACACACACACACACACACACACACACACACACACACACACACACACACACACACACACACACACACACAGTTACCTCTCAACTGTGCAGATTTTTGCAGAATGGCCTGACTCTTGCCCTCATATTTTTGTTCTGTTTCTCATAAAATTGTGGTTTTCTGGCAAATCATTGAGGGCTGAAGTCAGAAAAAAATAGACAGACATTTGAGTTTCAGACTTCATACCCTTTGGAAAATTAATGCTAATGCAAAATCTGTTATTCTATCAACTTTCTAAGTTTGTAAGAGCAATATTTAAAAAAGTCCCTGTTTTGCAGCTTTTTTGCCCCATTCTTTATGGCTTTGTCCAGATTTCTTGTTCTAAGAGTTCGAGAGATATAACACACACACACACACACACACACACACACACACACACACACACACTCTGAGAAAGATCAAGCAATCCCAACAAAGGAACAAAAATAGGGACAGATTTTAAATATTGCTCTTATAAATTTAGTTCTTTTATATTCAGTATAATAACTATATATAAAACTTTATACTCTGTCATATAGGTTTTGTGGCTCACAATGAAATTTATTTGGTGGGAGAGGGGCCAAAAATTACTCTTTTGATAGTGAAAGTTGCAGACCCCTGATCTAAACAGTTTGTTCCCACCAACACATAACAAGATCAGTGAATGAGGGTGCCATTCTGGCACCCATTGCAACACCTCTGATTTGTTAAGTTTTATGTTTAAATCAATTAAATTATTACTAAGCACTACATCTAACAAACAAATTGTAGTAATACACACATTTCTAAAATCTGTAAATTACTCAAATATTGCCTCAAAATATACAGTACCTTGTGAAATAGATGTATATAGTGAAACTACATTGATATTAACTAAATAATTCTCAGAACCCAAACTTCATGTTGTTTCAACAGATTTAACAAAACCCATGAATCGTCTAAGAAAAACTTAGAAGCCTGCACAACAGGACTTTATAAAAAATCCAAACACATAGCTATTAACTCAGTTTTCTTATTTTTAGCAGCAACTATATGTCTAAAAGGTGGGTTGAAACAGTTTTTTTGAATTTTGGGAATTCCAAAAATCTTTCCCAACTGTGGATGTTCGTTATATAAAAACTCAAAAAGACCAAAATCTATGTATCTCTCTGGTTCATTAAATCAAACAATCAAATTCATCAAATTAAATTTCATATAAATAAATACATTTGTAACATTTTTGTAATAATCAGCACCTGCCAATAGTAATTGCATTAATTCAACATACCTAAAAGTATCCATAACCACTACTCCATTACCTTTATCAGTGTTGTGTTACTTTGCAAATCTCAAAGTGCTTTAAATTCAGATATAGATAAATTGTGGCACCTTTTATATAATGTTCCAGCTAATAACTTCCTAAAACCCCTTTCACAAGTTTCAGAAAAAAAACTGACAATATTTTTGTTAAAGCAGGATTAAAGGTGCTCTTTCTGTTACACAAATTATTTAAATCTGTGTTAAAATGCTTTATGTTGTGCAAAATAAACCGTAAATTCAGTTTTTGCATACTCAATTTCAAATCTAATATTAATGTAACCAAATTAGCCCTTTTGGATGATATAAAACAAAAACCTTTGCTTAAAAATTCTAACAAAAGAGTATGAAAGTGTTATGGAACTTAGATTGTAAATGGTACAAACTTTTGATATTTAAGGCAATATTTGTGTAATTTTACAGATTTTAGTAATGTGTATATTAATACAATTTGTTTGTTATTAGATTTAGTACTTAGTAACAATTTTATTTTTTCAAAATGAAACTTAACTACAAATCAGAAATGTTACACTAATAGGTGCCAGAATGGCACCCTCATTTGCCGATCTTGTATGTTGGTGAGAGCAAACTTTTTTGATTAAAAGTTCATGTTTTTCCTATGTTACATTTTCATGAGAAATATAAATGATTTGTGTTTAGTTTGGACTGGATCTTCGGATCATTTTGAACTATTTTTTTAGAGCTGAATAGATCAAAAGACTTTTTAACTTTTACTATGAGTGGCATTGATGACAAAGTTCATTTTTATGATTTAAGTATCACACTAGATAAAGTCAATAAGTATTTCCATGGTAGTATTTATAGGAAAGACACCTTTGTCAATAGTTATTTTCACTATAATATTTAACATCCTATACACATGAAGTGGAATATCATTAGGAGGCAGTTCATTAGATTAAATTAAATTAGATTAAATAAACTGATTAGCATTACTGCCATATTTTAATGAGTTAGAATTGTTAAGAAATTATTTTTAGACAGCAGATATTTAATCAATAAGTTTGACATTATTATTGAAGAAGTAACTAAAAAGGTGGGAACATTTTAGCCTACTTATGTGCACATGTTCCCACTTAGAAAGTAATAGACAGTGATTCTTCAAGGCTTTTCTCTGCCTGTTTGTTTAGATATGGCTAGTATTAAACAAACAGTGAAAGATGACTGCAAGTAGTGCTAGGAACCTAAGATCTGACAGATGACATTGGCTCCACTCCAAAGTTTACTTACAAAATATTGTGGAATTTAAATATACTTATAGAGTTAGCATATAATAACATAAATAGCATTTGTTGTAAAAGTTCACATGACACTTAGCCTTGTTACTCTTGTAAATTCTGTAGGTTTATTAATACTGACACTAGTGTAGTATTAAAACACAGTGGTAGGGAAATATATGGCAATCTCAGGTTTAATTATAAATCAGAAGGATTGGTTTACTTAGCTACTTTCTGTTCCTGTGAGAGTTCCTGTGTAGGTAAAACTAATAGAAAACACTCACAGGGAAATAAGAGCATTTGTTAGCAATAAAGAAGGATATTTCTAATGCCTTAGCAAAACATGTTTAGAATGTGTTAATGTTAAGAATTTTTTTGTAATTGATTGTGAATAATAGACAATTTATAGGAGATTGCAATAATATATTGGAACGCATTGAGGTTAAATGGCAAATTTGGTTGGTGCCTGATATAAGTCCTGGTTTAAGTGGTATTAATATTAAATGTGTTTTTAAAGATAATAACATTTAGTTTATATATATATATATATATATATATATATATATATATATGTGTGTGTGTGTGTGTGTGTGTGTGTGTGTGTATGTGTAAATTTATTTATCTAGTTAAAGTTTTGGAAAGTATTATTTATGCAAACATGTCAGTTGATGTGCCATGTGATTGTTGTATATAAATTGGTGAAATGTTTTTTTGTATTGGTTCTGATAACATTTCATTTTAAATAAAAGGAACAAAAGTGCTTAAGAATACTTTGGTGAGTTTGGCATGTTTTCTTCCTTCATGGTGTCTGTTATGAATAACATGATGTGCATTCAGAGCAAGTCTCTTTTATCCAAGATTTAAGGTGGAGGTGGGGTTACATCAAGGATTAGATCTGAGCCCTTTCTTATTTGCAATGGTGATGGACAGGTTGACAGATGAGATCAGACAGGAGTCCCTATGGTCTATGATGTTTGCAGATGACATTGTGATCTGTAGTGAGAGTAGGGAACAGGTGGAGGAGACCCTGGAGAGATGGAGATATGCTCTAGAGAGAAGAGGAATGAAGGTCAGCAGGACTAAGACAGAATATATGTGTGTGAATGAGAGGGAGGATAGAGGAATGGTGAGGATGCAAGGAGTAGAGGTGGCAAAGGTGGATGAGTTTAAATACTTGGGATCAATAGTTCAGAGTAACGGTGAGTGAGGAAGAGAGGTGAAGAAGACAGTACAGGCAGGATGGAGTGGATGGAGAAGAGTGTCAGGAGTGATTTGTGACAGACGAGTACCTGTAAGAGTGAAAGGGAAGGTCTACAAGAGGTAGTGAGACCAGATATGTTATATGGGTTGGAGACAGTGGCACTGACAAAAATGCAGGAGTTTGAGCTGGATGTGACAGAGTTAAAGATGTTAAGATTTGCACTGGGTGCGACGAGGGTGGACAGGATTAGGAATAAGTATATTAGAAGGTCAGCCCAGGTTGGAAGGTTTGGAGACAAAGCCAGAGAGGCAAGATTACGTTGATTTGGACATGTGCTGAGAAGGGATGCGGAGTATATTGGGAAAAAGATGCTAAGGATGAAGCTACCAGGTAACAGGAAAAGAGGAAGGCCAAAGATAAGGTTTATGGATGTGGTGAGAGAGGATATGCAAGTGGTTGGTGTGACAGAGCAAGATGCAGAGGACAGGAAGAAATAGAAACAGGTGATCCGCTGTGGCGACCCCTAACGGGAACAGCCAAAAGAAGATGATGAAAACAGATTGAAGCAGTCACATATGGAATTGTCACTGAGGTATAGACCTTTGCAATGAATAAAAGGAAACAATTACATCCTGTCTAAGTCAGTCTCAGTTTTAACTTAACACACTGAACACAAGCTTGTTTTAATCAGGAAATGCATTTGGAAGCTTTGGAAAGATAGATGGGAATTATCATAAATATTTATTTAAAACACATTCAGTTTTGAGCAATGAGGAATCATGATGTCACAAAAACATTGATTCTTTAAACATAAATCTCTGTTAGGACTGTATCTATAAGGGCTTTTTATTATTATTATTATTATTAGTTAAAACACACCATGCTATAGATAGATATAAACAGCTATATATCATCATTGTATTGACATAGACAAGGTACTATTATTATCATCATACAGGTATGCAGGTAGCATTGAATTTCATTTCTGTTCACTCAGACCAGATTTAAGGCAGGACACATTTTTAATTGGGACCTTTTGAGCTATTGCATAGAGGAGATGATCAGACCCTCAAAACTGTAGTATGTTTCACTGTCCCATACCTGTAAGTAGTGGAATAAATGGGCACAATTATAATTGGAAAACTTGGTGGTCAGCAGGCATTAGGCGATAAATGTTTATAAATAATTATTAAATTCAGTACTCAAAAAGAAAAAAAATATTATACATTTGGTCTGCTGTACTGCATCAGAAGTTTTTAAGGTAGAGGCAGTGGTAATGTTATACAATTTGTGATGTTGCCTGGAGTTTTCTATGGTTGTGTTGTTCTCTAGAACTTGTTGCAATCTAATTGAGATAGGCTGTCTACAGCCTATAACTGAGTAATAAGATATGCTGCTGAGATTTTCTCCTGAATACACTGCTGCAAAGATGCAATAAGCCTTGAATGACTGTCACTGGACCAAAAAATTATTCCCACATGTGCCACTTGATCTTAGTGTTAGACCTTTTACAGATTCCTATCAACTATGTAATCTATTGAGCAGATATTCACCCTCTAGATAACTCAGATCACTCATACAATAAGGTGGCATGAATTACCAAAATATCAAGAATATCAAGAACTAGATTCTTCCTTTGACAAGTAACCTCAGACCTTTATAACATAAAACAAGGTAATGTTCATCCTACCTCAGATGGCGTACTGGTAAATTGCTGTTGCTATGGTGTACAAGGTCCTGGGTTCAAGATCTGTAAGGGCTATTTGCAACTAACACTAGGTAAGACTGCAATCTGAATTGTAGCTTGCTACAGATCCCCCACCATGCCCCATGATTCTCACTACACCTTTCTAAACATACTGGAAAATATTAAGATACAACCAAACACCCTAATACTGTGTGATTTCAACTACCCTGCCATTAACTGGGAAAACTACTCGTGTACCAACACCTTTGCCCGACGGTTCTTGGAAATCATAAATTCCAATGCTCTGGATCAGCTAATCCATAGTCTCACCAGCTGCTCCAATATCCTAGACCTGGTCATTACCAACATGGGAAATCAATGCTCCACACCTATGGTCACCCCCTCATTGGTCAGGTCTGACCATAAGCTAATCAAATTTGACATCTACATCCCCACCACCCCCCAGTAAGGAAACCTCTGTAAAAAACTTCTCCAAAGTGAAATTAATGCTACTCAAGTCAGAAGTGACAAACGTCATGACACCCATGCAGACGGGAACTGAAAGTTCGACTGCTGAATCCTACACTAAGGCACTGTATGAGCACATCCACTCATGCATGAATCATGCCATCGCAAATAGAACCAAGACACTCTCCTCCAAAAAAAGGAAACCAATCTGGTGGCCCCGTGCCATAAACAAACTTTACAACAAAAGGAAGAAACTGTTGCAGAAAAGAGGAAAATCCCAGGATGCAAAAAATTCCATTACCAGCCAAAGTAAGAAGCTAAGATCCCTCATAAAATCCTCTAATGCTAGTTATAAAAATAAAACTGCCAAAGATTCCAAAGACAACCACAAGGCATTCTATAGCTATGTCAAGAATCTAAACGGCAATGCTCAGATCTGCTCTGAGCTAAACAGAATGGCATTAAATATACTGATCCCAAGGATATTGCCAATATCCTGGCAGATCGATTCAGTGCCAACTTCACCCCCCTCTCACCCCCTAAAGGGCCCGTCTCAAACCAAAAGATTGCCAAATTTCAGTAATAATGGCCACACAGGTAAAAACTGCACTCTCCAAAGATAAGAATACAGCATCCATGGGACCAGGCGATATCCAGAGCTGTATACTACATGTTCTACAAAATAAACTGGTACCTCACCTAAGTGTCAAGTTTAATCATAGCCTCACCTCAGGCTTCATACCCACTGAGTGGCACACAGCTATAGTTATCCCACTCCACAAGGGGGTATCCACCTTGGATCCTGGGAACTACCGCCCCATCAGTCTGATGAGCCTGATCTGCAAGGCCATGAGATGTATTATCATGGAATTTATAAACAAAGACATTGGCAACCTTCAAACACTGGACCTCACCCAGTTTGCGTTCATGAAGGGCCGATCTTGTCTCCTGAACCTGATTGACTTCTTCGAATAAGTCTCTAGAGCTGTCAACGAGGGCAAGGCGGTCCACACAGACTATATGGACCTCACCAAGGCCTTCGACACCATCCCCCACTCTGGAATCATAGATAAACTTACTAAGCTGGGCATTAATCTCTATGTCACTCGATAGGTTGCCAACTGGCTTAGTGACAGAATCCACACTATAAAAGTACCCCTCACCAAATCCAGGTCCAGACAAGTGACAAGTGGAGTACCTCAGGGTTCAGTCCTGGGACCACTCTTGTTTGGCATCTACTTCTCTGAAGTACAGGCCAACACTAAGGGACTCTGGCTAACAAAGTGTGCAGATGACTGCTAACTGGGAGCCATTATTGAATCCTCAAATTATGTGGATATTCTACAAAAGGGCCTTACAGAAACAGATGCTTGGTGCCAGAGCCATGGGCTCAAGCTCAATGCCAAGAAATGTATAGTTATCCTCTTTGGGAAAAAACATGTATCCGTGAATTACCACATAGGTGGCAGTACACTAAACACCGAAAGTGTGATAAGAGACTTAGGGACACAAGTGGGCAGTGGTCTCACCTTTGATAACCACATTGCCACAACAGTCAGGAAATCCTTCTATGTGGCACACCTCATCACTAAGGGTTTTTCATCCAGAAAAAAGGAGGTCATTGTCCCACTTTACTCATCCCAAATTAGACCTATTATAGAATACAATGCCCCTTTGGTGTGTACCTCTCAAGACATCTGCAAGAACTGGAAAGACCACAGAAATACCTCATTAAAAGAATCACAGGCCTAAAGCAGATGCCCTATGCTGACCATCTAAAAAAACTCCAGCTATACTCTGTCACATATCATCTACTCAGAGGTGATCTCTGCTTAACATACAAGGCCATGTCAAACCCAGAGCTGTTGGACATACTACACTTAAAGAAATCCCAATCCCTCAGAGCCACACACTCCAGTGATCTAAACCTTGTTATCACAATGAACAAAACATGCTGGAGGGATAGGTTCCTGACCCAGAGACTCCCCAGACTCTGGAATAGACTGCCCATGCATGTCAAGCAGAGCACCTCTTTGGCCCTTTTCAAAAGGAACCTTGACGATTGGATGAGAGATAGGAAATTTACCCCTGGGATCACGTCAGTTGCCCTGCTAGTCAGGGGTCCAGGGAAATACATATTGTGAGAAGAAATAGCCAGGGAATTGTTATGGCTAGTCTAGTATAGGCCCTAGGTCTGATAGCCTAGTACCAACCTATGAATCTATGAACCTATGGAGATGCATATGTTGTCATTCAATGGTAAGTCCTCAGTAACTTCAAAATACATTACAAGCTACAGATATGGTTACTTAAGCTAAAGCCAAAATGACCAAATCCAAAAAGCCTGAGGCAGGATAAGAAATATACAAATTATAGGCACCATAGAAACATTACAAACCTAATTGCATAAATCACACCTTCAGCACACAAGCACACAACTTGTGGTGAGAGATCTGGGTACACAGGTTAACAACAATCTCACATTCAGCCATCATGTTGCATCAGTGGTCAGAAAAGCCTTTTAATTGGTTCATCTCTTAAGTAAAGGGATTGCATCCAGTAAAAAGGAGGTTATTACCTCTCTGTACTCCACCCTCATTAGGCCAATAATTGAGTATAATGCCCCGTTTGATATGTACCTCTCCAATCACCAGCACCAACTGGAAAGGTCACAGAAATACCTCACAAAGAAAATCCATGGCCTCCAACAACTGTCCTGTGTGGACAGGTTCAACTATGAGTCTATTCTGTATCATACAGATTGCTCAGAGATAATCTGTGTCTTGCCTACAAGGCAATCTCTAACCCTCTCCTAGTAGAGATGTTTCATATCTTTACCCACTTGAAAGGCCTAAATCTAATATGCAACATCAACAAAACCTGCTGGAGCGATATGTTTGCCTCCCAGAGGCTGCCCCGTCTCTGGAACAGACTTCCCATACATGTCAGAGTACCTCGCTGATGCTCTTCAAACAGAACCTTGATGAGTAGATGGGAAACCACAAATTTGTCCCTGGGATTCAACCTGTGTCCCTCATTGACAGCGATGACAGGTGCTGACTGAGGTTTCTTTTTTAGGGCTAAGCTCTTGGCTAGGCTTGTAAGGGCACTAGGGCCTTTTGCCCAGTAACCTCCTATGATCAAGTCAGTAAAAATACTTCTAAATCTACATGATGTGATGTAAAGACTCATTCTCAATGCAGAGAATTCCAAAACTAGAACACCAAGTATTGTGCAAAATAACTTCTTATAAATCATTCTCTATGGAGATAGGCAAGTTCTTTACCACACTCAGCACTAAGAATTACTATTCTTAAAAAGTCAAAAGTTTGGTATCATAATTTCAAGCATGCCCCCAAAAAGACTCATTAAAACAAAAGTAAAACATAACAACATTCATCATAGAAAATATAGTAAAAAATAAACCAAAGCTTAATCTAACAAATCCAGTGGTTTTCTTACTTTATCCAATGTCAGAAATCTGAATCACGCAACTTCCAGCCTCTACTACATCCTCATATTCAATCTAAAGCCTAAGCAATGCGCAATAAGGCATTAAAGACTATAAAACAGCACCAAAATATACATTAAAATACAAACCAAAAATGTCCACTTTCTGAAATTTGACATTTATTCTGTGCACTTTCAAAATTTTGGGTCTTAAACTATTTGAGTCAGGCTTGCAATCATCACACATTGGTATTGTTTGCACAAGATGTTTTATAACATGGTTTTTACTAACGTGTTTTTAGTGACTTAATAATTCCCCACTCTCTGAATCCTAAACTTCCCCTGTTAGCAATCCTTATTTTTGATATGTGATATATTTTAACTTCTCTGTCAGTATTCATCATCCTTCTATCAGTTCACGTCCTGTACTTCCTTAGGTCACCTATGATTACTAGTGGTACCAGGATAGAAACACTTTTGTTGGTTTACAAATAGTGCAATAAATGGCAGCTTTCTTAATGTGTGCCAACAAATATACTGAGAAAGTAAACATTTCTAAAACAAAATTTTTTCTATAATTATGCGTCAAATCTTGTTTAACTCTGAGGCTAGAGTCCCCAGAGCCTCTAGGTGAAAGAGTTGTGCCCCACAGGATCCCTGTCAGAAAAGTTCAAGACCCAATAATGGGATTTCTGAAACTGATTCCTAAACTTCGATTCAGCCAAAACAACAGTGAATTCTGAAACGTAATGTCATATTTTTAAACATTTTTGTAAGCTGCCTTTTTCCCTATACATTCTGATATGGGGGCTGTACCCCTTAAAACCTTGCTACTCACACATACTCCAATTGCAGCATCTCACAGTGCATGGAATAGTCCAAGATACTGCAATTGTGTGATTAGTATATATTCCTCCTATTTAGACATTTTTGTTTCAAGATTGCAGTTACTGCCTTCAAGTATTCAAAAGCAGCTTGCCCCACCTTACATACCTGGCAACTAATATAACAAACACTAAACTTCCACATCTCAACCATAAAATCTCACATTTGCTTCATTCTTTAGTGAAGCAGCTGCCTTGTTTTTCCTTTCATTAATGCATCCATTTCTGTATGTTTGCTTAACTGTATTCTGTGATTCCAAGTTCAGTCACACAAGTTCAAGAAATAATGCTACTCCCGCTCCCCTTTTGTATATTTGGGCCATCTTATATTACATTTTAGTAGGTAAAATACTGCCATTTGACTGACATACTCAATGGGAACTACTGTGTTAAATCTTATTACATAGCACATGATAATCACACAAGAAAGTGCAACACAGGTGCACAGAATATTTTTGTTTTGTATTACTATTATAAATATATGCAATTTAGTACTTTTGATTGTGACACTAACCTCAGTCTTTTATTATTAACCTCAGTCTTTTATTATTAGTCAATCTTTTTCCATATTGCAATATGTGCATAGTTAACCGGTTCTCTAGTAAACCTCATTCAAACCAAAAAACGTTCTCAAGCATGCCTCAACTGCAAAAAAGAACACTGAGACTCATAAAACAACAAGAATATGCTGAACCATACAGAAGTGGACTTCACGCAACCAGGGACAGATCTAGCAAAAGGCTCCCTAGGCAGACACCTAGGGTCCAGTGTAAGCTGGGGGGCCTATAAACATTAGCATTTTTCCCAAAAAGTGTCCCACCCTATCTCACTTGCATATGTCAACTCCAATTTTACCTTCTAAATTACAGTCCACTGTGCTGCTCTGATGTGATGTGATGTGTGACAGCTCCGATTTCTTAACTGTCATTGTCTTTAATGTACAGCTAATGAGCAAGAAAATTCCTAGAGCTTATCATAGTCGAACAGGACCAGTAGCAGGCAAGCCTGCAAGCTTGCACTTCCACTGTCTTTTAAAAGAAATTAGTACTGTGCAGTGCTGAAGATGTTGCTGTATAGATGTTGTAAGTCAGTCACTATGTAGTGCATTTGGGGTATGTGTACAATGTACTGTGATGTGTGTATGTATGTGTATGTGCAGCCATGTGGATCTGTGTGTGTGTGTGTGTGTGTGTGTGTGTGTGTGTGTGTGTGTGTGTGTGTGTGCGTGTGTGTGTGTGTGCTTTTTGGCAGACAGCAAAATTCTGCTTTGCAACTGTCACTGATTTTGCCTCATTTTTTGCCCTATCCCCATCTTCATTTTTTGGTAAACCAATGAGGATTACAGTCAGTCAACAATTCCAGTCATTAGAGTTTCATAGTTCTTATGGTTCAGAAAATGCATGTTGACAAAGCATCTGTAGTTTTGTTAACTTTTTTTAAGTGAATTAAACGGTTTACCTTCATGTGTGCGTATTGCACACGGGCGAACAGCAATTGTCCGAAAGGCAGTTTGCAAAGTTTGCAATGCCGAAAGTAAAATGGTTTGAATGTGCAATGAGCAAATGCACAGTGACATTTGCTCATTGCACATTCAACATTTTGGGGCAGATTGCACCATAGTGGGGATCAGGAAATGGTCCCTTTCCCCACTGTAGTGCGATCCCGGAGTCAGAATATTAAAGTAGGGGGGGGGGGCTGTCCCAGGCTGTTAGCAAATGCATTATTAACTGTCTTTGAATACATGCACTCTTAACATGACCAATAATTAGTGCTTTACTTTATATTATTTGATTATTAATCCAAGCACACCTCTTTGTAGTTTAAAGGCTTGCCGAATGAAAGTGAGAATTTTAACGGATGAGAATTTTACTGTGGCTCTTCCTAACTCTTTTTTTTGTGAAAAATTATTTTTTGTTCTGTAATTCTTTTTTTTCTTTTTTAGCAGTAACATTTTAAATACAGCTTTTAAATTAAATCCAAACATCTGTTTGAAAAGGTAAAAAAAGAAAATGGTCTGCACATTGACAGGTTTGAGCAGTGCTTTGTGGTAAATGGGTTAAGACAGTCCATTACCCTCCTTAGAGCCCTATTTGGCTATGACCTGGCTCTGTCCCAATCCAATTTAAATGATAAAGGCTTGGTTTTAAGGCATTATATTTATGCCCAATATGAAAACATACACAAAAATTAAGTTATTATTATGATACTGTATTTAATTCAATTAACAATAAAAAAACAGTTAATGTTTAACTACACAACATTCATTTCCCCTGCAAGAGGAAAAGGCCTCCCCAGGAAGGCTGGTTTCCCCATTTAACAAATGCACTATAGTCCATGAATATGCTGGTCAGTGAAAGCATCACATTTCCTTGAGACAAAATCCACAGAACAAACTGTATGTTTTATCGGTGTTGTATTCTCTTTTCAGCTCCATATCTCACTAATAGCATCCTGTAAAAAACATTCTGCTTAACTGTGACAAATGTCAAACTTCTAAGTCTTTACTCCGTATGTCCCTGTTCAATGGTCACCTATCTCCAGATGTCTCCTGTACACATTTCAAAATCTTGCTTGGAAATATCTGTCTCACAGCCATCTGCAGAGCTTGTAGGCTGTTAATCATGGGGCTAACCATAATCACAGTTTTCATTATAACAGTTCTGCTGTCTTGTGCCAGACATGCAAATGGAGGAGAAGTAATTCTTGCCAATAAAAATGACATTTTATGTCTGGAAAACTGATTAAATTTATATAGAGGAGAGATTTATTACTACAGTATTTGCATTACATTCAAAATCTATGTACTGCAAAACAGATGGCTTTCATGGTGTGAAGAATATTTTTTTTCACACATCTGATTTTTTTTCCTCGTTCGTGTTTTTGTGTAATAAAAATTGTGTTTAATTTGGCAGCAGCTTTCAGCATGAATGCTTTAATATCTTGACTGCTTTACCTGATCACTTAGTGATGAGTTTATTAAATATGTTAAAAGCATTCTTTACACCAGGATCTACAGTCATTGGTACAGTCTGTGGATATTTTCTTTGGCTATTCATGTGACTAAATATTTCAGCATGCCTGTATTTCTTGATATTCAACATTGCTGAGAATATGTTTTGCTATATTTCCTGCACATGTGATTGGAAATAATGCCACTTTAAGGGCTTACCATGCAGTATTAAGGAAATTGCTGGTGCCTGAACTTCTGATTGCCTGCTGTGATTATCTTAAGCAAAAAATACAGCTATGCAAATAGACACTTAGTTTATTATCTTGTGCTTGTATCAGTGAAAATTTAAAAACATACTAGAACCCTGGAGGAGAAAGGGGTCTAGTACCAAATTCTGTTCATGAAAAAACAGATAACTCAATAAAATAAAGAACAATTTACATATGACTAATGACATGCAATCCACATCTGTATTATATTTAATTGTGGTATACTTCCTAGTACATAAAAATTATATATATATATATATATATATATATATATATATATATATATACATGCACACACACACACACACACACACACACACACACATATTTTTTATATCTAACTTAACTGTGGCTTTATAATATAGTAGCAAGCCTCTACTTCTTTGAATTGAAAATCATGTACAATATTTTATAGAAGTTGAAGACAGCAAAATTCAGTTACAAGCAGCCTGGACAGGCAGTATCTGCCATTATGATAATGAAACTGTATCAATTATGGCAGATTTCAGACAGTTAGGTTTTGTAAATAGATATTTACCAGCTAGATGGTTAAAAAGAGGGATCACAATAAAAATACAATTACAATATATTGTCCAGACATACCAGAAGGCACAAACAAGATGTTATGTATGTTTTTTCCATGTAGACCAGTTTTGTGCTACTATATATTTTTTTATTAATCGTTTTTCTTGAATTGCTTCTGTCCTTTTTTGTTTCTTCTTAACATTTTTCTGCAACACAACTTCCAAGATGGCTGCACACTTAGTAACAGGTTAATTTTAGCTCTCCCAGTGTGAAAACAAACTCAGAAAAGACAGCCTATGAATTTGTCTTTTTGAGTAAATTTCAATTACTGGCTACTAAGTACACTGCCTGGATGCTAGTGATAAAGAAATTTAGAGAATCTGAATGAAATTCAATCAAAAAAGTTGATGAAAAAACATTGGCTGGGAAGAATCCAACAGTTGTTCAGCAAAAAACAGATTAAGCTCCAACTTTGTTGCAAGATACAACTTCCAATAATCCAGAAGCAAAAATAAGTTAAATGTGCTCAGAGCTGATTAGAATACATGAAACCTGAAGGAGTATATCAACTCAAATAACAAAAGTCTGGAAAAAATGGAAGAAGCTTTGAATAAATATTCTAATGAACTGATAAAATTGCAAAAAGTAGAGGTCAAAATAAAGAAAAGGATGGCCGAGTAAGAAACCTCAAGAAGAGATGTCTCATAATGGTAGAATTAGAGGACAGAGCATGTAGGTGAAAATTGATATTTTCTGTTGTACCAGAGAAAATGGAAGGAGCAAGACTATATTAATTGTATGAAAGCACAAATAAACAACTGGACTGGGTATTCCAGAGCAAGGGGGGTTCATTGAAAGGGGACATCATGTGTATGCTCTAAAACCATCCATGAGAAAGCAGCCAAGATCTATAATAGTAAAGATGCAATCCTACCAGCAGAAAGATGCAAGTCTGACAAAACTGTGGCAGAAAGACAAAGTACTAAAAGTTGTAAATAGCAGAGTGTTTGTGGAAAATGATTACTCACGGTACACCAGGCAGAAAAATAATACATTTATTCCAGCACTCAGTGAATTTCAAGAAGCAGGTGTGAGATTCAAGCTGCTGTTTGCAGCTATCTTTAGAATATATTTTCCTGGATGGTCAAAGTAATTTTTGATGCAGAACAAGAGTTTATCCAACAAACAATGAGATATCAAACAGACATGGATTCTGCATTGCATTGTTCTGATAATAAAGTTCATACAGAGGCTATGTCAGTGAAATAATTTCCAATGTTCCAAAGGAAAATGCTTGCAATACAGAAAAAAAGCACAGGAGTTGGCTAGCAGAACCAGTAGTATGTTGGAAATGAACTAGAGACTGGAGTTGAGATGGATATCAACAGGAAGAAAAACAGGCTTATTTCTTTTTTCTTCTTCAGTTTTAAGAAATGTAGGCATTGCAATGTAAAATGAGAAGAAAGCCTGACAGAAGCATGTTTTAGATAGGCTGCAATTTTAGGTTGCTGAGGTGAGAGACAAGTTGTAAAAGTATACAAAGCATGATATAAGTAAAATTTATATGTGTTTCATACTTTGCATAGGTGAATGACTGGATTATAACCCTTGAAATGATCAAACAATGAATTTTTAGTGGAAGCAAATAAATAAAAGCACAGTTAATGTAATAAAAAGTTTTCTTTAAGCAAATAAATGTTCACAGTTCAACATTAGAAGCGTGTAGCTGAAGACAACTGTGTATCTGGTTCTCACATCTCTATTGAAACAATTTAATGGGAAATAAAACAGAATACTTGCTTTTTACTGGCTAAAAGATAATGTTTTCTGAAAGCATTCAAGTTGTTTGCTACATCTGGGAGAGGAATAAAGATAAGACAAAAACAGACAGCACTGCTGTACCATGCATCTTAGCATTGATAACTTTCATTATAGGTTAATTAAGGCATGTGAGTGTAGCTGTCAGTCTGGGACAAATGATCCTACTAAGAGAGTTAAACTTCATTATTTGAAGATGTGCATAGTTTTGTGTGTTTGTATTAAGTTATTAGGTTGTTGGGGTGTTCTAGGGTGTGTTTCTTCCTTCATTTGAGGGTTGTCATTAAAGAAAAATCTTGTAAGATGTGACTCAGTGATGGATATGACAATAAACCACTGTATAAGAAATCAACCTGCCACATATTTGTGGATGCATGTAACACAAAAGCTGAAACTAGACATTTTAAAAACTGTTATACATAATACATGGGGATAATAATGTATCATTATAGCAACACTTTCCATATCTTTGAACATGGATAAAGAAAGAGGTAATGAATTATATTAAGAAATGCAGAGGACACATAGCTATGCTACAGGAGACACATTTGGAAAGAACTTAGCATCTGAATTTGATAAAGGATTGCAGGGTGGTTATTCAGCAGAATGTCTGGGACAAAGGAAAAGGGGAGTACTTATATTAATTGCTAGATGAGCTCCAATATTGATAAAGAGAGGAAAAAGATAATAGAGGCAATTTGTAGTAGTAAGAGGCTACTGGAAGGCAGGAGGATTATGCTGGCATGTATTTATATTCCACCTAAAACTACTACAATGGAGCTTAAGAAAATTTGCGGAGGAATATTACTTATAGGTGGGGACTGGAATTTGATTTGCAACAATGAGGATGTATCTGAGGGACCTAGAAAGGAAAATATAACAAAAGAGAATAGATTTTTGAAGACATCTATGCAAATATTTGCTATGAAAGATGTGAATACAGTAATAGGAACTCAGAGAATTGTCATACTGTAGAATAGTGTGTGTGTGTGTGTGTGTGTGTGTGTGTGTGTGTGTGTGTGTGTGTGTGTGTGTGTGTGTGTGTGTGTGTGTGTGTGCATGTGTGTGTGTTGTACCTTTAAGAAGTGTTTCAAGGATAGCACGTGCATATAAATAGCAAGCATGTGCTAGCTTCAGTGTCATTTTGAGAGTGCAGCCAGAGAATGAGCATGAATGAGTGTAATAGCTAGTTAGTTTATAAGTTTATCTAAGTTAAAGTTATTAAGTTTCAATCTTGATGTGTTTGTACATAATAAAGCTGCTTGAACAGAACTCACAAATGTTCGTCTGTTTCATCCTGACCAGATGAGCGACATGCTGCCAGAACTGGGATTCCATAAACTGCTTTTCTAAGATACAAGGTGCAGAGTTAACAGTGAAGGTAAACATAGAGAACCAAGCACAAAAAAGGTCCAGAAATGAATCAAAGGTAATGAAAAATTGCACAAATGATTTATTTATTAAGAAAGATGAAACAGAGCATTGCAATGGCACAAACTGCATTATTAAAAAAGCGAGAGGCACCAAAAGCTTATTAATTAAACAAAATGTTTAAAATTAAGATATTTGACAAAACAATTATCAGAAAAGCACATAAAAGGTTTGAAATTACCTCAGAATTGCAAAATGAGCATGTTTAAAGTAAAACGAGCATGTTTAGACCAAAACGTGCACAAGAAAAATACAATGGGCATGAAAAGAAATTAAATGAGCAAAACTAATATAATTAAGGACGAAAAGGACACATTAAGCATAAATGAAGCAAGGCAACTGCATGTTTTTTGGCAAGATACTGTATTTTGGCATAAATTACTATTTTGCATTGACTGAAGCTATTGAGGGCATAACTAGAGTTATTCGAAGTATCTCAAAGTGTGTAAAAGTGCTCATAGCATGTGCTTTTTACTATACATTTATTCTGAAGAGTTTATTTGTATGCAAAGTACAACTATTTCATAATGTGCAGTCAAAATACAGCCATTTTGAAAGGTTTGTTGTGCTGGGTTTGTCTATACGCAAAGTGCCTCCTTTACAGTGTGTTTCTTGCACTGTACAGAGTTATTCAGAAAAGTACAGCCATTTTGGGAAAGTTTCAGTGTGCTGTCTACTGTTAATTTGTAAAGTGCAATTACTTTGAAATGCTAGTTACTTTGAGCTTCTTTTGCACAGTTTATTTGCACAGTGCAGTTATTTTGAAATGTTTCTTACACTGATAACAGGTGATTTCTTACAGTACAGTGATTTCAAGAGTATTCTTGTGCCTGGGAGACTTATTTCACAAAATTCAGTTATTCGGAGGTTTGTTGAACTATTGGGCATAGTTATAAATGCTGCCATAAATTTCTGGCATATGTATATGTGTGCATGTTTGTACAGTTACAAGTGGACTTAGGTTGCAATGTGTTTACTGTGATTTGTTGGCATGGCAGATGGATTTCGAAATCCATCCCCACTTGTATCTTATCAGAATATTTCAGAGGGCTGGAGAATATTTGAGTAAGAGCACAATATTTTTAAACAAGCAGCTTATTTTGACAAAGATGCATGCACCAGGGCATTCGTTTTGCTAAACTTAGCTGGGTTAGAGGCCATTGAAGGAGAGCATTCATTTGTGTATGCACTAGCAGTATATGAAGAAGGGGAAAACCATCATATTGCTGCACAGGCTGAATCAAGGGAAGACCCCGAGTGTTTGAAAAGTAAATTCAGGAAAATGTGTATCCCCCAGACAAATGTTACATTAGAGAGGCATTTGTTTTACACAAGAGATCAAAAGCAAGGAGAAACGTTTGCAGATGATATTACTGAACTGAGAAACAAAGCTAAAACATGTAGGGTTGGTGACTTAAAAGATGAGTTAATAAAGAACAGGCTTGTGTGTGGTATTAATAGTGCTGCAGTGAGAAAGATTTTGCTTCATGACAGTGATTTAACGCTGAGAAAAACTACTGAGATTTGTCAAATCCATGTTACAGAAAGGTGCACAAGTATGCTTGCAAGTGATAAGAGCATGGTTTCAGCAGGCTCCAGATCAAAAATAGACAGCATGCAACATGTGGCTAGCAGAAGAAGGTCTAATCACATAGCATCTGTAGCCCCTGTGAGTGCGGCAGGTAAAATCCATAGTTTTCCAGCAAGTTCCAAGACTAGTTCAGTAAAAAGACATGCTCAGTGGAGCACAAGGGTGAGTCAGCAAAACCCAAATCAAGCTTTATTGTTAACTGTTGCAATTGTGATACCAATCATGAGTCTAAAAGAGAAACGTGATTAGCATTTGGTCAGCAATGCCACAAGTGTAAAAAATGGAAACATTTCCAAAAGTTTTGCAAATCAAGTAAATCTCACACTGTTATAAAGAAAGGTCACTCAAAAAGCAAGTTGATCATATAGAGAGCTGCAACTTTGCTTTTTATGTGGATGGTCTGTCAGTTATTGGTGAAAAGATTGATACAGTAAATTGTTGGCAAAGAACAAAGTGTTTTGTGCCATCCAGATCAATAGTAAATCCACCGAGCTTAAAGTAGACACTGGTTCAAAGTGTAATGTTATGTCAGCAGACTTATCTGCTAAGGTAAGAGCTGTTGAGCAACTTAATGTGATCAGTTGTGCTAAACTTGTTGATTATGATGGTGAAGAAATTTAAACCGAAGGCTCAGTAGTGCTTCCATGTTATTTGGCTAGGAACTGCTACAGCTTACTATTGTACGTAGTCTGAAGACCTGTGCAGTCATTACTGGGTCTCAGAGACAGCTTGAGAATGAATTTGTTTTCCTTTACCAAAGAAGTTCATCATATAAGCACATATCCTTATTCCAATTTTACTGAAGCTGTTTTCTCAGAGTATGCTGATGTTTTTGATGACAAGTTAGACAAAATTCCAGTTGTGTATTCTATGAAGTTACACCCACAGGTCAGTCCAGCGGTCAGACCAGCAAGCAGAATTCTGATAGCTATGCAGAATGAAGTCAAAGCTCAGTTGGACAAAATGGTGCAGCAAGATCTAATTTGTCCAGTTACAGAACAAACTGAATGGGTTTCGTCCATGGTAGCAGCCCACAAAAAAGGCTCAGACGAAATCAGAATATGCATGGACCCAAGAGATTTGAACAAAGCATTAAAGAGACAGCATCATCCTATGCGTACAGTCAAGTAAGTCGCAGCCCTAATACTAAATGCCACTTTTTTTTTTCTTGGATTTAAAAAGTTTATTTTGGCAAGTGATGCTTGATCGTAAGTCTATATTACTGACTACTTTCAGTGCCCCATTTGGAAGATATAGATTCCTCAGGATACCATTTAGAATAAATTCTGCAAGTGCAGTCTTTCAGCGTGCAGTGCAGCAAATTTTTTCAGGTTATCCTTGTGCTATAATAGTAGATGATTTATTGGCTGGAGGAATGGTGAAACAGAGCATGACAGAAACCTTAGAAGAGTTCTAGACAGAGCATGGGAAGTGAACTTAAAGCTCAATCCTCTGAAGTGCAAATTCAGGCTACCAGAAGTTACATATGTAGGCTATTTATTTACTAGCACTGGCTTGTGACCAGACCCATCCAAGCAAGTAGCCATTCTAGAGATGCCAGTACCAGATAATGTTCAAGCTCTACAACATTTTCTTGGTATGGTCAATTATTTAGGCAAGTTTATACCAGACTTCAGTGAGTTGACAGCACCTTTGAGAGAGCTGACATGCAAAAATGTTACATGGTCTTGGTTGGAACAGCAACAGAGAGCATTTGAAGACCTTAAGCAGAAAATTGCCACCCCACCTACATTAAGATACTATGATGTCAATAAACCAGTCACTGTTTCCTGTGATGCCTCAAAATTTGGTCTTGGCACAGTTATTCTTAAAGAGGGCATCTAGATCTCGTACCCAAACTGAAATGCAGTATGCTCAAATTAAGAAAGAACTTTTGGCAATAGTATTTGCGTGTTCAAAGTTTCATGATTATATTTATGGTCGAGCAATTTAGATTGAAACTGATCAGCAAGATCTAGTCACTATTTTAAAGAAGCCAATGCATTCAGCTCCAGCGAGATTACAAAGAATGATAATCAAATTGCAAAAGTACAACTTCAAAATGGTCTACACAAAAGGCAAACTTCTTTATCTGGCTGATACCTTATCCAGATCACCCAGAAATACAACAGAACAGCTTAATGCAGAGAATTTTGACTTTGATGTCATGGAAGTGCATAATTTTTCTACCACGAGAGTTGATGAGCTGAGAGATCATACAAAGACTGATCCAATTTTGCAAAAGCTCAACCACTACATTACTGTTGGATGGCTGTCAAAGCAATCTAGTGTACCACCTGAAGTGCAAACTTATTTTCCTTACAGAGATGAGATGTTGGAAGATGGCATTATTTTCAAAGATCCTAAAATTGTTATTCCTGCTTACTTGCAACGTGAATATATCCAGATTTTGCATCGTGGTTACCCAGGTTCGAATCTACCAAAAGAAGGGCAAGAGGACTAGTATTTTGGCTTTCTCTAGCAAAAGACATTGATAAAGTACTTTCTTCTTGTTCAGTATGCAATAGTACTAAACCGCATTTGCAAAAAGAACCACTTCAGCTAAGTCAAGTTCCTGAATCACCTTGGTCAACAGTAGCAACTGATATATTTGAGTGGAATAATCAGCATTACATAGCGTTGGTAGACTCTTATTTGAACTGGTCTGAGATCAATTTACTACCTAACCTAACATCCACTTCTGTAATCACCAAGTTGAAATGTCATTTCTCAGTCCATGGTAGTCCGCATAAAGTTATTTCTGACAATGGTACCCAATTTGCCAGTCAGTTGTTTCAGACATTTGCAAAAGAATGGGACTCTGTACATGTTACTAGTAGTCCAGACTACCCACAGTCAAATGGATTAGCTGAACGTGCAGTACAGAGTGTAAAGCAATTAATAGAGAAGTCAAAGAGTGATAATACTGATATCTTTTTGAATTTACTCAATCTCAGAAACATAACCCATGACAATATACTTCGCCCACCTGCTCAGAGACTTCTGTTTAGGCAAACCAGAACAACATTGCTTATCAGTTCCAGTTTGTTGAAGCCTAAAGTAAAGAACAATAGAACAATCAGAGCCCAACTATTCAGAAAGCATTCTTTCCAAAAGTCCAGCTATGATAAATTGAGCAGATTTCTTCGCCCATTGAAAAAGGAGAGACAGTTAAAATACAAACGGAGAAAGATTTCAACTGGCTTGGTCAAGTAACAAGTATATGTGCTGAGCTGAGATCCTACTTCCTAGAATCTGAGGGTGTGGAGTACAGAAGAAATCATAAACATCTTCTTCCTGTATCAGAATCAAAATCACAGCATTGTTCCTGTGATACACACTCTAGGTCTCAGAGCAATCCAGACAATGTTCCTGTTGCAGAACGTGTTTTAACTTCTGGTTCAATTCCTGATGATGTTCCTGATGTCCCCAAAGTTGAACATTCAGTAGAGACAGTCCCAGTTGCTAGACCTAATTCTAATTTCTATATCACACGACTTGGTCGTATTTCCAGACCTGGTGTGAAATGCACAGCAACCTGGACATAATTGTCTATATGTATTTAGATCTCTATAATTGCATGTCAAAGAACTATTTGTATCAATTGCATGTCAATGAATGTCGTCAATATTGCATGACTCATTTCTCAAAGAGGGAGGATGTAGAATAGTGTGTGTGTGTATGTTGTACCTTTAAGAAGCATTTCAAGGACAGCACGTGTATATAAATAACAAGCACATGCTAGCTTCAGTGCCATTTTGACAGTACAGCCAGAGAGTGAGCATGTATGAGTGTGATAGCTAGTTAGTTTATAAGTTTATCTAAGTTAAAGTTATTAAGCCTCAATCTTGATGTGTTTGTACATAATAAAGCTGCTTGAACAGAACCCATGAATGTTTATCTGTTTCATCCTTACCAGATGAGTGACACATACTATTCCCAAAGCTACAAAAACTGGGCTACACTAGACAGAAATTATATTTCACAGGAACATCTGCATTTAATTAAAAGTTTTGATACGCGTCCAATAACTATTTCAGATCACGCCCTAATTAAAACAAAAATACAGGGTAATGAAATAAAAATTATACTGGCGCTTCTCTGCCTATCTATTAAACAGTAAGGAATTTAAGGAATGGGTACTGGAAATAATTCAGGAGTTAGTAGGGAAGATAGAAATTTCTTCAGAAAATATAGCTAGGAAGTGGGATAAAATGAAAGTGGGTTTAAAAAACAGGGTAGAAATAAAAGAAAAAGAGATATGGTTAAGAAGTAACAAGAATTATTTAGGGGGACTAACAAAGGTTAAAGTATTGCAGAATAGAGGAAATCTGACAGAACAAGAAGAGGTGCAACTGCAGAGTGGTAAAGAAAAAATAAGGGAGTATCTGGATATTATGCATGTGTTTAGAAAGATTGCTGCTAAGCAACTTTTTAGTACAAAAGCTTTTTAGCAAATGGCTCAGGCAACAGAAAGTAGAAAGGGTTCTTTTTAAGTTTAGGGAGCCTGTAACAAGGAAAATAACCAGATATCCTGTAGAGGCATTAGAAATATTTCAGAAATTTTATGAAAATGTATAAAAGCAGAAAAATGTGGAAACCAAAAAAAAAGTACAAATGGAAATGTTTATGGAAGAATGAAATATGCCAGAGTTAGAGGTAGATGAGGCTCAATTACTGACAGTTGGGATAGGAGGTGATAAGATAAAAGTGATGTATAACCAATCTACAAGAAAATGTCCATGAATAGATGGTATTCCTGTAGAAATTTGGAAGCTAGGAGGGAAGAAAGTGATAAAGATCTGAAAGGTTTTGTTTAGCAGTATTTTAAAAGGAGGAGAAGCAACAACATCCTGGAAGAAAGCTGTTTTGACTACAATATTAAAAGATAGTAAAGACCCATCAGATCCAGCTTCATATAGGCCCATTTCAATTCTGAACCACGATTATAAAGTGTTTATGTCTAGAGTGGCTAAAACAATGGCAAAGATGATGCCAAAATTGATAAATATGGATCAGTGTGGTTTTGTAGAGAGGGAAAAACAGTTAACAACATTAACAGAACAATGATGATCCACAGGGAAGCAGAATTTAAGAAAATACTACTGTTACTGGCATGTCATGACACGGAGAAAGCATTTGGCAGAGTAAACTGGGATTTTATGAGTAGGGCAATGGAACCATTTGCATTCCCTGACACAATAATAAGGTTAATTATGAGGATATATGATTAATCAGAGGTAAAAATTAAAGTGGGGGGGTCTCTGTTTGAACAGAGGAACCAGGCAGGGGTGACCTCTTCCCCCTTTCTTATTTGTGCTATATTTAGACCATTGACAAAGAAAGTAAGGAACTCAGCAATTCAAGGATATAATTGGTATGGCTATTGAGAAAGTTGGTTTTATTTGCAGAAGATATTATTTTATGCCTAGTAAAACCTGAAAAGGACATTGCAGTGTTGTGGAAGATTCTGAGACAGTTTCAGCTCTTTTGTGTTACAAAATTAGTGAAAATAGCTGTAAATTATGGTAAATTATGTACTCACACATGAATTGGTTCAGCAATACCCATAGTTATGGGGACATGATAAAACAAAATACATAGGGGTATGAATCAGAAAGGATTCTGTTATAGCAGTTAAGGATATGTGGAAAGAGGCTAAACAAAGATAATACAAAAACTGAGAAAATGGAAGGTTTGCTTTATGGATATGGATAGCAACATACAAGCAGTGAAATGTTTTTAATCCTTTGTGTTTTAAACACAGGTCAGGCATATTTTTTCAGCCAGAGGAGGAGTTGTGGATAGCAATTAATAAAAAGTTGAAGGATTTTATCAGGGAGGGGAAGAGGGCAAGAGTCAAGTGGGATAGTTGATCCTGCCAACAGAACAAGGTGATTTGGGATTAAAATTGCACAGTTATGGCTCCTATACATAAAATAAGCAGAAGGCTATAATTCAAAATGGAAATGGATGATAATGAAACAGGGAGAAGCTCAGGAAACAAGAAGAGACTGGGATTTTGGATGCAGATCCTTAAGGAGAACAATAACCATGCATAATATTATAGAATTAAGAAATAAGCCAGAACAGAAATGCTGGTAAGGATAACTGCAATTAAGGGTATTACAGGTATATGTATTATATACAGCTATAGGTAATATGCAAAAGAGGGGTGGAATCTACTGGAGGAAACTGGCAAAGGAACTAAGGTACTGGGAGCAAATAATTAGAGAGAGAGAAAAAGGTAATAGAATGGATAGAGGACAAGAACACTTTTGGACTGCAGTCTAGAGATTGCTTTCCCTATCAAGAACTGATATAAGCAAAGAGAAAGGAATAGGGGAATCCTAATTGAACAACTAGCAAGGGTAGAGTTTTAGTAACATTTAGAATAGAAGCTGCTGTTAAAAAGGGATACATAGTAGGGCATAGAAAATAGTCCATGGTAACTATAGGAGTCAATTAAAGGAGGTTAGAAATGTTTGGGAAGAGAGATTGAATGAATAAGCAATTCTCAAACAATGGAATAATATATGTATAGCCCCAAATATGCAACAAAGTCTACAAGATTCAAAAATTTTGCTTGGAAGTGTTTGCATAGGTATTTGTATACCCCAAGCAGAGTCCAAAGAATATTTCCTCAGTTTGAATGCAAATGTTGGAGGTTTGATGGGGAAGAAAAAGATAACTGGTAACATATTTTTGGGGATTTTAATGAGTTGGTGGACTTTAAAAGTTATCTGCAGAATACTCTGCCAGAAATACTAGGTGAATAAATAGATATAATGAAATAAATTATTTGTTTGAATCTTTTGCTGTGATACAGAGTTGGAATTGCCTAGACATGGTAAGGTCTTGCTAAGTTTAATTCTGATGACTGTTAAAAAAATCAGTTACTAGAAAACAGAAAATAAAGTTTAAACCAACCATAACAGAAGTAGTAAATATAGTAACTAAGCTAGAAGAACTGAAACTGGGATCCTTACAAAAGGGTGGGAGCAAATTACATAGAAAAAATGGGAATTGTGGGAACAATGCAAGTAGAATAATGTTTTGGAAGAGGAATGAGGTTTAAGGAAAGGCAGGAACTAAATGAGCTATGTAATGTTCAAATGATAATGACTGTATAATAGATTATATGTGATGTATAATGTTTGCAACTGAAAATATGCCAATATTGTTTGTTTTCATTTATATAAATGTATGATTGCCTATGACAATTTTTAAACAAAAAAACATCTTTACTGAATTTTCTGGAAAGCATTCATTGTTTTCTATAAACATTTCACGTCAGTCATAGCTGATATATAACACAGATCCATAAGTGATAAAGTACTGACACATTTTACCAGTGCTCACCAGCCCTGATGCTCTCAATCCATTTAGCTATATCTATCAATATATAGACAAAAAACCCTGACCAGCAATTATACACATCAGCAAATCTTAGTCAGATAAACCCATTCTGGAAGAAAGCATCTCTCAGGCATCTAATCCTATAAAAAGTTTCACATTGAGAAGGAAGATGGTTTGCAGTAATTCTTCTTCAAGAATGACTAAATGTGCCTCTACAATTTTCTGTGGGCTTCCTCTCCATAAAGGCATAATAAATATAAGCAAGACTCTTAGGAAAGGAAGACAGCCTCCTCTTGAGCACAAACTCTAGTAATGCTTTAGTCTCCTTCCACTTACTGCAAATGGGATTTTTGCAAATTATTGAAGTCTGAACCAGCCACTGGAGTCACCTAATGCAAAAGAAGCTGTAAATCCAGAGGCATATACCAAAACAGAGTTTCTCCAAAAGCAGATTGTCTTTTTTAACACCTTTATTGAATTATCACATAAGACACAGGGAAACAGACATTTATATAAAAGAAAATAAACCATATTAACATTTTGAAAACAAAACCAGATGCGTTCCAAATCAGACGGTCACTGAAGTACTCAGGAACAGAATTCTAAAACCCAAAATCACGGAATTTAAAAATAAAAATAGAATTAACCTGTTTTTTTGCATAGGGGTCCGTAAACATTGCAAACATGGTTAGCTGTCAAACAGGTGCGCATACAGTTATGAGAGTTTTTTACCTTTCTATTTAAAAGGTATGTTATTATATATCACAGCAGGGGATTTATATTAGCTGCAGTCTATTTGTTACGGGAGCATGCATACCATGATGCAATCCCGTTTTAAAGTTTATTAAAGGTGTAGTTGGATCCGTTTGGCATAAATATTTTCACTAAGGTTTAAAAATTGGTTTAGATACTAGGTGAAACCAGGTTAATTCTATTTTTATTTTCAAATTCATTTTTGTCTAAATTTATTTTGTTGTCATGTGCGGATTTTTCCATTCTGTTCGAATGACAATGATGTTTTGTGCATCGTTGCAGAGGAGTTCCGCAAGCGCTGTGATTTACTTGTTATATTAGCAGGCATACCACAATGCGCTTCTGTGTTTAAAGTATTTCAAAGCTGTTATTTGGATAATATAGTATGAAGTAGGTTCAAATCTGCTTAGATGCCAGGTGAAAATTTTTATTTCATTTTATTTCATTTATTTCCATTACTCGTGGATTTTTAAAGTGTTTTAGCGTAAGCATGAAGGTTAGAGGTTCCAGTTTATACAGGAACCATGTGATTTTAAAGTCAGTATTTAAACCATGTGATTAAATTTTAAATTTGAAATAAAGTGCTTGCTTTTGGATTACATTCCATGATTTTGGTTTTTGGAATTCTGCTCCTGAGTACTTCAGTCACCGGCTGGTGTGGAACACATCTGGTTTTGTGTTTTCATGTTGTTTGATATGCTGTTTTAGTAGTTTATATTAACATTTTGTCGGTTACAAACATAATACATCCAATGTATTGTTTTGTATAACTATAATCACTATAACATTACATAAATTGCTCAATTCCTGCATGTCCTTAAACCTCATTCCTCCTCCAAAGCATTATTTTGTATGCATTGTTCCCACAATTTTTATTTGTATGTAATTTTCTTCTACCCTTTTCTACAGACTCCACTTCTAATTATTTTATATCTCTTACAATGTTTTTCTAGTAATTGCTTTTTTGGCAGCTATTAGAACTAAACTTAACAAGGCCTTACTATGTCTAGGCAATTCAGATCTTATATCCCATTTCAAACAAAATAACATTAAAAAAATTCCTTTGTTACACCCATTTGCTCACCAATATTTCTAACAGAACATTCTGTAGGGGATTTTTAAAGTCTGGCAACTCGGTGAACTCCCAGAATATATGTTCCCAGTTAATTATTTTTTCTAATCACAGCTACAGCACTTGGCATCTACCTGAGGAAGTATTCTTTGGAGTATGCTTGGTGTGTAAACATACATATTGTAAACACTTCCAAGCAAAAATCCTAAATCTTCCAGATTTTGTTGTATATTTGGGAGTCATACATATGTCCTTCTATTGTTTCCTTGAGAAGTGCTTATCCAATCACTCTTCCCAATTTTTTCTAAACTCCTCTGATTGGTTCCTATAGTTATCATGCAATATTTTATATGTTCAGTGTCGCAGAGGGGTTCCAATGGGAGTAGGTGTACATCAGGGTTCAGCTCTGAGCCCACTGTTGTTCATACCGGTGATGGGCTACATTAGCAAACAGGTTGGATGGGTTAGATCAACAAAGTTGCTGCATGCAGATGATGTGGCATTACAGGCAGACTCTGAGCAAGAACTTCAGCAAAGGATAGGGGGATTAAATGCAAAACTGAAGGCACTTGGGATGAAATTAAGTATAAGTAAGACAGTGGCAATGACAGCAAATTAGGGAAATCAGAAGAAGCTGAGAACTGAGATAGAAGGGAAGACAGTGGAACAATTGGCTAAACTATTGGTGTCATTCAAAGGGGATCCAGTATCTGTCAGCCTGGGATGACATGCTCGACAAGACACACTGCTTCACCAGGGACGGCCTGCACCTGTCAGCCTTGGGCTTTCAAATACTGGCAAAGGCTCTTGCCACCCACATAGTGCCTTTTTTAGGCAAGGCTCAGAAGACAAAACCACCTCCATAGACAATACCAGAAACAAAAACTAAGGGTAATGCTACTCAATGCCAGAAGACTAAACCTCAAGATGCATGCACTCGAGGCACTCCTCAGCATGGAGAAGATTGATATCTGTGAAGTAACAGAAACCTGGTTCAAGGCTCCAGAGAGCACCCCAGCATTACCAGGATACAACTCATACCACTCCTTTCGGCCCCAGAACTCGGACCAAAATATTAAAGGCTGGGGAGTATCCTTCTTCATTAAGGATACTCACACCTCCAGGTTAGTGTCATTGCATGAGACAGAGGAGACCATCCATGTGCAACTAACAGTAGGTAAAACTGCTTTTCAGTTTGTAGCCTGCTACAGATCACCCACCCAGTCTTAGGACCACCACTCAGCATTCCTGAGAACATTGGAAAATATGAAGGTCTCACCAAACACCATGATATTGGGTGAGCTCAACTACCCAAACATCGACTGGGAAAACTATTCACGCCCCAACTCCTTTTCCCTATGGTTCCCTGAGTTTATAAACTCAAATGTCTTGGAACAACTGGTCACCACTCCCACAAGAGGGGACAACATATTGGACTTGGTCATCACCAACATGGGGGCCAAATGCTCCACACCAGAGGTAAACCCCTCGTTGGTAAGATCAGACCATAAACTAATCACAAAGGACATCCATATCCCGACCCTACCCCCAGCAAAGGAAACCACTGTGAAAAATTTCTCAAAAGCAAACTCCACACTCCTCAAGACTGAGGTGGAAAATTTCAAAGCCCCCGAGCATATGAAAAATGCTACCCAAACCGCAAAATCCTATGCAACTGCACTCTATGAGCACCTTCAGGAATGCATGGATTGTGCCATCCCAAGTAAAACCAAGACTGATTCCTCTAAAAACAGGAGACCAGTCTGGTGGACCCCTGCCATAAATAAGCTATACAACAGAAGGAGGAAACTATTGCATGTAAGGGCAAAATCCCAAAAAGGGAGGTCATCCCTGATCAGTACTAGTAAGAAACTTCGATCCCTCATAAAATCATCAAAGGCTAGCTTTGAAAGAAAAATCACCAAAGACTCTAAAGACAATCACAAGGCATTCTTTAGCTACATCAAGAATCTGGGTGGCAACTCTCAGATATGCTCTGACCTGGTGCAAAATGGCACAAAATACACTGAACCCACTGACATAGCCAACGTCCTGGCGGACAGGTTCAGTGCAAACTTTACCCCCCTTTCCCCACCTAAAGAGCCAGTGTCTATCCCAGAAGAATGCAATCTCCCGGAAATCACAGACACACAGGTGAAAGAAGCTCTCTCCACAGTAAAAAATACAGCATCAATGGGGCCGGATGGTATCCCGGGCTGTGTCTTACACGAGCTCCAAAACGAACTAAACCCTCACATAAATTCACTGTTCCAACTCAGCCTTACCACAGGTTATGTACCGGAAGAATAGCGTACAGCAGCAGTGATCCTGCTCCACAAAGGTGGTGCCACAACGGATCCAAGGAACTATCGCCCTATAAGCCTGACTAGCCTGGTCTGCAAGGCTATGGCGTGCATCATCATGGATCTCATAAACAAAGACATTGGGAACCTCCAAACACTGGACCCTACCCAATTCGGCTTTGTTAAAGGCAGATCTTGTCTCTTAAATCTAGTTGACTTCTTCAAAATAGTAACCAAAGCCATAGATGAGGGAAAGGTAGTCCACACAGCCTACCTGGACCTTGCAAAGGCCTTTGACACAATACCCTACTTTGGTATCATAAACAAGCTTACCAGCTTAAATATTAACCCATATGTCACAAGATGGGTTGCAAACTGGCTCAGGGATAGAACTCACATGGTCAGAGTCGCTGGTGCCATGTCCGACTCTAAACCAGTTACAAGTGGCATCCCACAGGGCTCAGACCTGGGACCCCTCTTGTTTGGTATATACTTCTCTGAGGTACAGGCAAACATGGGAGGACTATGGCTTACCAAGTTCGCAGATGATTGCAAACTGGGAGCCATAATCGACTCAGTGGCTGACATAAGCATCCCCCAGAAGGGCCTTACGGAGACGGATACCTGGTGTCAGAACCATGGCCTCAAGCTAAATGCCAAAAAGTGCATAGTCATCACCTTTGGGAAAAACAAAGTGCCCACAAACTACCACATAGGAGGTAATCCACTGTGTACGGAAGAAGTAATTAGAGATCTGGGGACCCACGTTACATTGCCAAAGTGGTTAGAAAAACCTTCTATATAGCTCACCTAATCAGAAAAGGGTTCACATCTAGATCAAGGGAGGTCATTGTGCCCCTCTACTCATCATTCATCAGGCCCATAATTGAGTACAATGCCCCATTTGGGATGTACCTTACCCGACACCTGCAACAGCTGGAGAGACCTCAAAAATACCTCGCCAAGAGGATCGTGAGCCTCAAACAGATGCCCTATGCAGCTCGACTAAACAAACTCCAGCTCTACTCAGTTGCCTACCACCTACCCAGAGGCGATCTCTGCCTGACATACAAGGCCATGTCTAACCCAGAATTGTTGTCCATGCTCCACCTCAAGAAAACCAAATCCATCAGAGCTACACGCTCCAGGGATCTAAATCTTAGCACAACTATAAACAGGACATGCTGGAGGGATAGATTCATATCCCAAAGGCTTCCCTCGCTCTGGAATAGAATCCCAGTCCATGTTAGGCAGAGCCCCTCGCTGACCCTCTTCAAGAGAAATCTTGATGAGTGGATGGGAAATTGTAAATTTACTCCCGGGATCACTTCTATGGCCCTGCTGGACATAGGCTCAGGAATCTAGACTATAAGGAAGGCGAAAGCCAACACATTCTGGCTAGGCTTGTAAATGCCCTGGGGCAGATAGCCTAGTACCTACCTATGAACCTATGAACCTATGAACAGGTTAACACCATCTGAGGGAGGAGAAGGGAAGTCTGAATTAAGAGGTCAAAACTAGAATCAGAGGGGCTGCAGCCAACTGGCATAGAGTGTCAGGTGTAGTATATGACAGAAAAATGTCAAAGAAACTAAAAAGTAAGGTGTACAGAATAGTGCAACCAGTACTACTGTATGGTACAGAAACCTCGGTAGTAAAGGAAGAGCAGATGAGGAAGCTAGAGGTGATGGAAATGAAGTGCCTGAGATGGGTGGTAGGATGCACACTGTGGGACAGACAAAGAAATGATGACATAGGTGCAGAAGCCAAAGTAGCTCCAATTGCAGAAAAGATCAAAGAACAGATTATGGTAGTTCAGGCACATGTGCAAAAAATCAGAAGACAATCTGGTGAAGAAGATTTTGGAAAAACAGGAAGAAGTTAAGGGGAAATAAGGACATCCAGCAATCCAGTAAAGAAGTGGATGGAAGATCTGCGACAGTCAGGCATAAGTGTCGAAGAAGGCAGTAGTGTAGCATTGAATCACAATAGCTGGCAACAGTTAACATGACATCCCGACACCATGTAGAAAAAGGGGAAAAAGGGGGTTGATGATGATGATGGTTTTATATGCCTTACTAATTATTCTTTTTTTAGCAGGAGCTTCAGTTCTAGATTCAATTAAAAGGCTACCTAAGTTTGGCAACAACCTTTCTACTTTCTGTTGCCTAAGTCATTGTGCTAAAATATTTTGTTCACTAGTAAAAAAAAACAGTTATTTAACATAAGTCTTTCTAAACTAATGTATATTATCCAGATGCTCCCTTATTTTCTCTTTAACACTTTATAGTTTACCTCTTCTTGTTCTGCCAGATTCACATTATTCTGCAATACTTTAACCTGTGTCAGCCCCTCTAAATAATTCCTGTTATTTCTTAACCATT
Organism: Protopterus annectens; assembly: GCF_019279795.1. Taxonomy (NCBI): domain Eukaryota; kingdom Metazoa; phylum Chordata; order Ceratodontiformes; family Protopteridae; genus Protopterus; species Protopterus annectens. The sequence goes on from NC_056737.1 coordinate 617,412,502, forward strand.
TCTGCTTTTGTTTTATTCATACCCTATTTTAAAATTCTAGTTTTATTTTATCCAGCTCACTAGCTGTAAGTTCTGAAGACATTTCTGTCTTCCTTAATAACTCTTAAATAATTCCCACTACCCATTCCTTAAATTCCTCTTTTAAACAGGTAGGTGGGGAAGCAACATTGTCTCATTTTTATTTCATTACCCTGCATTTTTATCTTAGTAGTTATAGCCACATGATCTGAAACAGTTATTGGATGTGTGTTGAAACTTTCAATTAAATGTACATGTTCCTGTGAAATATAGTTTCTTTCTAGTCTATAGGTTTCTGAAGAAGTTCATGAATGTATTAGGTACGGAAGACGTGAATTCAGTAGTATGAACTTGGAGAGATTTTGCATATTTGTTAACTTATTTGTTTCAAACATCATTCAAGGAAGCATTTCTTCATGAACTGCATTGCTATTTGCACTCTCCATTTCTTAATATAATTCAGTACTCTTAGCTTTTTGTCTACAGCTGAGGTTATTCATGTTCTGAAATAATATGGTAGTGTAGCCATTATAAGTTTGTATTACCACCTATTATATATGACAGCTTTTTAAAATGTCTACTTCCAGATTTATTACATGTACCCACTAATGTTCAGCAAGTTGATCTTTTATGGAGTTGTTTCTTGCCATCTCCATTTGAGCCTATGTCATATTTTACAAGGCGTTTTGTTTCAATGAAAACACTCAAAATCTCCCCCCAAAACCTATCAAATTAAACACAAAAAATGTGCATTTTGTCAAACAATGACATTTAACCCTCCTTATAAGAACAATTATCCCAGGTTGACAGCTGCACCCATAGGCATTACCTAACCTAAAATTAAGGTTATTCATGCTAAGGTGCACAGATGCATGCTTTCAGAAAACATTCATTCATTTTAGCTTTGTAAGTTTCCTTAAGGCTATCTTTAAATAGAACCAAATTATACACTGTTCTAGTAAATGCACTGAAGTATTTAGATACCAGGAAATCTGCTAGCTCTTTTGCACTTCCAAGTCAAATTTTTTTTTTACTAAGATGCTTGCCCTTGTACCTTTTATTTTTTTATGATTCTCTCAGCAAACAAGGCCCAAAACTCTCAAGATGTATTGTCTGCACCTGTGGTCAGGTTGTCTCCATGGAAACACAAGAATGGAATTTATAGTTGCTCTCAGCTTCAGACTACTCAACTCAAACTAAACATTCATTTGCAAAAGGAAAACCTTTCATTACATTCGCAGTGTTCTCTTAATTTTAAAACCCACATGCTTACAGACAAAATTATTAGATTAAGCTTTGCAAAAGTAAGCAAAACACATCTCAATTCTACATATATTATAATCAGTTCACTTTTATACCCCCATCCCCCACCCCAACAGCTCAAGATTACAGCACATTGACTAAAGCTTGTTTTTGTTCAGGTTTTTTACTTCTGTTTTTACATTGTAATGCCTGCATTTCTTAAAACTAAAAAAAATAATAAAAGTACTGGTTTACTTTAGTATCTTTATCACATACAGCAATCACTGAAAATGTTTTACTATATAACATGCATTTTATATCATGAAATGTTTTACACAAACATTAAGAACAAAAATCGTCTTACTTAGTTACTTTCTTCCCCTTTAGTGTCCTTCCAAACATTAATGACATGACGTAGGGTATGTGCCTTTTAGTCCCCCACAAGTTTAACAAAGTCAACAAAAGTCCAGTCTTTCTCAGTCACTTTCTCTTATAAAGCCACATTTCACAAGTGTTATTGATGCTTTATAGTCACACATGTATTACTAATTTCAGTGTTCCTGCCTTTTTTCCTGTTCCTCTCCATCTCCCAACCCCAGACTCTGCTTCAAGTCCAAGGTACTCCTGATTCTTCTAGTCAACTCATGTGCATGTTTATGTTTCTCAGGCATTTCCTTTTGGAACATTGAAAAGGGTTTCACTGGCAAAGTCTCTCTATGAGCTTTATTATCAGAAGAATAAAAAGCAGAGTCCCCTTCTGTTTGATGGATCACTTTTTGGTGGATGGGTTTTTGTATTCCTTCCACTTTTTCTGCATCTAAAAATGACTTTGATCCTCCAGGAAAATTATTCTAAACAGACTAAATGAAAAGACGGAAACTAAACTGAATAAAATAAAATAAAAACACCCAGATGATTCAGCACATAGTAGACCAGACTGTGAATGAATGAAGTGCTTTACGTTTATTTAAGTAAACAAACTCCTTCAGATCTGAAGAAGTTTGTTTACTTAAATAAACATAAAGTGCTTCATTCATTCACAGTCTGGTCTACTGTCTACTCTGTGCTGAATCCTCCGTGTGTTTTTATGTTTAAATTATTCTAAAGACAGCTGGATACAGCAGCTTCAATCTCACACCTGCCTCTCAACATTCCCTGATTGCTGGGATACATTTATTCTCTTCTGCCAGGTGTACAGTAAATCATTTCCCACAAAAATACAGTTTTATCAGTTCATCTGAATAAATGTTTAGAGCTTTTTCCATTTTTCCATCCTTTTGTTATTTGAGTTGATATACTCCTTCAGTATTTAATTTATTTTAATCAGCTCTGAGCATATTTGATTTTTGTTTCCTCTACACTATTGTAAGCCATCTCTTGTACCAAAGCTTGAGCTTGAACTGCTTTTTGTTGAACAGCTGCAGGATGGTTCCCAGTCAGTGCTTTCTGTTTAACTTTTATAGCTGATTTTCTTTCAGGCTCTCTAGGTTTCTTCTTTGCTGGCATCCAGGCAGTGTACTTACTAGTCATTAACTCAGTTTTAGTAAAAGTGGCAGAATTACTAGCCCTTCTTTCTCAGTTTCCTTTTTCACACTGGGAGAGCTGAAATTAAGCTGTTGATCAGTGTGCATCCATCTTGGAGCAACAAACTGTCTATCTTATAACCACAATACATATGAACACAGGCCACATATTCACTCTCACAGTGTAAGCAAAGGTAACTGGAGTATTGTGGGTATATAGTGTCACCTGTACAACCACTTGAACTGGTTAAGGAAAAGGGAAAGGAGACACAGTGTTCTCATTCTGCAAAATGCTCCTCCAGTTTTCTCTTTTCATAAAGGCTCTTTTTGGAAAAAGGATTCCTGACCACCCCATCACCACCCTAACAGTACCTGGTACAGAGGCTTAACCAGCATCTTCCTCATAATTCATAGCATCACATTCCACAGTTGAGTAACCTCGTCAAGATCACTAAAAGTACAAGCAATATACTTTGCACTTACATTTGCAAATTAAAAGTGCTCCTATGCTGAAAAAAATTCAAAAGGCCCAGTTTGCTCCCACCACTTCAAATATCAGAAAGTCAAAGGTCCACAGTACTGTTAAAACTGAGAAACCTAATAGCAAGTCTCCTTCTACTGTCTTTTCCACCTTCAAATGTGTAATCCAATCAATCCATCATGCCATCCCAAATATTTTCTCTTTACTGCCCCTTACTGGCTGGATACTCCAGTTATCAACTCACATTTTCAGTATAATTACTACCCAGTCAACTTGAGGAATTCTAGAGCTGCAGATATGACCAAACCACAACACTTAGCAGCCCAAAATCAAGATCCATGCCAAGAAGTCAGCTTTCAGGAAAGCAAGTCCATAACAGTGTATCACAAAACATACAATACAACTTTTTTATAGAACAATCAACCTTCCTCACCACGCTCAGCCCTCTTCCCTTTCTGGCATAAGATCCTCATATATTTGTCTATGTCTCTCAGCATTCCATCACTAGGAATCAGTGGCAAATTAGTCAGTACTCTAAAAAATGGAGAACTGGTCATACACTTGACCAATGTGATCCTTCACATGAAAGATAAAAAGAACCCCTCCACACACACACACACACACACACACACACACGCACACACACACACACACACAAACATATCTAATCCTTGTATACCTCAGAGACTTTCCCCTTTTAGATTGCCATAGTTAATGTGGCAGAACCTCTTCAGGGATGGCCTGATAGATCCCAGGCATCTAAATAAGTCTAGGACTTGAAGGAAAAAAATAAAGTTACTCCCACCTCATTTTAATTTTACTAGAGAAAGATGGGCTTATATCCAGTGGGAGAACATTATTCCATTTCTGACTGCAATGAAAGTCTTACTCAAACTCCTATCAGTCCCACCACTCGAGTCTTATATGCTGTCTTATTAGAAGGCAAGTTATAATAACAATGTTAACCTCCTCCAATGAGTGGTGCCTCCAGTGCTTGAACCTCACCCCTAGCAAGTTCTTGGCAGTGATCTAAACATATCTCTCCAGTTGTGCAAATTATCCTCCCTTTATAACATCTTTAGACTCATGCAGATCTTATCAAAACATCTGAACATCTCATTAATGTCCCTTAGCCTTGAAAATACTCTACCCCTCTTGACATTAACTTCAGAAATGCCATATGTCTGCACATCAAACATTCTCACCTGTCATTCAAGGCCCAATACCTGCACACACAGTGTTTCATAGTAAATCCCGAGATCTTTTATCACCCACTACATAGCCAACTGGCTCACTGATAGGACCCAGGAGGTCAAAATAGGTGATGCCACCTCCACCAACAGGCAAGTCAGTAGTGGAGTCCCCCAGTGCTCTGTATTACGCCCGCTCTTTTTTGATATCTATTTCTCTGAAATGGAAGCAAATGCTAATGGTTTATGACTAAGTTTGCAGATGATTGCAAGCTGGGGATTATCATCTACTCCCCTGAAGACACTAGCATTCTTCAAGAAGGTCTATCTGTGACTAAAAAATGGTGCTAAAGCCATGGTCTTAAACTCAATGCTAAGAAATTCATAGTTGTACCTTTTGGAAAGTAAACCATCCTGGCTAATTAACTTGTTGATAATACACCCCTAAGAGTTGGCCCAGTGGTCAGAGATCTGGGCACATGTTGACAGTAGCCTTACCTTGGACCACCACATGCCCCCAGTGGTGAGGAAATCCTTTTATGTTGAGCAACTTATAAGTAAGGGTATGGCATCTAGGTCCAAACAGGTCATTATCCCACTGTACTCTGCCCTTATCAGATAAATCATAGAGTACAAAGCTCTCTTTGGTATGCACCTGACCAGGCATTTGCAGCAACTAGAGCGACCTCAAAAGTTCCTTACAAAAAGAATACAAGGTGTAACAAACCTGCCTTTTGCAGAGAGCCTTAAACCCCTTTCCCTCTACTCAGTCTCCTATACATTGCTGAGGGATGATCCATGCCTGGCTTACAAGGCATCTGCAAACCCCACACTTATGACTCACCTACATATTTGTAAGTCAGAGAACCAGAAATATAAGGTCTAGGGAACTGAATTTTGTTTGTGACTTTAACAAAATATGCTGGAGAGACAGATATGTGTCCCAGAGACTGACCCTACTATGGAACAGGTTTCCCATCCATGTGAAGATGAGTTTGTCTATTACCCAGTTTAAGCACAACCCAGACATGTCAATGGCTAACAGGAAATTTATATCAGGCCTGGAACCCCTGTCCCTTATGGGCAGAGGTAGCTTATATATGCCTGGTCAATGTCCTATTTGGACACAGGACATCATTACTCTTTTGGAAAAACTTGTCTAGTCTTAGAAAGGTCCCCGGGTTATTAGTCTACTAACAGTCTATTAATCTATGAATCTTGGTGTTGTAGCAAACCATGGTGTCTGGGCTGCTCTTTAGCCAACCTACATGTAGATGTTGATTAAGCCTTGTGCCATTATCTTATCTTCCTTAACATTTCATCTACTCTGTTAACTCTCTCTTGGTATGAGGCCAACAATTTCATTCATGTGGCTGTTCTATCCACAAAGACAAATATTTGGACATTGAGGAGAAGAGCCTGTTCTATACCACATTAAAGAGTCCCCACTAGTCTTCCATTTGTACTTTCAGGTACATAGGCAATGGCAATATGGACTGAAACTTCCAAACGTGGCTTCTTCACTCAATAGGTAACTACCTATCATAATATAGGCAAAAATCACCATGATCAGGCAAGGTTGCTACCTCTATCACAATATCAAAGAATGAAAACAACAAAGTTTTTGCTCATCAGTTCATCTAGTTGACTAATTCTTCACTAAATAGAAAGGCATTACAATGTCAGGGATTGTCACTATCCAGACACCACTAAACCTCTCATCTCCATGTGATTGAATACTGGACTGTATCTCTGTCCTAATGTCTCCCCTATCCAAACGTTAGTACAGAGTGGTATTAGTCCACCTCCATACTGTCTCTGCCTCCCCCCCACCAAGCTACAATCAACAAATCACCACTTCTGGATGGCCTCAAATAACTCATGTTCCATGTTAAGGCTGTAGGATTGAATGGCTGCTGCCTTCTTCCCTGACCAAAACTCTTAGAGTTGTAGCCTCTGCCAATGGACAGAAGTAGAAGGGTGGAAAGGATTAGATGCTAAAATGTATGACACCAGAAATGGTTTAAGCAGCAACAGACTGTGAATAGTGGGACAGTAAGGGAGAGACTTCTGCAATGAAGATCTGTTCTATAGGGAAAGGTTCCAGCTTGGTCTCCTTGGAACTGTATTGCTGAAATAGGTGACTAGAAAAGCATATTAGGATAATTTTGCAATTAAAATGAGATAGAAAGGTGAATGGAAATGTGAAGACCATTCTACAAAAGTAGAGCAACATATCAGAAGGGATTGGTTTCTATGGGGCTAAGGCAAATTCTGACAATTTTATCTGGACAACACAAAGGGCCTCTGTCAGAGAATAAATAACAAGGCTAAGTTGAACAAGCAACAGGGGTATAATATCATGTGTGGGTCAGAAATGGTAATACAAAGGAGAGAAGTGACATATAAATAAAAGTGAGCATTAAAGGTGAGGAGTAAAGAAAGGCACATACAAGAGGAGTGCATCAAATTGCAAGAATGAGGAACAGAATACAAATAAGAGTACTAGTAAAAAGAGCAGGAAATCTGCCGAGAAAGACAGGAGTAAACAAGACAAAAGTACTGCAGTAGTAAGGCGAGATGAAGGAACAGAGGCAGAGAGTTGCTAGGAAGGACGATAACTGAGCTCTATGCATTAAGACAGTGAGATGGATATGACAAGAATGGATGAGACATGATGTCAGGGTATACGGTGTTCAGAAAGATAGGGTCAGGAAGAATGGAGGAGAGATGGCAGTATATCAAAAGGAAGGACCAGAAAATAAAATTATAGGAAATGAGGAGGTGGGGCAAGGACTGAGCGGAATGGAACAAATCAGTATGAAATGCTGAGGGCAGCAAGGATCAAAAAGCACACTACCCTGCAATAAGGTTGGTACAAAGGAAGAAAACTTCTATGTGAGTATCCTCTACAGGCTACCTAATATATGTATGGTTGATGGCAAGGTAGTCAAGATTACAATGAGAGATGTAGAGGAAAGAAGAGGATTGTTATGATGGGAGACAGTAAACTGCAAAAGGGGAACTGCAGTATTCCGTCATGCAAGATATGTGCAAAGAGACACACTGAGTAGTCTATTCTGATAGAGGTCGAGTAACACTTATTGCATGAAACCAGAAAAAAATAATCCTCAATTTTTTACGTTAGTTCCCTGCTGGCTACAAGTGACAATGCAGCAATATATTTTACACTGCAAAAGTGAAGGATTCAAGAGCAGCCACAAAAAAAAAAAAAAAAAAAACATAATCTGGGTATAGAGAGGAAGCCACTAAGACAGAATTGGGGCTACAAGTACAGAGATTTGGGAAAGTCCCAAGAGAGCAAAGGAAGAGAAGGAATAGCTATGATGAAATATAAAACTGTCTATCTGCTGAGGGAGGACACAATATAGATTACCAAGCTGAAAAGAAAAAGAAAACTTTGTTTCACTAAAGAAGTGAAGTCAATCACAAGAGAAAAGAAAAATACAGTGATAGGATGATGTAGAGCTTAGACTTAGGGATACAGGGTTCATCAGGAGGGTGAATGGAAATACGGGGGAAACATACCCCTCAACATTTTAGTGCAAGAAGTCTGAACAGAGCCTAAAATAATGGTGGGACAAAGGCCCAAAATAGTAATATATTTTAAATATTGCTCTCATAAACTTAGAAAGTTGCTAGAATAACAGGATTTGTGTTAGCATAATATTTTCAAAAGAATATGATGTCCGAAACTCAAATGTATGTTATTATTTAGTGACTCCAATCCTCAATGAAACCTGGACATTCTGCAAAAATCTGGACAGCAGAGAGGTATATGGGGAATGCAGTTGCAGGCACTTAGACAGGGAAGGAAACCTTATTTAGATAAGTAAGCTAAAGAAGTAGGTACAAAACTAGATGAAGTAAGGGAAATTGATTCTATAGAACAGACATATTTTGTAGCCATGTTTATCAAAGATGTGGAAAGACTAGGCAGAGTCAGTATAAGCAGGTGGCAAGATAACAACTGAAGAGTATAAAAGGCAATGAGGGGTCTGAAGGCAAAAAAAAAATGTGGGGTCCCACCAAGGATCCTAAAAATTTGACTTAGTATTAATAAGGCCTCTGAGAAAGATGTTCATCAAATCCATAGAGAATGTGTCATCCTAGGGGACTGACTGAAAGCAGGAATGTTATCATTCTGATGTGATGGAGTAAGGAATATCTCAGAAAAGTGCAGACCAGTAAGCTTAAGTTCAGTATAGCAATAACCCACGCCTGGGTGTGGGTAATGCTGGATTTACCCACGGTTGGCGTGGTTTGGTCCCGAGGGGGAACCCAGAGAGACCAAACAAAGACAACCGTGGGTAAATCCAGCATTACCCACACCCAAAAGTGGGTTATTGCTATTATACAATGCCATTATTTAAGAAAAGAAATAATTACTTTTCTTAAATAATGGCATTGTATAATGCCTCTTTGCTGCCCTTCCGCACCTGTCTGGTGTTCCGCGGCAGTTCTGATGTACTGCGCATGCCTACGCAGTACATCAGAGCTTTGGGCAAAAGCAACGGAGGACGCAAGTTCTCCGTTGCTTTTTACTGTCTCGCTATTTTAAATGGGTTTAACATAGCGAGACAGCTTTAAAATAAGCAACGGAGATCTCCGTTGCTTATTTTAAAGCTGTCTCGCTATGTTAAACTCATTTAACATAGCGAGACAAGTTTAAAGCAACGGAGATCGCAAGATCTCCGTTGCTTTACATTGTCGCTATGTTAAAGGAGTTTAACATAGCGAGACAGCTTTAAAAAAAGTAACGGAGATCTCCGTTGCTTTTTTTAAATCTGTGTCGCTATGTTAAACTCTTTTAACATAGCGAGAATGTTTACTAACGGAAAAAGTCCGGGCGACCGGACCTTTTTCCGTTAGTATATTGAGGGATTTACCACGGGCACGCTGGTTGGGCTGGCCAATCAGCGTGCACGTTTTTAGGGTAGGCATTGTATAATAGTGATTCCCACATGCACCAAATAACAAACTTCCTTTTTTATTATACTTATTTATATAATTATATATTGAAAAGATAGGCTAATGCATGGATGTTTTTTTTAGCCATGATCTAACCAAAAAAAGAGTGACTTTCTGAATGAGACAGTGGTGGCTAGGAACAAATGTTAGTAAAACATGCCTTTTGTTAAAATATTATTTATGAGAAATGTTAAGTAAAATACATTGTCAATGGTTTTCAAAAATAATTAGTTTCATGTAAAAAAAAATTCAGACCACACCACCTCATATCAAAGAAGAATCAGATTTTTGGCAATAAAGATATTGTGAACTCGATTAAGCAAACTTTGTACAAAGTCTGGAATAGTCTGATATATATATATATATATATATATATATATATATATATATATATATATATATATATATATATGGATGCAGTTCCGCTGGTCATCTGCACATTTGGTTACCTGTTTCAGTGGTGTTTATATCAAGGGGTAGTATACACCAAAGGACTAACTACAGCTAAATGCAGTGAGCTACAGAAGAAATTTGCGTATAATTAGGTTTTGTGTTGTACTGGGTAAAGTAAATGTGAAAGGTTTGTTATGGCTAGAAGCTACGTGTCAATGCGTGATCATAAAAGGAAAACTTTTATGTTATTTATTACAATAGGTAGTGATTCTATGGATGGCCAGGTCAACAAGAGGTGTTGGTGATGGAAAGAGATTGATATTGTGAGTGCCACTTCTTGAAGTTGATTATCGAGAATAGAATTTTATACACACACACACACATACACACAGATATATACAGGCATATCTAAAAGCAGAGTGAATGTCTTTGAAATGTGTTCGACTGCTCCATTCATTGAACTTTGAAGATATCAAATGTATGAAGACTGATAGCATGTTGGTAAGGTAAGTGTGGGTTTGGTATACTAATGGTGTCATTTTCAGATATACTGAAAGTGTCATCATTGGGGATGAGGCATATTCATGCAGTTGTTTGCTGATTAAGGTTGGGGTTTTAGTTAAGAAAGGGTCTACATTTAGTGCAGTATGTTTGTGTTGATGCATGTAGTGTGTATCTGAGCCTGAGTTGTGTAGTGGTAGTGTTCCTGAAAGGGTTCTTCTAAGGTAAGTTGTCAGGTTAGGGTTAGAGGAAGGGGTAGGGTTAGGGTTAGCACGCATTATGAAGTTAGTGCGATGGGCAATGGTAATGGGTCATTAGTGCAGCACTGTATTTGCTGTCACAGCTGAAGCACTTTGTTTGTGGCATTTTAACTTAGCATGCCACTTGTTACATTTAATACAAGCGGTTTGCTACAGTTTCAGTGCATGAAAAAGAGCTTTATTTATGTATTTATTAATTATTTTGTCCTCATCTAGGAAATGACTTTTCTGTCCGTAACTTGGAGAGGTTGAAAGTTGAAGGGGGGGTTTGCCAGAAAAAGGGAATTGCACATGGTGCCAGGTAATTTAGCTATGGTTTTGAGTCTAATTAAAAAATTGCTCAGGAAAAAATCATTTTATTACTTAAGATGAATAAAAATGAAATGTGTGATTCAATGACATGAGAAGCTGCACTTAATATTGTGTGCATAGACTGTGTAGTTTATATTTTCAGGACATTGTTCATGAATTTTCAATTAAAAAGCAAGTAAAAAACATAAGCAAGTGATTTTATTTTATTTGTATTACGTCAAATTTTCTGGAAATTGTATATCTACAACAGTTTTTACTCTTAAGAATTAAATATAGTCAGTCTGGGAATTAAACTGCTTTATTATTTTCCTATTAATAAATGTTTTGAATCTAAAGCACTAATGGAGAAACACTTCCCCTATCCCCCTTACATAAGTGTATTATGTATCTTGGTGACATTCTTGCCAAGTTCAGTTATTACACAGACTTACTCTTTATTAGCACTTGCCAGATGAGGCTTCTACAGCTTCCTGTAGCTCACATCCTAATCATGCCTAAATCCAGTTCTGCCTGGAACCTAATAGTAACAATAAATATCAATAATGGAAACAAATATTATAGATATATTGCACAATGTCTTCCAAAACTGAGGAATAAGCTTCAGTTTGAAATTACAAGAAGACAGTCATTAACTTGATTGAAAAATCATGATGTGCATGTATATGTGTATACATGTCTGCATATCTATACATATATAAGTATGTAGGTACACGCACAGACACAAACACACACAAACACACTTATATTTTAAGTCAAAGAAGACATGGGAAGCAGGGAATAAATAAGAACATGTGTTTATTCAAATTCCACAAGCTAAAATACACAACTTGGCTTTGCAGTTTCAAAAATAAAAAAAGCACCTTCACCATTTCCCAGTGTGCACAGCCATTCCAGGATGCATGCTGTCTTATAACTAAAGGGAAGAGCAAGGCTGCAGGCCTCTCCCAGGCCTCAAGGAAAGATCAAGGATGCAGGCCTCTCCCAGGCCCTTCGCTTAGAACTAAAAACAATTCCTTCCACAATGTATAATTCTTTGATTGCCACACTGCATAATCCACAGGTTACACTACAAAGGTTTACCCCAAATGGCTTTTCTCTCACTCAGTACTTCTAGATCTTCCTTTCAGGTGATGTTTCAGTGAGGAATTAACTTACAGACTTTAGCTCTCCAACCTACTCTATTCTATATTATAGTAACTAGAAAGTAAGATATTATGATGTGTGTGTGTGTGTGTGTGTGTGTGTGTGTGTGTGTGTGCGTGCGTGCGTGCGTGCGTGCGTGTGTGTGTGTGTGTGTGTGTGTGTGTGTGTGTGTGTGTGTGTGTGTGTGTGTGTGAATTATTGACAGATCACAGTGTCGGACCATACCTCTAAACATCATAACACAAGAAATCTGGGCAAAACCTAAAATAATGGGGAGACAAAGTCCCCAAAATAGGGATAGATTATAAATATTGTTGTTATAGAGTTAGAAAGGTGCTAGAACTACAGCAATTGTCTTAGCATGCATTTTCTGAAGGAAATGAAGTTTCAAACTCAGACGTATGGCATTATTTACTTATTTCAATCCACAGTAATTTGCCAGAAAACCACAAATTTTATGAGAAATAGGCCAAAATGTTTGAATATCGGCTTTTTCCTGGTAAGGGGTCGCCACAGCGGAACTCTGGCCGCTAATGATTGGCAGTAGATTTTTACGAAACGCCGAGGTGCCAGTTCGATGCCCAACCTTCAACTGAGGCAAAAATATGTGGCAAAAATCTGAGCATTCTGCAAAAATCTGGACAGTTGAGAGGTATGCCTCGAATGCTGGAATATCAAAACTTGAATTATTTATCCGGATTTTCCACTAAACGCTGGTAAAACATGTCAGCTCTGTGATTGCTCCACATTGAGGAAATACCCAATCCAATCAAATACTGGCATTTAAGGAAATAGCTGCTCGAGGTTGTGGTCTGTTGATAAATTGACAGAGACCTATATACGAGTGTATATCAAAATATCAAAAACTCAAAATACTTAACCTGGTGGCTAAACTCACATACCAGACTACTGTTGGTAAACACCTCACTTACATCACTTCCACAGTACTACACTAGCCATATATTTATATATATATATATATATATATATATATATATATATATATATATATATATATATATATATATATATATTATGTATACCAGTATGGTGTTAGAGTAATCAAGTGTCCACAAATCCAGAAGTCATAAATTTGAACAAACATAAACTTATGAAAACTTCTGGCAACATATGAAGCCAATAAATAGGAGGGTATAAAGAAGTAGCATTCAACAAACTGACAGTTAAGACAATTGCATGATGTCACAAACCTTTATTGCAATGAACACTTTAAGAATAAAGAAATATTAAAATTAGAATTTATTATCAAAAAGCTGCTATATATCCATACAAGTCAAATTTCTTAAAATGTCTACCAACCTATTGTTGGGAACCATTGAATATTCTTATGGTTCATAAGGATTAAGATATTAAAGTTGAAATAAAACAATATCAACCATAATTATAGTTATGGCTGTGATTATTATAGGCTATTTTCAGGGCTAAAAATAGGTTCAAATTATCCTCTATAGCAGTGTAACAATTGGTGTTACTTTATGATTCATTACACTCCCAGGGTAGGACAACTATAACAGTGTTATTACCATTGAGAGCACCTTATATATTTTATTTGTTTTTCTTTTGTTAGTGGGGTTAGTCACCCCAGGTGAAAAATCAATTTTTAGGGAAGACCTGTGGTGATGTTTATACTGTATAGAAGCAATTTGGCCAGAACACCTATTTTCCCCCATTTTTTTCATAAAGGATTTATATTTTCCAGTGGTAAGATGGAGGATGAGGGCTTTAGTAAGCTAAAGAGTGGTATGGAGAGTTAGGAAATGTTACCAGGAATATACAAAATTAAAAACACTAATGAGATTACTAATGTGGAAACTGTGGAATTGTCTTAATCCAGGATGCCTACGGATGTTGTGTCCAACTGTCAAAACAACAGTAAACTTCTGAGTCCCAGGGAAAAGCTCTGAGTGACATTATGGACAAAACTATGGTGGAACCACCACAGGAAGAGTGAGGTACAAAGAGGATGCTTGAAAATGGTTTCAACACAAGATTCTGATGTGGTATTAAATAATGCAATGATGATTCAGGTCAAAACAAGTATTTCAAAGCAGAAACGTGAGAGAAACAGTTGTTCAGACCCTAGAATCTTCTTGACATATTCAACAGTCCAACAGAGCTGTACAGCTAAGGTAAGGAATGGACTGAGAAGATAACAGTACCTAAGAAAAGAAAATCATCTGTACAGGTTTTGTGGATGTTACCACTGAAATGCCACATCCTAAACTCTTTTGACTACTGTATTGTGACCAGTGAGTACTGATTCAAGAGGAGAATTCCCTTATTCATTTGGGGGAACAGATTATATTTTGTCTTACATGCAGCATTTGAGCTTTAACAGATTTTAACTGTAAACTCAATCAGTCAACCACTCATTCAATATATTTTTCAATGAAACCATGGTTTAGGAATGTCATGTTCAATTGCAGAGAAGCAGAAATACTATTTTAATATTTTTAAGAATAATAAATGTACAGTTTTCTATGAAGGCAACCAAATTGTTGCAACTGTTGTGGGGAACTTTTGTGATATCTTGCATTAAATATAGATGTGAACAGCGATAGGTGTAATATATTACAGTAATATATTACACTAGTAATATAACTAGTTATTTTTTTTCAAAATAGTAACTAGTAATAGTAATATATTACTTTTTTTTAGTAACTAGTAACTTAAATGTAAGTTACTTTTGAGTTACTTTTGCTTAAACCAGTGGTTCATAATGTGGGTGACATAGCCTCCTAAAGAGTGATGGAAAACTTCCAGGGTCCCTATATAGTATGGATAGTAATCAAGTGTTAAGAGGTAATAGACACTTTGAAGTGGAAATTTGTATAAAAAAATTACAACATAATCTTGGCACAACTCATAGCACATAGAATTCATAATAGGTCATTAGAATTAGTCTGGAGAAAAATGTACTTCTTTTTTTAGCACTGCAAGCAGGTGAAAGCTAATGATCACCAAACTCCAGCCCTGCCTTGGTACTGTGGGACTAATGATCACCAGAGTCCAGCCCTGCCCTGGTACTGTGGGACTCTCACCCACTAAAACTTCCCCTAACACTGCGACAATTCTAGCCTGCTAAAGATCATATCCTTACCTTGGAGTATAATAAATGGTATTTGTTCTTCATACCACCATCAGTCAGAATCAGACTCATCACTCATCAGTTGAGCATCTGATGTCCCAACCCACTGAACCAAGCAGGACTCTTCAAGTGGATCTATGATCAATCAACTTTTGTCTGGAAAATTATTTGTTATAATCGATTTAAAATTCTTTTCGGGTTTTGATTTTTAGTTTTTAAAATAGACAAAATGTGATGGGTTTTTATAGGTCTTGTGCTGCTGGCTGGTTTGGTTTAATTATTATCTGTGACCCTCTACTATAAAGACTAGTCTTCTTCTTCTTCTTCTCATTTTGGCTGTGCCTGTTAGGGATCACCACAGTGGATCATCAGTCTGCAGAACAAGTGCCAGTGGAGTTTTACATTGTCGAGTTGCGAGCCCAGTGCCCAACCTTCACATGCACACACTCACACCCAATTTAGAATGTCTAATCCACCTGCAGCATGTCTTGGGAATGTGGGAGGAAATTGGAACACCCTGAGGAAACCCACTCGAACACAGGAAGTGTAGATCATAGTGTGTGTGCTGTACTTTTAAAGCCACTGTAGTTCATGGGCACATGCATAAAAAGTACTGAGCATATGCAAGCAGAGTGCCATTTTGTGTAAGCTACTGGAGTGAAAGCATGTATGTGTGTAGCAATCAGTCAGTCAGCTAGTTTGTTTAAGTTTATTGTTCCAGTCATCCATTCTGATGTGCTTATGTGTAATAAATATCTTAAACGAACACCCAAGCCTCATCATCTTATTTGAATACACAAGATGAGTGATGTTGTCAGAATGGGATCCGAAGTCAAAACTTCTTAAAATCATAAGGTGCACAGTCAGAAATGGAGGAATATACAAGGGTGGCTCAAGCAACTCACAAATGACTCATAAACAGGTCTGAAAATATGTTCAGGTTCTTAAACTCATTTAAATTATTTTTCCCTCAATGAATATAAAGCAAAGCATTCCAAACCAATTACTGAATAAACAAAATGCTCAGAATTGTGACATATTCAAAAACGTACTTGAAATAAACATTTGAAACAATATCCGAATCATATAAAATGTTCAAAAAAGACAAAATAACTGTATTTGTTTGCAATGTACTACTTTTTCACATTAGCTAAAGCTATTCAAAGTATCTAAAGTGTGCAAAGTGTTGGCAGTGTGTGCAGTATTACAGTACACTATTTTCAAAGAGTACAGTTATTTCAAAGAGTCTGTTGTGTAGTTGAATATAATTACAAGTACCTTGTGTGTGTTTGACACTTATTTGGCATGGCAGAGGGGTTTCACAGACCTGGTCTGCTTGTGTTTGACAATAATACTGCTGAAAATTGGAGAGTGTTTGAGCAACAATATGATATTTTCATACAGGCTGCTTTTTCTAATAAAGATGCGTGCACAAAAGCATTTATTCTGCTCAATATAGCTGGTTCAGAAGACATTGAGAGAGAACATTCATTTGTGTATGCACCTGCTGTTTATGCAGAGGGGGAAGACTACCATATTGTGATACAGCCTCAAATGCAACCCTCAAACGAATATTACAGTGGAAAGGCACATATTTTACATAAGAGATCAAAAGCCTGGTGAAATTTTTCAGCATGTATAACTGACTTGAGAAACAAGGTAAAAACATGTAAATTTGGGGACCTGAGAGATGAGTTGATAAATACAAGCTTGTGTGTGGTGTTAATAATGATGCAGTGAGAAAGATTTTGCTTTGAGACAGTTAACTTTAAGCAAAACCATAGAGATTTGCTAGATAGATATATGAGCTTATAGAAAAGTGCACAAATATGTTTACGAATGGGAAGAACATGCTTGCAGCTTCTTCCAGCATGAATGTTGATAGTATGCAGCACAAGGTTAAGAGGTATAGGCCAAAGGGTGTTTCTCCCACAATGGAACTCCGGGCAGCTTTAGTAAAACCCAGCGCATATGCAGCAAAACTGAGGAATGATTTAGCAAAACCCATGGTAAGCCTCATAGTCAACTGTTGTAATTGTGGAGGCAGTCACGAACCTAAACGAGAAAAATGCTTAGCTTTTGGTCAGCAATACCACAGATGTAAAAATGGAATAATTTCTGAAAATGTTGTAAATCTAAAGAGCCACATTCTTTTATTAAGAGAGAGTATTCCAAAAAGCAATTTGATCAAATAGAAAGCTGCGACCCTACTTTTTATGTTGATGGTAACTCTGTGCTTGAGGAAAAGGTTAATGCAGTAGATTTGTCGGCAAAGAGCGAAGTATTTTGTGCTGTACTGATTAATGGGAGACCTGTAGAGCTCAAAATTGATACTGATTCAAAGTGCAATATTATGCCAGCAGAATTGTTTGCAAAAGTAAAAGCAGGTGAAAAACTTTATTTGGCAAAGTGTGCAAAGCTTGTTGCTTATGGTGGTGAAGAGATTCAAACTTTAAGACTCAGTAGTGCTTTCATGCTATTCTGGTGAGAACTGCCTTGACTTACAGTTTTACATAGTCAAAAGACATGTGCAGTCATTGTTAGGTCTCAAGGATAGTTTGAAAATGGGATTGATTTCATTTAATAAGGAAGTCCACCATGTAAGCATCAACAACAGCAAAGGTTTCACACAGAATAGTTTTTTTGAATATGCTGATATTTTCAAAGATGTGCTTGGCAAACTCTTAGTTGTGTACTCCATGAAGTTAGACCACTAGGTAAGCCCAGTTTTCAGACCAGCACAGAAGGTTCCAGTATCAATGCAGGGTGTGAAGCTATCAGCCCAGCTAGCTAGAATTTTGTAAATAATTCTATGTCATTGAAAATAATATGATCCGTAGGCTTGTCTACAAATGTAAGTAACCTGTATGTTATGTGCTGAGCTTCAAAAATGTAACCACAGTGCACCCTGCTGGAAAAGAGCAGAAATGTATATGAACTATATGCCTGTGCAAATGTATGTTTTCATAGTAGAAATTGTGACATACAGAGTTAACTTGCAAACTCTGAGAAAATAAGTAAAGAGTTTATGATTGTAGTTACCACAGCTAGAAGACAGAATGTCTGCAGCTAGAAAGTCTTTCTATTGTTTGGAGACAGAAATAATTACTTGGTTTAAAATGTAAAAGTGTTAATTGTTTTACGACTTCCAGCTTCAGGCAAGCTTCTAAGAGATAAGAGATAGCTTCTAAGAGATAAGTATTTTTCATAGAGACATGTTAAATTCTGTTGGTATCTGTTTAGCCTGGGAACTAGAGGCAGGTGTCAAATAGTGATGTCATCTAGCTAACCCAGCAGTAATGTGTATTATTAATTTAAGAACTATGTCAGAGAGAAAGTCTGGGCATTTTGCATTTGTCTCTGGACCTGTAAACATCTCACCAGTACTTGCCTTGCTCTGTAAGTAAGACTTAGGTCATAGTATCTCTCTTAAAGATAGATAGGAACTTCGTAGGATTAGTTTAAATGTTTTCTGCATTTATGTGAGACTGTCCTGCAATGTTGTTTTAACATATTTCCTGTGATTCTGAACTCTGTAGTCACTGTATTGAGCCATTGAGTATTGTCTTGTTCTTTTATTATTTATTATTAATTATATTTAAACCATTTAATTGTGGCTAGTTTTGTTTAGCAATATTTAAGCTCTTAGCATACTTGCATGTATTTGGTAACACTGTACAGGCCTTTCTTAAATAACCTTAGTTTGGTCACACTTACCATTTGGATAATAGTAACATTACACAGTAGAATTGGTCACCCTTTGTAAGGGCCTTAGTAGCTGATAAGAGTGGTTGGTGGCAGCTGGTGCTACCATATAGTCTGGGCAGAAGGGAGCCTAGCTAGTGAACCTATGCCAGCCTTCCCCAGGAGTGTCTGTGTGTTTATATATAGATCAAATATCAAAGTGTGTGTGTGTGTGTGTGTGTGTGTGTGTGTGTGTGTGTGTGTGTGTGTGTGTGTGTGTGTGTGCGTGTCAGCTACTTGGGTAGGGACATGAAGCACTGGTTGGACAGAGAGTGTGCTGGAGGTTTTGGCTTGACCATTCGGCTGAGATCTTAACCCTATAGCTGTGCCAGTGGGGAGTCTTATTGGAGATCTGGAGAAAGAGAGAGAAACCAGCCCCAGACTGACTGTGATCTGTGTACTCTTAAGGAAAATTGTACTTTACTGTGTACTCTACAGCTCTAGACAGAATGGCACATTTAGGAATAATTTTTACACTTATACTCTACCCAGTCATTTCTTTGAATGTGAGTTTTAGTACAGTTTCAATGAATGTGAGTTTCAAGGGCAAAGATGTTTACATGGTCATGCTAAGTCTATTTCAACTGTGAGACTGTTTTGTTTGTTTAGCAAATGTTTATCAGTGTTTGTGCTCTTTTATTTCAATATCTGTAATCATTGTAGAAGTAAGTAAGAAAGCAATCTGCACACTGACAGGTTTGAACAGTGTTTATGGTAACTGGAGATGAATAGCCAAGTAATGGAACCCTGGAATTGTTGAGCATGGGGCTGCTTTGGGGGGGGGGGGGTTGCCACAGGAGGGGCTGCTCTGGGGGGACCTTGATGCAGATTGGCAGTAATTGTTTCATATGGAACAATTAAAAGCTGTGTAACAGAGCCAAAGCTGTTCAATGGGGAAAAGCAGATCAGTGGGTTCATTTAAGGTCGAATGGGGAGCATTCCACATACGACAGGACTTCACTTTTTTTTTTTTTGCTAAAATAAAAGCTTACTCTTGCAGCATTTCAGTTGTTTATGCTGTTCCATATACTATTTAGATGTTTCAGATATAAAAGTGTTTTATTCAGTTTACTATGGCAACGTTAAAACTGCCTCAGACGACTGGCACACGGTCGAAAGGCAGTTTCCCAGGTAGGCAGAATGTCGACCCAAAATTGATTGAGTTACACTACAGTGAACTAGTAGTGTAGGTCAATCATTTTGATTCAACATTGTGCAGGGAGGTCGTGCTTCAGTGAGGAACAGGGAATTAGCCCATTTCCTCACTGTAGTGTGATCTCGGCATTGGTATATTTAATCTACAGGGGGTGTGGGGGCAGACCCCCACACACATGGGGGGGGTGCAGGAGGCCATATCCCCCCTTAGAAATACTAGAAGTAACATACCATTGACTGTAGAGTTTGGTACTTTAATGTGCATAGCAGAAAGTGAGTGATGTCACCTCCTGCTGTCGAA
Source organism: Protopterus annectens (assembly GCF_019279795.1). Lineage (NCBI taxonomy): Eukaryota > Metazoa > Chordata > Ceratodontiformes > Protopteridae > Protopterus > Protopterus annectens. The sequence goes on from NC_056737.1 coordinate 617,432,866, forward strand.
TACATAGAACCATGGCAGTCGATGTATTCAGTTTCACTTTGGGTTTACATTCGAAATTTCATGTTCAGCATAGGTTCATAGGTTCATAGGTAGGTACTAGGCTATCGGCCCTGGGGCCTACACAAGCCCTGCACAAGCCCAGCCAAAAAGTTACCCTGGCTTTTGCCACCCAAGAAAATGATTTTCCTGTGCCACTGTCGGATAGAGCCACAGAAGTGATCCCCGGGGTGAATTTCCTATTTCCCATCCAATCATCAAGATTTTTCTTGAAGAGTGCTAATGAGGAGCTTTGTTTGATATAGATAGGTAGTTTATTCCAGAGTATGGGAAGTCTCTGGGACAGGAATCTATCCCTTCCGGCATGTTCTGTTTATTGTAGTGATAAGGTTTAGGTCCCTAGAGCGTGTAGCTCGGAGGGATTGGGATTTCTTTAAATGGAGCAAGTCCAACAGCTCTGGGTTTGACATAGCTTTGTATGTTAGGCAGAGATCACCTCTGAGTAGGCGATATGCGACGGAGTAAAGCTAGAGTTTTTTGAGACGGTCTGCGTAGGGCATCTGTTTGAGGTCAGTAATCCTCTTTGTGAGGTATTTCTGTGGCCTTTCCGGTTGTTGTAGATGTCTTGTGAAGTACATACCAAAAGGAGCTTTGTACTCTATAATGAGTCTAATGAGTGATGAGTAGAGGGGAACAATGACCTCTTTTTTTCTGGATGAGAAACCTTTTGTGATGAGGTGTGTCATGTAGAAGGATTTCCTGACTACTGTGGTGATGTGATTATCAAAGGAGAGACTACTGTCCACCTGTGTCCCAAGGTCTCTTATCACACTTTCAGTGTTAAGTATACTGCCGCCTATGTTGTAGCTCATGGGTACAGAGTTTTTACCAAAGGGGACGACAATGCATTTTTTGGCATTGAGCTTGAGGCCATGGCTTTGACACCAGGCATCTGTCTCAGTGAGGCCCTTTTGTAGAATGTCCACATTGTTAGGAGTTTTGATTATGGCTCCTAGTTTACAGTCAACTGCGAACTTCGTTAGCCAAATACCTTCTGTGCATTTTGAGTCGACTTTTGTTATTGCTCGACAGAAGCTGATTCGAACTTTCAATAGTAAACCATTTTATTCATCTATTAAAAAAAACTTAAAAAAAATCATTCACTGCAGGTTCATGCTTTCAAAACAAAAGTACTATACAGTTAACTTTAACTTTTTTTTTTTTTTTATATTTCTGGCAGTCCCTTTATTTTAAGCTTCAGACAGTCAGAGCCACATTTTGACAGAGGCTTCAGTTAAGAAAGATTAAATGCAGTTTCGATTTGCAATATATATATTCCAGGCCCATCCATTTATTGTTTTATTTAGTGCTTTTACAAAGAAATGGAAAGTCAAAGTTCATTTGAATGATCTGTGTCACATTTGAATTGTTGAACTGCGTTTGCTGAATTTGCGGGTGACAATGTCTGTATCCTTGAGTCATTTTTGTCATTTTAAATGCCCTACTCTGTGTTTGTTTAATTTTGTGGCACTCATGCCTATATATTCAAGTCACTTTACCTTATCTTACTATGAGATGTTATTGGATTATTGCACTGTTTGCTTAATTTGATCACACCCCTGCTTATATGCTTGTATCTTTTGCCTGTATTCTCCGATTGCTGTGCTTTTCCTAGTGTGTGCATGATAGCTAGTTTTCTGCCTTTTCTGCCTTATATTGCAGTCATAATAGCTGGTATTCTACTTTTTTGTGTGGCACCCACCCCTGAATTTCTGTATCATTTTAGCCTTTCAAGTTCATACATACTAAACTGTTGATCTGTGAGGAACTAAAAAGCTTAGCCTTACATCCCCATGTCAGTTTTTAGCCATTTTATTTTATGTTCAAAAACCTCTGTGATGGGCAGAACAGTGATATGTTGGGACATTTACTTGTTACCCCATCTGTCATTTTTATTTACTTAGTCACAGAGCCTGTGTCTGTATTTCAGTTATATGCTAGACCTTGCATTGTTTCTGTCTGCATCTGAAATGTGACTAGATGTGCATAGTTTCAACCTGTAGAAAATGAATGTCTATCACATTATAGCATAATATAGCACATTAGTGCATTGTATAGCATGAACCCGTGGTGGTGGTGCTGCAGTAGCGTTGTCGCCTCACAGTAAGACGCTGTCCAGTTCAATTCTCAACTAGAGTGTCTTCTGCGTGAAGACATGTGTGAATGGGCGTACCTTCATTGAAGGTTGTGCAACAGGCCTGGCAAGCCGGTACGTAAAAATCAACTGCCAATCATTAGCGGACCAGAGTTCCGCTGTGGCGACCCCTAACTGGGAAAAGCCGAAAGACACAAACAAAGTACATTGTATAGCATATTTTAGCTGCTATCACCACTAACTTGAGAAGTTATACCTCTGTAGACAGAACATTGTACATCTGTTCAGTAGTCTGTACTGCCTTAGATATAGCACTCTGAAACATGTAATGGCTGCTAGTTTCCCTAAACTAATACAGTAGAAGTAGGACTCAACAACCTCAAATGCTTCTGAGACCATTCCTCATCTTGCTGTGAGACCTGGAATGCTTCCTACATCATCCATTTTCCCATGCACCCGGTATTATGACCTCATAATCTGCTCCCACATTACATCTCTGTCTAGCATACTTGCAGTAGATACCTTGAGGCAGTGTAGAAACTGCCTCATGTTTATTGATTGCACAATGCTACTTCCTAACATCACCACAACATGTCAGAGATTTAAATACTTACTTACCCTGGTGGCTAAACTCTCATACTAGACTACTGTTGGCAAACACCTCACTTCAACAACACTACACTACATACCACCAGACATTTATGTTGAGGCTGTGAAAAATCTTACTGAAGCCTCCTAGAGTCTATACAAGAAAATTCCAGTCTCAGTGCATGATAGAACACTTAATCAAGCACCTACTAATATTATATCTTCATGTAATTCTTAAGCTAGTCAACATGGAGGTAGGAAAAACCCCATATGGCCATTAAAGCTTCCCAGCAGTCAATCAAATGTCCAGGTCATTAGTGCCTCCATTGTACAACAATGTCATGTCAAGAGGTTTGACAGAATTTACAATGCAGGCAAAAACACTGTTCTGAGTAGCATCTGGCATTTACTGAAATTAAGCCTAAGTATCAGGATAAGATAATTAGTTTCAACAACTGGCTAAGTAATTAGGGTCATTCAAAGGGAATCCAGTGTCTATCACCCTACAATAAGATGATAGATAAGGCATCCTGCTTTGGAAGGATGGCTGACACCTCTCATACCAAGGTTTTTGCATGCTGGTGAAAATATTTGCTGTTCCCATAATGGCTATTTTAACTTGGGTCCACTTACTGGGCATTCCACCATAGCAGACTAAAAACAAAGCTGCCAGAACCTGAAGCACTCTCTGCTTGAACACTGCTTGAACATATCCATATTTGTGTGGTACTAAAACTTGATTCCAGTGCAGTAAAAACATTACTGCTACACCAAGGCTCAGTGCCAATCATACTTTCAGATCAAAGGGTAACTGTGAGGGAGTATCTGTTTTTGTCTTTGCCACCAAAGGACCATAATAATTACCTCAGTGCACTGACAGAATCAGTATCAAACTTAACATTATTATGTTAGAAGACTTTATCTACCCAGCTATTGACTGGCATACACATACCACAAACATACATATTCACTGTTTCTTAGATATCATTAACACAAATACCACAGAGCAAATTGTTAAACTCCATACAAGACATACTAGACATCCAAATACTTTTGATCTGGTCTTACAAATTTAGTCCCAACCCATACCCCATCCTACATCAATAAATCCCTGACACAATCTGACCAATAGTCAGTCACCTTTTTCTTTGGCATTTTAGAACCTTTCCCCACCATCTCAGGCTGTGAAAGTTGTGAGTACCCTCTCGGAGTGTAAAACTATAACAGTATCCAACAGGGTTCTGTGTTGGTACCTCGTCTCTGTCATCTATTTTGTTGACATCCAGGTTAATATCCCAGGGGTGTGGGTATCTATGTTTGCTGATTGCAGACAAAGTACACTTATTAAATTCCCCACTGATACTAAACTGCCCCAGCAGGGCATGAGCTATGCACAGACCTGGTGTTCAGAAAATGCTCATACTGACTGCTGAAAAGTACAGCATGATACAGTTCAGTAAGTCAGTCATTCTCACTTCTTATAAACAATGCTCCTCTACAAACACTATTCAAAAATTGTATATGACACAATTCAGAGACTTCACCACATATGTAAATAATTCACACTCATTTGATTGTCAAGTCTCCAGCAAACATGGTTGTGGTCTTCAACTCCCATTCACAATATGCAGGCTTCAAGCATGACCTTTAGCAAATGCCTGTATGGAGTTGATAGGTTCTCCACGTCTCCATGAGGATCCTCCTGTCTCCCAAAAATATGTTGAATGTTTCTACCTCACACTCACCCAAAAATTGAATTAAGTCATGTGCAACAGGACAGACTCAAGGAGGTGTCTATCAGAAGAGCTGTATAGTCCAACAACTTTAGTCATCAACTATAATGCACAGCATTCACTAAATAAGAGGACATGGATTATAGACTCTGCACCATACCAGGTCTAGCCACTTGATTTGGTCACATTGACTAATGTTGCCAAAATGGCTAACTGCCAGTGATAAATGAGTTGAGGACCTGGCCAATTCTAAACATATGCCAATGACTCACACTAATGCTGGGAGAGTCTATATGCCTCTATTACCCAGTCTGTACTGACCATAAAGCCCAGAAGCCCTGAGTCAATAAATTACAGGCTGGCCAACTCTAGTTGCCCAGCCTGAGAACCTTGGATAACTCTGAGTGAAAGCTGGATGTAACATCAGTCAACCTGCCAAACATGAAAGGAGAACTACACTGTATGTAGATTCACTGAGAGAGTGGAAGTGGGTGGCATGATGCTAAAGAAGAGACTAAGCATCAAGTATATCTGGGCAATAAGGTAAAAGGTGAGTGCAGCAATGCCCCTTGACTTGGGATTCAGAGTCTACTAGTCAGGTGGTAAACTAGAAATGTTGAAGGGAAATTGTGATGAGGAAGTGTCTTCTGAAGACAGTGAGGGAAGGCATCAGAACTAGTGATAGACTCATGGCCATCAGAGTCCACTGTAAATATAGGTCAGCATTCATAATCTCAGCATATGCCCCACAGCAGGGTTGAGATGGTGAGGAAAAGAGTGCATTCAAGGTGCAGTTGCAGATTTAGATAAAGCAGGACAGCATGAACTGGTATTTAGTTATTTTAATTATTTATTTTATTTATTTACATTTGTTTACCAGGAATTTCCCACTGGACAAGGTCCTTTTTTCACCAGAGGCCCGGGGAGAAAAGCTCCACAAGTACTGAAAAGTAAGTATTACAACTCTGCTTGTGCTGTGCTGACGAGGTCATAACAAGGCCAAAATATGCGTATCCACAGCTAGTGAGGTTTGGCTTTATTGGCCTGAAATTGTCCATTAAAATGATGAAACAAATCATGGGCATTCAGAATCGCCAATTTGCTGAAACACCTGATGTTCATAATGGTAATTTGCATATATCCCATGTGTCACTGATTCAAGAGGTTTGGGAGGTCACTCAGTGAAAGTTCTAGTTTTGCTGGAGTTTTCATTTTGTTTTTACTGAATAGTATTAAAATAGTACATGATTTACAGTAAACAACATGACATTTAGAAAAACGACATTAAGGCATTCAGAGTACATAAATCAATAGTAAGGAACAAACATACAATACATACTGAGTAATAATCTGTTGTTACAATTCAGGAGACAAATAAAGAAACCTAAAAGTTATGGTATGTTTAGAGGCAGTGGACATATAAACTGTACAGATTGGCTAGGAGCTTTGTTATTCGGGGTTGGAGCCAACACAGAGCCAATGTGTTTTTAGGTGAGACTTGAGAGTGGTTTTGAATAGACTGCTGGATTGTAATTTGGTAATTGAGGGGGGAAGGTTGCTCCACAGTTTGGATATGGTACAGGAGAACAGGGCTTCTCCTGCTGAGTTTTTGGGTTTGGTGGTAAGAAGCAGATTTTTGTTGTTGGACCATAGGGGTCTAGATGAACTGTAAGGTTGGAGTAGATTTTAAAGTGATGGAATCTAATGAGGGTGGTTTACTAATTTATGGGCAAATGAGAGATGATTCAGGTGAAGGAGCTGTGGGAGTTCCAGCCAGTCCAATTCCCTGAGAGTGTTACAGTGCTGGCTATGGTAGGAGGTACCCATTGCAAATTTTGCAATTTTATTGTAGCAGGTTTCAAGCCTGTTTAGGTCAGATTGTCTAAGGTTGGTGAGTATGGGAAAGGAGTAGAGGTAAGGTGGAAATAAGTTGGAAATTGGCAGCTGTGGTTAGGTATTGTTTGTTTCTATATAGCACCCCGAGATTTTTGTGCACTTTTTTACGGTAAGAGATATATGGTGGTCAAGTTTGAGATTGTCAATCTGCACACCAAGAAGTTTGGTGTAGTCTGATGTGGAGATAATGGTGTTGTTTTAAGCATGTATGTTGAAGTAGTCCGGTTAGATTTAGGGGGTTGGAAGATGAGGAGTTTGGTTTTGCTGGGATTGAGTAGAATTTGGCATTGGATAGCCAGCTTTCTACATATGTGAATGACTCTTGTGCGATCTTTTGAAGTTCTGGTAAAGTGGGGGCAGAGCAGATGAGGTTGGAGTTATCTGCATATTGGATGAGAGTAGCATGTTTGGTGGAGGTATGTAGGTTGTTAGCTAATAGGTAAAACAGTAAGGAGCCAAGAATGGAGCCTTGAGGAACACCAAGAGTTATGGGGAGACAAGGTGACAGCTGATCTTGCCAAACAACTGATTGCTGTCAGCCTGACAGATAGCCATGGAACCAGTTGGTGGCAGAGCACGAAAAGGAGAGATTAGAGAGGACAGAGAGAAGTATATCATGTGATGCCATATCAGAAGCCTTTGATAGGTCCAGAAATATAGTGGTAGAGAATAAGCCATTGTTTTTATGTTGTAGGATCGTGTTGGAGAATGAGAGTAAGGTGGTGGTAGTGCTGTGATATGGCCTGAAGCCATGTTGGGTTTTGGAGAGGTGATTATTAGCTAGGAGATAATTTAATACCTGAGAGTAATGGGAGACTTAAATGCTCATATCAGGACTGACAGAACAAGATATGAGAGCTGTTTAGATCTACATAAATGTAGCAGGAGAAGTAAAGAAGAAGAGGCCATTCTAGACTTCTGTCTGTCAAATGGACAGATGGTGGACAATACATGGTTCAGCAATAGTGAGTCACAAGCTCATGTATAAGAGTGGCCAACAAACAACTCTAGCAGACTTCCACCTAGTGAGAAAGGGCTCTGGGGTTGTATCGGAGATTGCAGAGTCATCTCCAGTGAAACAATTGACCCACAGGATAAAACACTGGCCAAAATCTGCAATAAGCTGCAGTTGGTGAAGGCTATAAGATCAAGAGAGACTAGGCTGAAGATCTGGAAGCCGACTGCAGTGAAAACACAAGAGTTTAAGGAAATATTCAGGGCTCTAGCACCTCAGGATGAATGGGAAATTATGAAGTAAAATGCGAATGGCAATGTCACAAAAAAGCATATGTGAAAACTCTAAGGCAGATATGTGGCTGAGCCCAGTATGAAAATAAGGTACATAAGGAAAGCTAGTGGTAGAATTCAGAGGTTATGGAAATAATCAAAAAAAGATAGCATGCAGGAAAAAGTGTGATACAGAAAAGATGTGCCATGCTAACATGGAATACAGGTTGACTAATAAAGAGGCTGATACAGCAGATGCAGTAACAAAGAACAAGGCATCAGGATAGCTCTACCAGCTTCTAGAATGCACCTCAGCAGATAGCACAGAGAAACTGTATCAGGATGCAAAACAAAGACAGAAAGTTAAAGAAGACAGTTATCAGACACCATTCATAAAGTATTCCAGCATCAATCTGCTTACCTGTCGCGGGACATCAAAGGCAGGTATAAGAAATACTTCCAGCAGTTTCTGAATGAGGAAAACCCGCACCAGCTGTACTGCTCCATACACAGCATACAATGAAAGGAAAAGACCCCCCCCCCAAAAAAAAAAGAAGCAAGAACAGTACTAAGGAAAATGAAGTCATGGAAAGCATCAGGCTCAGATGAGGTCACGGCAGATATGATCAAGATATTGGGTGAGATAAGGAAGAAATGACTCCTGAGGGTAATCATAGCATTATGGAGAGAAAGATGTACCCCAAATGATGGAACAATAACATTTCTATTATCAGTGCAAAGAGACACTCACAAATGGAGGCAGTATGTAGGTATCAAACTCCTGTCACACGCCATGAAATTGCGGGAGAGGGTAATAAATGAATTGTACATAATACAAGAAAGAATTCGGTATACTAGACTTGGAGAAACCATGTGACATGATCCCAAAAAAGCTGATTTTGGTGGTCCTGTAATGGTTCTAAGCCCTGAAAACATGGGTAGAGTTACTACAGTCTATGTACAAAGACCTAATGAAACAAATATGAAGAGTGTTTGGACTCGCAGAGGGGTTTCCAGTGGGCCTGGGTATGCATCAGGGTTGAACTCTAAACCCACTACTGCTCATACTGGTGATGGACTACATTAGTAATCAGGTCTGAGAGGACAGAACAACAAAGCATCTGTATACACATGTGGCATTACAAGCAGATTCTGAACAGGAACTTTGCAAATGATAGGGGAATACAATGCAATACTGAAGGCACATGTGATGAAACTGAATACAGACATGACAGTTGTCATGGCAGCAAATGGCAGAAGTCCGAAGATGAAAACAGGAATAAAAGGAAATATAGTGTAACAGGTTAACAGCTTCATGTATCCTGGAGGGTGGTTGAGGAGAAGGAAATTCTGAATGAGGAGACCAAATCATAAGGGCTGTAGTCAAATGGACCAGAGTGTCAGGGGTTTTGGTTGAGGAGAAGTGTACAAAGCACTTGTATGGCCAGTGCTTCTGTTTGGTACAAAACCTGAACAGTGAAGGCAGAGTAGCTGAAGAAGCTAGAGATGATGAAGATGAAGTGTCTGGGGTCCCCTTCAGAAGGTCGAACTTTTAAAAGCTCGACTTGCATATGGCTGAGACCATAGGATCGAACTTTTAAAAGTTTGAGCGGTCTGAATAGGGATCTCCATAGAGCATGGAATGGGAAGATTTCCCTTAAATGCAATGTAGTGCGATCTCAGAGTTGGTATATTTAAATAGTGGGGGGTGTGGGGGGCACAGCCCCTCACGTGGAGGGTGCCGGGGGGCTTGCCCTCCTGCTAGCACTGTTTAGTTTTTTTTTTGTTTTTTTTTTTATTTTCAAACATTCAAATGTTCGATCATATGGTCTTGGCCATATGAAAGTCAAACATTTGGGTGCTCAATTATGTGATGTAGACCCAGTGCCTGAGATGGCTGATAAGATACACACAGATGAAATGATGTTTCAGCCTGCCTGAGAAAGCCTATGCCAGTGTGTTGGAAAGGAGACCTCATCCAACAGCTGGGCCTCTAATTCAGAAGAGCCAATGAAAATTCCATACTTACCATGGAATAGAGACCATGGTACAGATACTAGAAACATAATGAGAGTTTGTCAGTAGTTCTACATGTTTTTGTGGACCTCAGGAAGCCATATAATTGTGTGTACCTTTGAATTTCTTTTGGACTGTACTACAATAGGGCAGGTTTCTAGGATTGCTGCTTTGTGCCTTTCAGTCTCTGTGGAGCAAGAGTTGTTTCCATATTCTCATCATTAAGCAATATATTTTCAAAATGGGTGTGGGGCAACACAATTTGAGGACATGAGGATTTAGGGTTGCCACCTTTTCAAATGGCCAAAGTGGGACATTTTTGGGACACACATCAGATTTTACAGGCCGCCACATACCCATGGTCAGTACAAAGGATAGAACTTTACTCTCTTGCCTAAATAAAAGCTTATTCTTGTAGCAGTTTAGTTGCTTATTTTGTTTCTTGTAACATTTAGGTATTTTAGATACAGAAATAACTATTTTATGCAACTGTTACATAAAATATGGGACATAATTATGTCCTACAATCTCAAGACATTTGCCATTTTTAATATTTTTTGTCAGGACACAACTGCCCAAAGAGGGACTGTCCCTCGCAAAGTGGGACAGGTGGTAACCCTATGAGGATTTCATCTTTTTGTTGGCAAATTGTGTTGTCCTCTGGGCCTCATGTGACTCTGTAACTTATCTCCAGTGTGCACTGGAGCATTTGTTGTTGAGTATGAAACAGATGCATGAAAATCAGCACCTCCTACTTAAGACTCATGTTTGTCTTCCAGGAAGGAATGAATTGCTCTCTGCAGGTAAAAAACAGAACATGCAAGAAATAAAAACAGTCTCCCACAAGGAAAGTGACCAATCAAGGTAAATAAATATATAAGAATAATCAAAATTAGAAACCTTGGTCACTCCCCGCAGGTAAATAAAATGTCTATTTATTGTTAAAATGACCAAAAGTAAGTGCTTTCGCGGTTCAGCATAAACGCTTCATCAGACTGCAGTTGCTAACAGAAAGCATACCCTTTATATAGGCACAATCAAGCTAGCATAATTAAAACAATTAAAAGCAATTAAAAATAAAAGCCGCAGAGACCTCCAAAGTACATATATATACAATTATGTCTGTGTGAATCCACACATCAGAAACCTAATGTTTCAAGCATCTAGATTTTAGAAAAAAGGTTTTAATGAAACTTTACTATTTAGACCAGGGGGCTTATCATCCTGTAAACGTATAATCCATTTTTGTTCTATTTATTCAGTTTTATTATCAAAATCTCTCTCTTTTTTATTACAAAAATCTCCACCTCTATTATTTACACCAGGCATGGGCAAACTACGGCCCGGGGGCCACATGCGGCCCATTAAACGTTTTGATTCAGCCCGCCAAACTTGAAAAAATTTAATAAATTAACCTTGTTAATGTTTTATTTCCCCTGCAATTCTGATGTTTCCTCACTAGATGGCGCACTCTAGAGCAGATGATGTTGGCTTTGTTCAGCTCTACCTTCGTGTGTGAACAGACCTTCAGCGTCATGAACATCAACAAAGCCAGCCACAGATCCAAGTTAACAGACCTACACCTCAGATCCATCCTGAGAATCGCCACAACAAAACTATCTCCAGACTTTGATGCGCTGGCTAAAAAAGGAGACCAACAACACTGCTCCCATTAAAATGTGTGTGTCTCCGTGATACGCACGTTGTTAAAATAAACAGTGCGCGCAGATCAAATATAACGCTTCACAGACTGACTTGCTGCAACTGTTTCGCCCTTGCACTGGTCGTTGTTGACTTTTGGCACCGGGGAAACAAATTGAATAAAAGGAACAGGACAAGTACATCTGCATTTCCTACCGTTTTTGAAAAAAAAAGACAGTCAGGAGGAGAGTGATGGTGATATCCTGAAGGATAACAGAACTTTCAGTGCTTTAAAATAAAATGGTCATTTATTTGATTTTCAGTGTTTAAAGACTCATTTCGAAGTCAGAGATTTTATTGTAATGCTTTTCTTCATTTTCATTGGAAATTAAAGCACATGTTTTCTCCATATCCCAAGATGTGTATTTTTCCCCCAGTGAGGTGATGTTTTCAAAGCATGCCATCTATCTGCTCCTGTTCCGGCCCCTTTGTCAAATGTTAGAACTCAATGTGGCCCACGAATCAAAAAGTTTGCCCACCCCTGATTTACACCTTTATGTTCAATGACAAAGAATGACAAAAAAATTGAAAAAAAAAAATGACAAAAAAATGGAGTGAACTGTATATAGATATATATATGTACTCTGGAGGTCTCTGTGACTTTTATTCTTAATTGCTTTTAATTGTTTTAATTATGCTAGCTTGATTGTGCCTATATAAAGGGTATGCTTTCTGTTAGCAACTGAAGTCTGATGACGTGGTTATGCTGAACTGCAAAAGCGCTTACTTTTGGTTCTTTTAACAATAAATACACATTTTATTTACCTGCCGTGAGTGACTGAGGTTTCTATTTTTAAAAAAGAGAACATACCCAAAGTGGAGGAGTTAAATTATATTGGAGTGTTGCTTATGAGTGAGTGCAGATGGAACATCAGTCACTATATCAGAATGTGGTGGCAAAAACGGAGCAGAGTCATAGGGTGAAGTTCTTAATCTGCTAGTGAGTCTATGTCCCCACCCACACCTATGTTCACAAACTGTGCTTAGTGACCAAAATGATAAGGTCCTGGATACAAGCAGCAGAAATAATGTTTTTTTCATGTGGTAAATAGTCCATTCTCCATCAGGATGAGGATTTCAGAGTGTAGTCACTGCTCCTCCAAGTTGAGAGTAAGCAAGTAATTTCAGTGGTTTGTGCATCTACTCAGGAATGAATAAGCACTGCACAAAGCATCTTAGTAAAATGCCCAGAGGTAGATCCAGGTTACATTGGTGGGATTATATCACTCAGCTTTCCTAGGAATGCCTGGTGATCCCAGAAGATGATCTGTAGACTGTTGCTGGGGATAGGAAAATTTGGTTTAATCAACTCAGCTTCCTACCACCATGATCCTCACCAAAACAAGGGGTTTAGAAAATGGATAAGTGGATGGGTCCGAAGCTTATTTTACAAAATGCACGAATGTTAAAGCCCCCTTCTGTGGTACAAAAATAATTCTGGCTCTGAAAATAATACTTATCAGGTTCATGGTGTGCTTATTGCAAAGTGTCTATATTATACCATTCTGGAACCAAGACTGAACACTTCTCTAATACATAGCTGCTTTGGATATATTTAGCAGAATTTTATGACTATGGTGGACTGCAGCATGTTCTCATATAAAATTTGATGATAATTTATACTGCTGGAAATTTTAATGTCTAGTCATATGTTATGTTGCAAAACATAAATGCATTATTTGGTCTTGAGCAAAAAAGAAAATTATAAATATCAGTCAATGTAAATAAGATAATGTTTGTACTGGTTTCTTATTTAAATGTTGGTACTAGCACAATAGAGTCCCAAAACACATTAAAAAGACTGAAAATGCCAGACACCACTCTTCTCCTTTAATTTTTTTTTTCAAGGGGGCAAGCCCCTCTGTACCATCACATCCCCTCAACTTATATATAACTCTGAGATTGACATACCTTACAGAAAATGAATATTCTGAGAAATGCCAATCTCAGACTTATTGTAAATCCTGATTTTCCACCATTTAGTCTTCATATTTCAGGACTTAGCATTGGGAGTTCCAGCATTTGAAATGCTTGCCATACAGTTTCATTAAAAATTGGAAAACTGCCAGGTATGACTTCCAAGATGGCTGCAAACTGATCAACAAACTAACTTTTGCTTTCCCAGTGTAAAAACTGAAACTAAGACAACAGCCAGTGATAATGTGAGCTTGAGTAAAATTCAGCTGATGGCTAGTCAGTACACTACCTGGATGCCAGCAAAGAAGAAATGAAGACAGCCTGAAAGAAAATCAACTAGAAAAGGTGATGCGAAAACACTCATTGGGGATAATCCTGCAGCTGTTCAACAAAAAGTGGTTCAAGCTCCAGCTTTGTAACAAGACATGACTTTCAGTAATCTAGAGAAAAAATATGTCAAATGTGCCCAGAGCTGGTTAAAATAAACAAAACACTGAAAGAGTATATCAACTCAAATAACAAAAGGCTGGAAAATGGAAGAAGCTTTAAACAGATATTCAGATGAGCTGACAGAACTGCAAAAATCAGAGGTCAGTATATGAATAAAAAGGCTGGCTGAGTATGAGACTGCAAAAAATGATGCTTTAAATAGTGGTATAATTAAAAGGATAGTGCACATAGGGAAAATCTGAGATTTTCTGCTATACCAGAGAAACTAGAAGGAATAGACTGTATTAATTTTATGAAGGCACAAATAAGCAACTAGACTGGTATTGCATGGCACAACCTTTTAATTGAAAGGGCACACTGTGTGTATACTCCAAATGTGGCTAAGAGAAAGCAGCTAAGACATTTATTAGTAATGATGCAAACTTACCAGCAGAAAGAGTTGATCCTGGCAAAACTGTAGCAAAAGGACAAAATGTTAAAAGTTGGAAACAGTAGTGTGCTTGTGGAAAATGATTATTCATTGTACACCAGGCAGAAGAGAAACAAATGTATTCCAGTAATCAGGGAATGTCAAGAAGCAGGTATGAGATTCAAGCTGCTGTATCCAGTTGTCTTCAGAATATTTCTTTATGAATGATTAGTCATTTTTTGATGCAGAACAGGCTAAGGAGGAAATGCAAAAGTTTATCCAACAAAAAGTGAGCCATCAATCAAAAGGGGACTCTGCTTCTCAGTCTTCTGATAATAAAGCACATGAAGAGACTTTGCCAGTGAAACATTTGTCATTGTTCCAAAGGAAAATGCTTGAGAGACAGAGAAACACAGGAGTTGACCAGACAAATCAGGAGTACCTTGGAACTGAGCTGGAATCTGGAGTTGGGAGATGGAGATAAACAGAAAGAAGATCAGCAACAAAGAAATTAGAGAATAAATATGAGCCTGCAAAGCATTGATCACATTTGTGAAATATGACTGTGCAAGAATAAGTGGAAAGACAGAACTTTTGTTAATTTTGTTAAACTTGTGAGAAACTGGAAAGCATTTGCCTCACTTCATGTCATTAGTGTTTGGAAGGTCTCAGGGGAGGGAATGAAGAAGTAAAAAGTAACTGTAAGTAAAACTGTTTCTGTTCCTAACAGTATTTCGATGAAATTTATCAATATAAATTGCATATTTTATAGTAAAATGTTTTTAGTTCTTGTATGTGATAAAGTTGCTGAAGTATTAGTATTAAGAAATGTAGGCAGTACAGTGCAAAAAGAAAAAGGCTAGACAAAAGCATGTTTAGGTTAAGAGGCTGCAATATTGGGTTATTGAGGTTGGTAGTGGAGTGTAAAAGTATACAGATCATAATATATGCAGAACTGATATATTTTCCCTTACTTTTTGCTTTGGTAAATATCTGGATTAAGATGCTTGGCTTAATCTAATAACAAATTTAACTGGAAACAAGTAAATATGAGAATACAAAATATAATGAAAAATGTTCCTTTAGCAATAAATATTTCAGCTTGTTTTTCAGGCTTTGGCAGATGACATTTTCTTTTTTCTCTCTTACATTTCCATGGAGATAAGCTGACAACAGAGCAATAAAAGATGGAACACTGGATTCTTCAAGGCTAAAAGTTAATGATTTCTGAAAGCATGCAAGTTGTTTTCCCATGAGGGTAAAGATAAAAAGAGAACAGACATCAGTTAGTGTAAGTGGAAGCACAGGTAATAACATACGTCTTAACATAGATAACCTCAATTTCAGGTTAATTAGGGCATGTTAGCAGCTGTCTATTTGGCACAAATGTTCCTATTAGGAGGGTTAATCTTCATTATTTGAACATGTAAATAGTTATGTGTGTTTGTATTAAGTTAACAGGTTCTGGGGGGTGTTCTGGGTGTGCCTAAGGTTTTTTGTTTGAGGCTTTTTATTAAACAAAAAGTCTTGTAAAATGTGACATAGGTTCCAATGTTGTTGCCAAGGTAAAAACATGTACAAAAGATTAACCTGGTAGAAACAGACATTTAAAGAAGCTGCCATATATAATAGGTAGGAATAATAACTTCATACCATAATGGCAATATTTTCCGTATTGTCTTGAAATGTTAATGGTCTCACAAGTATAGATACAAAGGAAAGAGTACTTAATTATATTATGAAATGCAGAGTAAAAATAGCAATGCTACAAGAGACACACTTGAAAAGAACTGGGCATTTAAATTTGATAAAGAAAGGATTTCAGGATGGATATTTGTGAGACTATTAGGGACAAAGGAAAAGAGGAGTATTTATATTAATTGCTAAAGGAGCTCTAGTAGTGATTGAAGAGGAAAAAAAGATAATGATAGAGTTGTAGTAGTCGCAAAGGGCTACTGGCAAGGAATTTGGATTACTCTGGCATGCATTTGTATTCTACCTAAAATTGCTATTATGGATCTTAAAACATTTAGGGAGATAAATCTCTTCTTTTCTTCATTACCCTGCAGTCTTATCTTAGTAATTCAGCAATGATTTTTTAAGATTTAGCATACAATACTTAGTAATTATTGATGCATGATTTGAAATAGCTATTGGATGTATATCAAAGTTTTCAATTAGCTTGTTCCTGTGAAATATAATTTCTGTCTAGTTTAGCCCAGTCATTCTAACTTCATGAATATCATGTAAATTCTTGAGTTACTGCTACTTACGTCTACTACTTACATCTTTCACACCAAATATTTTCATAAATTTCTTCAGTAATCTAACCTCTTTTGTTATGTTTTCCCTTCTAGGTACCCCCAATACATCCTCATTGCTGAAAATGAAATCCCAGTCCCCACCTATAAGTAATATTCCCTGCTGAAAGCACTGGTAGCATTTTTAGAATAATGTAGAACAGAAGCTGATTAAAAAAGGGGTAATTAGTATGTCATATAAAATATTGAATTACAACTATAGGAATCAGTTGGATGAGGTTAGAAAGGATTGGGAAGAGAGATTTCCTTAAAACCCCATTCCTCTTTAAAACATTTCTCTGCATACATTGTTCCCACAGTTTCCATTTTTTCTATGTAATTTACACCTACCCTTTTCCAATGATCCCATGTCCTGTTCTCTTATCTCTGTTACTATATTCACTATGTCACGTATAGTTGGTTTAGATTTTGATCTCTATTTTCTAGTAATTGCTTTGTTGGCTGGCACCTGAATTAAACTTAACAAGGCCTTACTATGCATAGGCAATTCAGGTCCTGTATCCCAACTCAAAAAAGAATTTCCTTAGTTACACCTTTTTGCTCATCAACTATTACTGACAGAGTACTCCGTAGGAAAATTTTAAAGTCTGACAACTCATTTGACTCACAAAACATATGTTCCCAGTTATCTCTTTTTTCCCCCATCACCCCTCCAACATTTGCCATCTACCTGAGGAAAAATTATTTGGAGTCTACAAGCAAACACTTCCAGGCAAAAATCCTAAATCTTCTAGACTTTGTTGCATATTTGGGAGCCTTACATAGGTCTTCCCATTGTTTCTTTGTAAACTGCATATCTATTCTCTGTTTCCAATGTTTTCTGACCTCTATAATTTCATAGGTTTATAGGTAAGTACTACGCTAGCTGCCCAATTGGGACATTTTAAGTCAAGCCAATTTCCCTTCTACAGGTGAGAATCAAACCCTGTACCTTATGTATGTGTGGTAAACACCTTAACCATTATGCCTTTCCCCTCTTCTGACTGATTTCTATAGTAATCATGCAATATTTTATATGACCTACTAATTATCCCTTTTTAACAGCAACTTTTGTTCTAGATTCAAATAAAAACTCAACTAGTGCAGATCTTTCATTTAGGATTCCCCTATCCCTATCTTTTTCTATACTGTTATGTTAATCCCTGATAGGGAAAGCAATCACTAGCCTGCAAAAGAAATAATTTATTGTCTCGCAGTAGTATGCATCCTCAGCATGTATACAATAATATATTGAAAGGACAGATGCTAAGAAGCTCCAGATTGCACACAAGGGAAGACGACTTTTTGACAGTTAATGAGGTCCTGGGATAGCAGTTTATACAAAAAGGATATAAAAAGAAGGAAGTCATTAAATACATGCAAGAAGTCAAAATTCTAAGGAACAAGTGAAGCAAACCATTCTTTTCAGATAAGACTGAATATGTTACTCCAGCTGAGATCAACCATGAGGATAGTTCACAACGTATAAGAGTAGTTGTCACTTATTCTAGTGATATTTGTTTTGTATGTGATGCCATAAAAAGTAATTGGAAGATTTTAGCAAGTGATGTAGCTATAAAAAGGCTTGTGGGAGACACTCCAGCCTTTTGTTTCAAAAACAGTAAGAATATGAAATGTTTATTATGCCAAACATCACAAAATAAAGGTTTTATTTATTATAATAGAGCAGGCACTCATTTCTGTAGAAATTGCACTAGTTGCAAATACATCTCTAAAAGACAAGATTTTGTTCATCCAATTACTGGCAAATCTTATAAATTATAGACATATGCTGACTGTAAAACTAAGAACGTGGTTTATATTTCCTACTGTCAACAGTGCAAATGTTTTTATGTAGGTAAAACAAACACAAATCAAAAAAAGGATTTCTAAACACATTAGTGATATTCACCTACAACATTCTGTTGTTGAAGCATACTCAGTCTAATGTCAGGCATTCTTTCTCTTTTTTTGGTTCTTCAGGTGATATGGGAGATTGAAAGGGGTAGAGATATCACTTTATAGACTGAACTTGCTGAGATGCATTGGATAGGCAATGTGCAAGCTGACACTTCCCAGGACTTAATGCTTGCCTTCTTTTGAAGCCCACCCTGAGAAGGAGTAGGCTGAATGATTGATTATGATTGGCTGTGAATTTCTTTTAAAAAAACTCTACTGACAAAGAGCAAAGTATATCTGATGAAGGGTATTGCATATACCCGAAAGCGCTTATATCTCTCTCTTATTGTGATGGATTTTTAATTTATTATTAAAGAACTACATTTTATGCTTCACGCTGAGGATGTTGTGCTACTTTATATTTGTTGCATGCATATACACACACACATACATACACGCACACACACACACACACACACACACACACACACACACACACACACACACACACACACAGATACATAAATGTATGTGTGTAATACAGTAATACACACACACACACACACACATATATATATATGTATATATATATATATATATATATATATATATATGTGTGTGTGTGTGTGTGTGTGTGATGGAGGAGTGTCAACACTCCCACCAAATGTGATTTAGATGCTCTTACTACTCCACCAAGTGTAAGGTACTTGTAGCACCACTGCAACCCAGGATGAAGGATAAAGTGATATCACTGTCTCAACAATTAATCTACAAAATACAATCTGACACCAAGAGCACAGAGAGAGAGTATGCACTGTTGTGCTGGACACACTGTTCATTTTTCACTTGCAGACTCACACCATTTTCTCTAAACCAGTGTCTTGCATCATCCCTCTATCCTTCTGTCCATGGTAATTTCTTTTCATGCAAAGTTTTATTTACACACATGAGCACACACATAGACACACACACATGCACACACACACTTACTTTCCAGAAAAGGCTAACAGAATTCTCCAATCCCCCAAAGTCTTAGTAGCACTGCCACCACACTGGAGAAAGTTAGGAACTTCCAGTTACCTGTCTTCTCTTACCTTGCCTCCTTTCCTCACTATTTTAATGCCTCATCCATTCTCACCAACTTACCTAAAACCAAAATTGTCAAACTCAACACCTGTCTGTTACAATCAAATTGCAAAATTTGCTACTGGTGCCCCCTACCAAGCCCACCACTGCCATTCCCTAAAGCAACTTGGCTGGCTTGAATTCCCCTAATCTCCTAAATTATCATCAACTTTCCTTTGCCCATAGTCTCCTATTTCTCTCAGGAAAAACTCCAGCTCTGGTCAGTCTACTAGAACTACAAGCTAAAACTAGACAACTTCATTCTAGCAACAAAAAATGAATCAAGGTCTTCAAGACCAACAACACAGCAGGGGACTCCATCTTCCCTAACTACATAGGCAACATTTGGAACACCCTACCTACTGTTATTACCTCAACAGGCTCAAAGATTACATTTAAAAGACTTCTGAAAGAACACCTAAAGCACACATGGATATGCACATGTTTCCCAAATGGCTGACCCCCCACCCTCCCACCTTACTCTTGCCCTCTCACTTCAGCTTCATCATCAAAAGAAAGCAACTTCTCTAGCTTCCTTCCAGTTCACCTCTAATTCCAACCCCTTAGTCAATACCCATATGTCACTGTTAGGACACTCTGTTATCTGTCCACTACACTTTTCTCTTTACACCTCTACTGTTACTCTATACTTAAGCTACTTACTCCTCCTGCTTTTCGTACTTAACTTGTTATCCAACTTACCATCTCTGTCTCTACTCCTGCCATTACTCCCTAGTATGGCTAATCTTTGCTCTCTTTGTTGCTTTACTCCCTACTGTGGCTAACTTTCTCACAAATCAACTGTATAAAGCAAAAAAATGCAACCCCTACTAACAATGTTCACCATTATGTAATGCCTCGACCTAAAACTGTAAAATATGTGTTCAGTCTATATAAATATGTTAAATTTTAAGCTTCAATGCTATGTTACTAGTCAATGTTAAGTTTGGTACTATGTAAATTTGAATGCTTCTGTATGCGCCTTATATTTTGCTTAAAATTTAACTGTTGAGCTTTTCTCCCCAGGCCTCCGCTGAAAATGAACATGCATCCAGTCGGACTTTCCTGGTCAACAAATGTAAAATAAATACATAAATAATATCTTTTTTACTGGTAGTCATCTGAAGCAAGTTTTGAAAGTGTACGCACTACAGTTTGTTACACCACAAGGCAAATAATGGTCACTCTCTTCTCAGATAAACAGATCATAAATGCACTTATAACTTACAGTGACAAGAACTCAAAGGTAAATAAAAGAATTTTACTTAAATAAAAAAACTGTACAGATATACTGTAAAATATATGTAGGCTGACAAACAAGGAAAATGAAAAATGTGGTAAACATAGATAGGATGCACACAGAAAACCTAAGTCCAGACATCAAAGATCCCTTGCTAGCTGCTACAATAATACTATCCCTAATATAGCAAGCTTTTCACAGATAGGATAATTCCACTGGCAAGTCAGCAACTACTAATTCAACATTTCTTCTTCTCTTTTCTTTTCTTTCCTTACACTCCAGTAACATACAAATATCTAGGAAAAGACCTTGCCCGTTCTAGTGTCTTCTGCCTTCACCATTTCTACAAAGACAGGTCATAAACCAGCTAGCCTCACACCCAACACTACAATCAGTGGATTAGCTAGGGGGAGGCACTTTTAAATAAACTTCAGTGTACTGTACAGAACATCTTGATCAATTGCCAACCAGCCCCTGGATTCCAAGGTGTTTTACAGGATGAAATTTGACCACATAGGGACAGTTTGTCCCAGAAGTGTGCTGCTATGCCCATATCATGGACAAGCAAGAAATGGAACCTTGAGCCCAAACTGTTTACTTACCACCATACCTCTCAACGTCTAAATGCAAGAGATCTGGACAAAGTAAGTCTAAAATAATATTGAGGATAAAAGGCCAAAAAATAGGGACATATTTTAAATATTATTCTTATAAACTTAGAAAGTTGCTTGCTAGAATAACAGTATTTGTGTTAGCATACATTTTCTGAAGGATTTCAAGCATGAAATTCAAATGTATGTAATTTAGTGATTTCAGTCCTTGGTGATTTGCCAGAAAGCCACGTTTTATGAGGAAAAGACCGAAATATAACATTGCCACCTATCCATTTCTTTCTCCGGACTATCAGGAAATCAAACCGATTGTCCAGTAGTCTGGAAAACACTGTACAACCTCCAGTATTCTGTTTCAAAAAAAGAAACAGATTATAAGAGTTTGTTAAATCTGTGGACTTACTATGCTTTTTTACAGAAAAGAATAGTAAATCGACATAAAGAAGGCACCAGGAATGGAAAAATAGGGTGCCCCCTATCAGGTGACATTATGATGATGTCATGACATGGGCAGAGAGTGAACGGGTGATGGGCAGACATGAGTGGGGTTATGGGTGTCACGAGGGGTATGGCCTTGGTCCAGCAGACAAACTCAGACCTATTCAGATGGCATAAACTCTAGCTATGCCACTGACTACAGTTAACAGATTTTGTTACTAAACTCTTCATCTGTTGCTTCTTGACTTGATTCCCAGCTGGGTCTTAAAGCTCCAATAGCCATTATGTTCCAATGCTGCTTTATCCTTATCTGTTATATTAGAAGAAAGTGTCATCCTGTCTTGGGAACAAACTCCTCCCTCTGTCTTTTAACATCTAGGCAAACAAGCATGTTTACTCCAAAAATAATCATTGCAGATAAACATGCCAGATACAGAAAAGAGAAAAAAAACATTTAACCTAGCATAAACACATTGCATAGACATTCCCTTTAGCCTTGCATTACCTTAGCTTCACTCCTCCCTCTCTCACTCTATTATATACAGATATACACACACACACGCACACACACAGACACACACAGATACACACACACACACACACACACACACACACACACACACTCACACACACACAGACACAGACACACAGACACACACACACACACACACACACACACACACACACACACACACACACACACACACACACACACACACACACACACTGCTAATATAGTAAATAAGCTCCATTTCACTGAAACAGGTTTCCAAGAGATCATCTAACAAAATTAGTGAGATCAAAATTATGAAATAATTTAAGTTGGTTACTCGAGTTATTTTGCAAATGACAAAGCTAGAAATGAGACTTCTCATTTCAAAGCTTTGTGCTGTATACAATCTACTTTATACAAATGTGTGAGTATGCTGTATACAATATGTGAGTATGTGTGTCTATGTGTTTGTCTGCTTTCCCGATTGTCTGTCTGTGTTGGTATCTGAATAGAATTAGACCTTAACTTGTATTTTCTTGGTATTACCCACAGAACATCTACTGGTGTGCATAAAAAGCTGCTGTTCTAAACAGAAAATATTGCAGACAATCATTTTTAACATTTTATGCAGAAAACACTACATGTGATTGCAGGAGGAGTAATTTGTCATTGTGGGCATGTTCTCTCCTTTCTAGCTAAACTGATGTCCTAGAGGCAGCTCCTTTGACATTATATTCTTACCAGATCCACTACCCAATAACTTGTTAAGAACATTCCACTTCCACTATTAAGATTTTTTCATTGATGACTAGATTATGTAGATTCAACTTACAACTCTCTCCTCCATAAACATTCTAAAGTGATAAGTGAACCCATATTGGAGGAAATGTCTAAAACTAACATGCATCATTAAGGTTAAAAGACACGAACAGTATCCTTACAGTAGGTATAGTATAACCTCAAATGGTATAAAAATCAACATAGTTATGAAGAAATTAAAGGAATAATTGTGAAAGTTAACCATAATGATGCCTTATCACTTCCAGGGTGTGAAGGCAGTAAGAAATGCTTTGTAACTATTACTTACATGATAATGACTTGTTAAGTGACCCAGTTAAATATTTTTAATACTTATTTTACTACCATTGCAGGAAATGTTGGAACTTTCTGCCTGAAGCAATCAAGCAATCACATAATCTTATATCTTTCAAGAAGTCTCTCCATTCTCAATTACTCAAGGAAAATAAATGTAATTGCTTTAAAGATATTGGCTAAGAAATGTAGTTTGCTTTACTCAATATTATTACCCTGCCTTGTATTTCTCTTTCTATATCTTCTGTGAATTATAAGCAGCATAAAAAGGGAGGGAGACTGATTTTTATTTTTTTTACTTCTGCCTATATACTGTCCTTTGCTAAACTGTTTTGTCATTACAAATCCTGCTTTATCAGTAAAGTATCGTAATTATATTATTATGTTTTACTATATTTTTCAGATTTGTTATACTGAATTATGACTTTATTTGCACATTTGAACTATATGTTTTATTTAATACCATTCTGCATTTTTATTTTTACTTTTGAACTACTTGGTTTACCTTATCCTTCCTGTACTTTAAAACCATGTGCTTTTAAGTGTACATGCTTACAATGTGTCTTGAATTTTTGTACTTTATTTTGGCTTGATTGGCCCAGGCCATGTCTGAAATGGGTCCTCGGACCAGCCCACTTGCATTGTTCAAAAATGTTAACTAAAGAAGTTTGAAATTGCACACTAAGAACTTTCACTTCTGCCATTATTTGTGCCACTTTTCAATCTATTAATAAATAAATAATGTATTCATCATTATCTAAGAAATGTGCTAGTTTGAACCCTGATAACCTATTTGAATACTTTATTCATTTGATAAAGGACATACTTACAAATTTATTGTTTATATTATTTAATGCAGTTTTACAAAAGTGTGTAGTTTTGGAGAATTGACTTAATAGAGAAGTATCTTCCTATCAGCCTAACAACCATCACTGGAACGCATTACATCTATTGAAATCTGAGAAAAAAATTTTGAACTGGCATAAAACAACATGGCTTCCTACAAGGGAGGTCTACATTGACTTGCCTAGTATTATTAGATCTAGGACTCTCTATATATATTGTGTATGTGATCTACCTAAGCATTTGATACCCTGTCTCATGCAGGCATTATAAATAGTTGAGTAATTCATCAAATAAATTAATTTCTCATTAAATGGGTTGGTGAGTGGTCAGGAAACAGGTCTCAAAGGGTTATCATATTAGGTCATAGCTCAGTCTGAAAATAGATGAAAATGGGAATGTAGAACAGAGTGTCTGTTGTAACTTTAAGAAGTATTTCAAAGTGTGAGCACATGCTTATAAATAGTGAGCACATGCAGGCAGCAGTTGATTAACAGCCAGAGTGTTAACATGTATGAGTACAGTAGTCAGTCAGTTTATAAGTTTATTTAAGTTTTAGTTACTAAGCCTCAATACTAATGTGTTTGTATATAATAAAGCTGCTTGAACTGGACCCACAACTGTTCGTCTGTTTTATCCTGACTGGACAAGCGACATAGTGTCACAACCGGGATTGAGAGTACAATGTCTTCAAGCCATGAGTTGAATGTACATTGAGCAGGTTGGGTGATACAGTTCTCAAACGATTAAAGAAGGCCAGAAAAGAGCTACAGGTAACCAAAGCTCACATAAATGATTTATTTTGTAAAGAAAATGATACAAAGCATCTGCAAAGCACAACATGCATTATTAATCAAACAAGTAGCAAAAAATGCATTATTAATCAAACAAAAGGCACAAAACGCATTATTGATTAAACAAAATATTCAAAACCATGATATTTGATAGAATTAACACAAATATTTATGAATATGTTCAAAGTTACTTCCAATTTGCATACGGAGCATGTTAAAAGTAAAACTAACATGTTAAAGGTAAAACGAGCACAAGAAAAGTATAACGAGCATGATAAAAGTCAAGCATAATGAGTACAATAAAAAGGCAAAATTAGCATAGAAAAGCAAGGGGACTCTGTTTTTTAGTAAACGACCATGTTTTGATATGGGCTACTATTTCACATTGGGTAAAGCTATTCAGTGCATAACTAGAGTTGTTTGAAGTACCTCACAGTGTGCAAAGTGTTTACAGTGTGTACGTTATTAAAGTACAATTATTTCAGAGTTTACTGTGTGCAAGGTACAGTTATTTCACAAAGTGCAGTCAAACTACAGTCATTTTGAAAAGTTTTTTGTGCTGTGTACATTTTATTCACAAAGTGAAGTAATTTCAAAGTGTTTCCTCACACTGTACATAGTTATTTTGCAAACTACAGCCATTTCTAGAAGTTTCTTGTGCTGTGTAAAGTTCATTTGCAAAGTGTAGTCATTTCAAAGTGTTTTTTATATGGATAAGGAGTGGTTTCACAAAGTACAGTGATTTCAAAGTGTTCTTGTGCTACAGAAACTTATTTTACAAGGTGCAGTTATTTCAAAAAGTCTGTTGTACTAGTGGGCATAATTATAAGTTCTGGCTTAAACTTCTGGCATATATGTGTGTATGTTTGTACATAATTTCAAGGGTCTTTATTACTGCCTGTTGATATGGCAGAGGCATTTTGCAGACTCAGTCCACTTGTGTTTGATTATAATATTGCAGAGACTTGGAGAGTGTTTTAGCAGGAATATGACATTTTCATACAAGCAGCTTTTTCTGAAAAAGATGCATGTATGAGGGCATTTATTTTGCTTAACTTAGGGGGGGTCAGAAGCTATTGAAAGAGAGCATTAATTTGTGTATGCACCAACAGTATATGCAGGAGAAGGGGAAAACCGTCACATTGTTGTATAAGCTGAATCAAGGGAAGACCCTAAGTGCTTGAAACATAAATTTAGAGAAATGTGTAACCCCCAGACAAATGTTACATTGTACAGGCACCTATTTTATACAAGAGACCAAAAGCCAGGAGAAACTTTTGCAGCTTATATTACTGACTTGAGAATCAAGGCTAAAATGTGCAGGTTTGGTTATTTGAAAGACATGTTGATGAAGGACAGGCTTGTGTGTGGTGTTAATAATGCTGCTGTGAGAAATATTTTGCTTCATGACATTGATTTAACACTGAGCAAAGCTATAGAGATTTGTCAAATACATGAGCTGACAGAAGGGCACATGAATATGCTTGCAAGTGATAAGAGCATGGTTTCAGCAGCTTCTAGAGCAGATATAGACAGCATGCAGCATGTGGCTATCAGAAACAGGCCTAAACACTTCGCAGCTGCAGCCCCTGGAGGATTCTCAGGGAGAACCCTTAACTTTCCAGCAAGTTCTAAGACTAGCGCTCAGTAAAATGGGCATGCCCAGTGCAACATAAGGGTGAGTCAGCAAAACCCAAGTCAAGTCTTATTGTTAACTGTCATAATTGTGCTTCCAGTCATGAGTCTAAAAGAGAGAAGTGCTTAGTCAAAGCAATCTTGCGTACCAACAAAAGTACAACACTATTTCCCTTACAGAGATGAGATGTTGTTGGAAGATGGTATCATTTTCAAAGGTCCTAAAGTTGTCATTCCTACTTCCTTACAACATGAGTATATCCAGATTCTGAAACTACCAAAAGAAGAGCGAGAGGACTAGTATTTTGGCCTTCTCTGTCAAAATGCATTGATAAAATGCTTTCATTCAGTATGCAATAGTACTAAACCACATTTGCAAAAAGTGCCATTTCAGCTAAGCCAGATTCTTGAACTACCTTGGTCAATAGTAGCCACTGACATGTTTGAGTGGAACAATGAGAATTGCTTAGTGTTGGTAAACTCTTATTCAAACTGGTTTGAGATTGATCTGCTACCTAACCTAACGTCCAGTACTGTTATTACTAAGTTGAAACATCACTTCTTAGTCCATGGTAGTCCACATAAAATTATTTCTGACAATGGTACCCAGAAATTTGCAAAACAGTGGGACTTTATCCATATTATTAGCAGTCTAGAATATTCACAGTCAAATGGCCTGGCAGAGCGTGCAGTACAATGTGCAAAGCAATTACTAGAGAGGTCAAAGCATGATAATACGATGTTTTCTTGAATTCGTTTAACCTCAGAAACATACCCCATGACAATTTACTTGGCTCACCTGCTCAGAGACATCTGTCTAGCCAAACCAGAACAACCTTGCCTATCAATTCCAGTTTGTTGGTGCCCAATACTAAAAACAACAGAGCAATCAAAGCCCAACTATTCAAAAAGCATTCCTTTTAGAAGTCCAGCTATGATAACATGTAGAATAAAAAAAAGAATAAAAAATATAACCAACAGCTGAAAGCAGCTCAGTATAAAAAATGAAACAAATGTTCCACAGAAACCAAACTGCCACCAAAGCTGATAAAATCAGATAAGACCTTATTCCAGAGGATAAGCACTTTCACACCTAGTGCTTCATCAGATTCATAAGAACATCATAAAATCACATTATCTTATATAGTACAAAGAAAATTAATTAACTAATCAAATATGAGTAGCAGTTACTGGTGTATGCTTCACTTTTTTAATTCAGGTTTTAAAGGTACAGATGAATTAAGCCCAGGCAGCTTATCTGCCTGCAGCCTCACAATCCATTTTGTTTCAATATTCTCCAATTTGTTGTTAAAGTCACCCCTTCTCTTACTAACATGCACAAGTTGCAGGACACTAAAAACACAAGAGTTCCCAGGTGCCAAGGAGACATGTTTAGCTAATGCATTTAATAAATTCAAACGTTTAATGTCTCCCAAGTGCTGCAGGATATGTTCCTTCAACATTCTAACTGTCTTGCCGGTTCCCTATTAGAAGACTGAAGACACATTCTTTCGAATGCATCTTGGTCAAACTCAAAAGCCTGAAACGGCAAAATGTCGAAGCGGCTTTTAAGAGAATTCTTTCCCTGGGAAAGAATTTGCTTGGCCGCTTCAATACTTTGCCATTTCTAGCACTGTATTATGGTCTTGGAGTTGGTATATTTAAGAAGGGGGGGTGTGGGGGCGAAGCCCCCCGCTTAATGTAATGCTTAAAGTGTTTTTTTTTTTTTTTTTTGGAATTTTTGGAACAGTGATTTTTTTCCCTAGGAGAAGAATCGCTATTCTGATAGTTCGAAATTGTAAGCTTTCACTTACATAGGGTCGATTAATTACTGTTCGCTTTTTTTAAGCATTTGGTGATCTAATAAAGACCCTGTCTTGCCCACATAAAAGCATGTACATAGCCTACACCTAGCCAAATAGATCAAACCTTTAAACCTACAGTCTGCATAAAAACATGGTTTAAAAAAATAATTAATGCTTGGATGCTGAAAATCTTGTGTCATTGAGATAGAACTGCAAGCTTTACAATTCCTGCAAATAAAAGTGCCAAGACAATCAGATACAGGCAAAGAAACATGAGATGATTTATAACAAAGTTGTCTCTTAATAGGGAAATTATTCCTAAAAATATATTAAGGTTTATCACCTACAATATCCTTAACTTTGTCATCAGAGAGTAAAATAGGCCAAAACTTACTGACCACATTACAAACTTGCTGGATATTATTACCATAGGTAAGGGATAATCACACATTAGTAATAGTATTAACACGAACATTCCTTTTAAATGAAGTATGTGTTCAATTAATAAATTGTTGACGTCTATCTGAACGCATAGCTCTAACCATATTAAAGCTGTTACCCAGTGACTGTTCATTATAACCTCTCTGTAATAAATCTTCCTTAATACCTAACATGGCTTCATGACATTGTATATTATTGGTATGTAAACGTGACATACGCAAGTGTTGTCCTATAGCAATATTCTTAAAAATATGCTTAGGATGCATACTGTTAATGTGCAAGAGTGCACTCTTTCTACATTACTTCCTATAAAGAGAACTAGACAAAGTGCTATTATTCAATGTGATCCTAGTATCAAGGAACTTAATAGTGGTTTGCGAATGACTTACAACAAATCTGAAGCAACTACTGGTAGATTCAAGATATTGCACAAACCTCATAAGGTCTAAAGCTGAACCATGCCACAAAATAAAAATGTCGTCCACAAAACGCTTATAGTATAGAAGGCTGGATGTAAACTCATGACCACAGAGGACTGCCCTGTGCTCCCAGTACGCCAGCACTAAGTTGGCGTAACTGTTAGTGGATAGGGTCCACATGGCTACTCCAACCTTCTGCCTATAATCTGAGTCACCAAATAGAAACACATTGTTACACATCACTACTTCCATTAGAGCTCTTAAACAGTCTATTAAATCCAAGGGATAGTCAGCCTTCTCCCTTAAAAATCTCTTTAATGATGTTATCCCCAGATTTCTTCATCCATTAAAAGAGAGATAGTGAGGATGCAAACGGTGAAAGGTTTTGATCAAACTGGTCAAGTGAGAGGTATATGTCCCAAGCCCAGATCCTACTTAGTGGAATCTGAGGGTATAGAATACAGAAGAAATCACGGGCATCTTCTTCTGGTATCTGAATCAATATCGCAGCATCGTACCTATGATACAGATCTCAGAGCAACCCAGATGATGTTACTGTTGAAGAACATGTCTCAGGCCTTATTCCCATTCCTGATGATGTCCCAGATGTCTCTGAAGTTGAACATTCATTGTTGCTAGACTCAGTTCTAATTTGTATGTCACATGATCAGGCCATATTTCCAGGCCTAGTGTAAAATACGCAGCAACCTGGGCATGATTGTTTTATTTGTGCTTAGTGCTGTATGATTGCATGTCAAAAAAATTTGTTCTGTATAACTGCATGTCAAAGGATCATTTCTGTACAATGCATGTCAATTAATGTTGTCATTTTCAGTGTATGGCTTATTTCTCATAAAGAGAGGATGTAGAATGGGTCTATATTAGAACATCAAAGTTTCAAAACTTCAAATTTTCTAATATTAACCCCTATTCAGCGAACGCTGAAAATAGCAAAGCTACAGAAAACCGAATTGTTTCCTAGGGAAAGAATTTGGTTGCCCATTTCTGTCGCTTTGCTATTTTCAGCGATGTGGTGGAAAGTTAAGTGTGCGATTGGGCGCGGGTTAGGTGAGTTAGGGTTAGGGCGTGGGTTAGGTATGTGTGCGATTGTGTGGACGTGAGAGTTAGGGCGGATTAGGTGAATTAGGGTTAGGGCACTGGTCAGGTAAGTGTGCAATTGTGTGGACATGAGGGTTAAGGTGGGGTAGGTTTGTTAGGGTTAGGGCGCGGGTGAGGTGAGTGTGTGATAGTGACGGACCTTAGGGTTAGGGTTTGGGTTAAGGTAAGTGGATAGTTAGTGGTGTATGTACAGTTTAGTGTAGGGTTAGATGTAAGATGCTAGGTGTATGTGTGTGGATTGCTGTTTGTTTGGTGTGCTTGTGTTGTGTGTATGTGTTTTGGAACAGCAAATTTTTTTTCCTAGGAAAAAATTCACTGTTCTGCATGTTTGATGTTGTGTTTGCTCGAATAGGGATCGATATTAGAACATTCAAAGTTTTGAAACTTTGATGTTCTAATATAGACCCATGTAGAACAGATATTGTGTTGTAACTTTAAGAAGTATTCCAAAGTGTTGCACATGCATATAAATAAAGAGCACGTGCAGGCAGCAGTGCCTTTTTGAGAGAGCAGCCAAAGTGTTAACATGTATGAGTGCAGTAGTCAGTCTGTTTATAAGTTTATTTAAGTTAAACAATGCCAAACCAGGCTGAAGACCATGAACAGCTTCAAAAAGATACACTCCCAAATCCTTCTTAGCGCTTTCATCCACATTTATTTTCGTGAACTTCCTCAGAAATAAATTACATCTAAAAACCATTGTTTAAATACTGTTATTGCAGGAAATGATGTCATTAATTAAAAAAAGTGTTTTTTCAATTGCTTCAATTAACAATGTGTATATCATAATTTAAACTCCAAATAAATAAAATCTTACTAGAAATATTCTTATAAAAATGTCATTCATTACTGTATACATAAATGGTGTTATTCATTACTACTAGACAAACAAACTTATGAAGAAACTGTCTTAAAGTGATTTATCTATATGTTAAAAAACATTTTAAATTTATTACTTCATTTAATCCTGGTGTTATGTCAGCTCCAAACACCAGTTGCCACAAAGATTCTTTACACTCTAAAATGTTATTAAGGTCTCCTGTTAGTAATCCTTTCTTTACTGTGTCTAAAATAAAAAATTCAAACTTTTTGAAGTCTTTGCATATAGTAACATGTCTTGCTAAAGCATTATTTTTATCTTTCTTTTTTATGGCCAGAGTGTGTTCGTATACTCTGCGCTTAAAAATTCTTTTAGTTTTCCCTATGTAATAGTTTTTACATGTTACGTAGGTAGCTAAATAAACTACTAATTCACTATTGCAGTTAAAATATTCTCTAGCCCAAAATGTGTGGTTTAAATGCTCTACTGTCACAAAAGAAGAATTACTCATATACCTACACTGCTTACAATTTGTGCAGCTAAAAGTGCCCTTTTTATTCTGTCTTTTCTGTCTAAACTGTTGTATTTGTCTCTGCCTGATTCCAATATACTTTTTAAATTTACAACTTTCTTATAAGTGAATTTGGGTTTGTGTCCTGCAACCGACACCAATTCTCTGTTTCCCATAATAACTTTCCAGTTATTTTCTATGATAGATTTAATACTCCACATTTCATTCACAATTGGCAGTGGAAATGCTGTTAGAAATTCTTTGGTCATCCCTTCTTGATGAGTGTTCTCAATACATGTTTGGGGTACTCCCACTAACAAATCCTCCGAGTGTAATATCGGTTTAGACACTCCTTTTCTGAGCGGTAACACTTCACTTTCTATTTTGACTATAAACTCCCTAGTGTATCCCCTATTCATAAAAAGTGACCTCAAAAGTAGTAATTCCTTCTGGAAAACTCTTTCATTAGACGTTAGTCTACTTAACCTGATGATCTGACCTTTAATGACCCCTCTCTTCATATGCACTGGATGTAAACTATCTTTATGTAGATAACTATTAGCAAAATATGGTTTTCTGTATATTTCGCTGTGAAAGGTCTTTGCCTCATCATCAATGTTAAGTGTCAGATCTAAAAATGTGATTGTTTTACCAAAATCACCTAATTTGAACTTTAAAAAGTTAGTAGTTTGGTTTAAAAATTCAACCAATTCTACAAATTCTTTATGTTCTCCCTTCCATAGAAACAACAAATCATCTATGTATCTACGGTACATAGGGGATGTGTCTTTAAAAATTTAGTCTCCCAATTGGCCATAACGATATTTGCAAAGGAGGGGGCCACCCTTGAACCCATAGCTACTCCTAGTTCTTGTTTGTATATATGATCATTGAATTTAAAAAAATTATTTTCCAAAATTAACTCCATTAAAATACATAATGAGTTTGTTTTGGCATTTGAAAAAGCAGTGTATTTGTTCAGATACTCCCTCATAAATTCTATACCCTCTTCCTGATCGATACTGGTGTATAAATTTTTCACATCTAAACTACCAAAAAACAAGTGTTCATCACTAATTTTTATTTTTCTTAATGTTTCCAAAAGATTCCATGAGTCTTTGATGAAAAATTCAGACTTCTGTACTATGGGGTTTAGAATATTATCCAACCAGATCGAAATGTTTTCAGTTTTGGACTGTTTGGCTGAAATGATTGGTCTAAGGGGTGGTCTAGTCTCACTGTTCTGTAATTTGGGAATACCAAAAAATACTGCTAATTTAGGATGTTCTTTGTACATAAATTCGTAATCTGTTCTACTTAGTTCACCTTGGGAAAACATATCAAACAAAATTGAATCTAAAACTTTAAATTTCTTGTTAACTATCTCATAATTAACTTTTCTGTATGTTTTTTTGTCTTGTAACATTTCATCTATCGAAATTTTATAATCATTATTGTTCATGATTACCACTTTTCCCCCTTTGTCAGC
This sequence comes from Protopterus annectens, assembly GCF_019279795.1. Taxonomy (NCBI): domain Eukaryota; kingdom Metazoa; phylum Chordata; order Ceratodontiformes; family Protopteridae; genus Protopterus; species Protopterus annectens. Next base: position 617,466,029 of record NC_056737.1, read on the forward strand.
CTTCATTATTCTTATGTTGGTATTTGTGACTAAAGTTTTCAAAGCTACCATTTCTTCAGTAGTTAAATTAGTTGTTTCATTTGAAAACATAATATTTCTAAAATCCTTTTCACACAACCTCTGAAATACTTGTAAATTGTTGACAAGAGGTGGATTATAAGTACTAGGGTTGCTAATAATAATTTTGTCATGTGATTTGGAACACCCTATATCTTCCATAATATAATTTAGATTTAATTTTCTCAAAAATAATCTAAACTCTAAAAGCAATTTCCCCAGATTCATATGATTTGCTGGAATAAAAGTAAACCCTTTCCTCAAAATAGTTGTAATCGATTGATTTAAATTTAAATCAGAGAATATTTTAACTGCAATAGTGAATTAGTAGTTTATTTAGCTACCTGCGTAACATGTAAAAACTATTACATAGGGAAAACTAAAAGAATTTTTAAGCGCAGAGTATACGAACACACTCTGGCCATAAAAAAGAAAGATAAAAATAATGCTTTAGCAAGACATGTTACTATATGCAAAGACTTCAAAAAGTTTGAATTTTTTATTTTAGACACAGTGAAGAAAGGATTACTAACAGGAGACCTTAATAACATTTTAGAGTGTAAAGAATCTTTGTGGCAACTGGTGTTTGGAGCTGACATAACACCAGGATTAAATGAAGTAATAAATTTAAAATGTTTTTTAACATATAGATAAAACACTTTAAGACAGTTTCTTCATAAGTTTGTTTGTCTAGTAGTAATGAATAACACCATTTATGTATACAGTAATGAATGACATTTTTATAAGAATATTTCTAGTAAGATTTTATTTATTTGGAGTTTAAATTATGATATACACATTGTTAATTGAAGCAATTGAAAAAACACTTTTTTTAATTAATGACATCATTTCCTGCAATAACAGTATTTAAACAATGGTTTTTAGATGTGATTTATTTCTGAGGAAGTTCACGAAAATAAATGTGGATGAAAGCGCTAAGAAGGATTTGGGAGTGTATCTTTTTGAAGCTGTTCATGGTCTTCAGCCTGGTTTGGCATTGTTTAGCAGTTTGGTTTGTTTCACGTTTCTCTGAGTGTTTTTATTTAAGTTTAAGTTACTAAGCCTTAATTCTGATGTGTTTGTATATAATAAAGCTGCTTGAATCGAACCCACAGCCGTTCGTCTGTTTTATCCCGACTGGATGAGTGGCAAGGGCTATTCCATAAGGGTTCTATTTTAGGACCAGTTTTACCGACCTTAACCCTTGCCTCGCTAACTATAACACTAAGGTGCTGAGTTTCTAAGTATTTACCTGATGGTAAGATAGATGCAGTGGCAACCTCTACTAATAACGTTTAACATGTCAGCATGCACATATATACTATTTATATACAGATAAAACCTCAGGGCTTCTGTTTATGTTCAGAAATGCAATTTTATTTCTAGGCCAGTACAGTCCTGAAATACAAATCAGGCTAAAGAATGTAATCTTTAGAGGAAACCAGATTGAAGAAAGACTTTTGCATTTAAATCAATAATTTTATTCAAAGAAAATGTGATTCAGGTTAGAAATAGAGCACTTCAGTGCTCCGGTTTCCTCCCACATTCCAAAGACATACAGTAGGTAGACTGGACACTCTAAATTGGCCCTAGGTATGAGTGTGTGTGGTACACCCTCTGAGGAGAGTTGGGCCTTGGGGTAGCAACCCGACCCTGAAAAACCCATAAGAGCTACAGAAACGAGTGCTGACCAACGCTCATTGCCCAACGTGATGATAAGGTATGGAGTGAACACAAGAGAGAGAGAGACAGAAAGAATGTTATGGTAAGAGTGAACTGAAGTTCAAGAAAATGTTATAAAAAAACTGAAAAAAAGACTCACAGCTTGTAACGTTGTGTTATCTCATCAGTTTACATCATGTGAAGCTTCCTATCCTCATCACTAAGTTAAGGGTTGGCTATATTTAGCACATAAGGCTTTAAATAGAGAAGCTCTAATATATACATGGTGTGGAACTAAAAAAGTCTGAAAATACTTAGGCAGGAAAATGCTAGTGCTTAACACTAAATCAATCATCTCCTCCCACAACAGGCCATACACAAGAATCCCAGATGGAAATAACACCAACTACCAAATCACAAAGGGAGACGGTGCCTGTGTAATTGTTTTGTAATGTAATGAGTAGGATTAGGGACAGGGACAGAGTAGCATAGGGTTGTGGTCAACACAAGAGTGGGTATCTCAGAGGGACCTTATGTCACTACATGTATACAACCGCACCCACATACAACTGCATTTTATATATATGTGTATATATAGATATATATATATATATATATATATATATATATATATATATATGTGTGTGTGTGTGTGTGTGTGTGTGTATGTGTATATATATATCTGTGTGTGTGTGTGTGTGTGTGTGTGTGTGTGTGTGTGTGTGTGTGTGTGTGTGTGTGTGTGTGTGTGTGTGTGTATGTATGTATGTATATATATATATATCTAAATATTTATAAGGATATATATATATATATATATATATATATATATATATATATATATATATATATATATATATATAGGTGTAATTAAATTGTTGAGTTCATATAAGATTGACCAGGTTGACCAGGTTGTAGAAAATTCAACATTTTGTATATATGTGTGTGTTGGTCTACTTCACATACTTCACATATCCAAAATGCTACATAACCGAAGACCAGATGACCGAGATGAGAACACAGAAACTCCAAATAAATGAACATCCACATAGCCAACAGGTTCCACAGAGTAAGTAACCACTGGGCCAAAAACTCATGGAGAACACACTGCACCATCTACAACCTACCCAGTTGGGGGACCTACGGACCCCCACACTCCCAATGTGGGGGGCTGCATCCCCCACACCCCCCTAACTAAATATACCAACTCTGGGATTGCACTACAGTGGGGAAGAGGGTAAATCTCCCCTTGTTGGCCCAGTGATTACTTACCCTATTAGGTGTGCATTTATTTCGAGTTTCAGCATTTTCATCTTGATCATCTGGTCTTCGGTTATGTGGTATTTCAGGTATGTGAAGTAGACCCATTATATATATATATATATATATATATATATATATATATATATATATATATATATATAAGTGATCCGTACTATTGAGCGTATGGCCATTTCACCGAAAGTGAAATGGCCGAGCGCACTTTTGCGAAAGTGCTTTTCACCAAAAAAGCACTTTTGCAAAAGTGTGGTTAAGTAAGGGTGAAAATGTGGGAAGATGACTGGTGTTGAGATCGTAGCACAGTGGGGATAAGGAAATATTCAGTTTTCCCCACTGTAGTGCGATCTCGGACTGAGAATATAAATGTAGGGGGGGTGTGGGGGGCACAGCCCCCCACATGATGGGTGCAGGGGTGCTTGCCCCCCTGCGTAAATGTGAGTTCTGTGGGTTTTTTTTATTTTGTTATTTTTTAGATTTTTTTTTAACACACTTAGCGAAAGTATTTTTTCGGTGAAAAGCACTTTCGCTAAAGTGTGTTCAGCCAATGTGGTTTCGGTAATTTGAGCTTTCGCTCAATAGTACAAGATCCATATATATATATATATATATATATATATATATACATATACATACATATACACAGACACACATATTTTTTTTTTTTTTTTTTTAATATATATGGCTGTGCATAATGCTCTTTATATTCTTTTTCTAGATCTGCCGAAATGCCCATGTGTAATCCTGTCTTTTCCTCACTGGAAACCATGTACTTTCATTTAGGCATATATTCCATGTCTTGAACTATGAATGTTCATCTAAGTTGCATGAACTTATAACATGTCTTCAAATGTGGAAGCTCAAAATCATCCTTCTCCTTTGTCAGTACTATTTTCCCAATGTATTCTTTCTGTTTTTTTCAGTCCAAAGAAACTCCTTAAGTTCTTTTTTCTTGCTCTTCCATTTCTGATCTCTTGCGTGATGCATATAAGCCTGACCCATATAAAGAGCCAGCAGGTTCAGAACCATATTAATCCTTTGTTATCTTACTGTGAATGTCCACAATCTTATGTTACTTTAAATCATTTGAATAATCTCTTCTATTATTTTTTGAGCTCTTGCCCAACATCCAGTTTCAGCTAACTTCCCATTTATCTTATCTGGTTATGACCTCACAAAAAAGGGAAGCTCGGTATGTATGTAGGTCATGAGGTGGGTTACTATAGCCTTTGTTTATGCTTCATTTACTTTATATTTATGTACAGTTTTAAAATATTTCAGTTTATCAAATATACTTTTATATCTTGTTCCATACTGGTTAGTTATAATATTATGTCATCTGCAAATAGGGTTATTTTTTCATTAGTATTTATTCATTTAACAACAATTATGTTGCGTTGTCTTATGGCCCAGATAAATGGCTCTAGATATAAAACTTTGAATGAATAATGGTGAAAGTGGACACCCCTGCCTAATTCTCCTTGTAAGCCTAACCACTTTAGATCAGCATCACACTTCACCCTGGCTTGAGCTATTCATTTTGATATTAAATATGAATGATGTCCATGTTTGTGGAAAGCAAAATGCCTCAAAATATCTCATCATAAATTCCCAGCTCACGCTGTCAAATGCCTTTTCAGCATCCAGACCTATAAACATATTATTTTTGTCCAATACATCTTTTTAAATTATAACGGTTCTGTTAATATTGCCAAATATTTGCATATCTTTGATCAACCCACATTGATCCAGCTCTATTATTCTAGGCAATACCTTTGTTTTTCTTTTCACCAGTACTATCAGAAACACTTTGCAGTCATGATTCAGAATCAAAATGGGTCTGTATGACCCCAGATCAAGAGGATCTTTCCCCTGCTTTAATATAATTACCACTACTTCTTGTTTCCAAGTCCACGGCACATCCCTACTCAGAAAAATATTGTAAAAAAAGTACTAGGCAGATTATTATCTCCTGCTCTTTCTTTTCATCCTTCTACTAGAATTCCATCCCTACCAGGGGTTAACCATCTATTCTAGATCTTTGTTGTTTCTTGAATTTCAATGTCCTTTATTATTGATGCTAATACTCCTCTTTCTGCTTCCATTAACTGAGGAAGTTGTAATTATCTCAAATATATTACCATTTTTTCGTTTCCCTCAGCATCTGCATCTTGTATATATTGTGTTCTATAATAATTTACCATTAAATTCCTAATTTTCCTGGGTCCTCTTCTATCCTACCATTCTGATAATTCCTGATTTTTTTACCTCAGATGTTGAGCCAACTCTTTGATTGTTCTGTTGTTATTGTCAAAAGCCATATTGCTTTATGTTCATTCATATTTTCTATGTACACTGGCATAGACATTCTAGCTTTTTGCTATTGTTCAACCTGATGTGTTCCACTTATTCTTTTTCTCTATTGTAAATCCCTTAATTCTTAATCCCTCTGGATACTCACAGCTACTATTATTGCATATCTCATTTGCTTTTATTGTGATCACATTTCTAATCTTCAGTTTATAATTATCTTAGTTTTTGCAAGTTATTTACTGCTTGGGTTCATATCTAATAACATGTATGTTAGGGTTTGATCTGCCTAATCATTAAACAGCTTTGTTTTCAAAAGAAATACTGAAAAAAATCCAGTGTTTATCACAATAGACTTTTACGTGCTTACAAAATTTAATTTTTATAAACTCTTGGTCTGACACTTTCATTGGATGTGTCTCTATGTTTTGGACCATGCTAAAGCATTTCTTTGAGTAGAAACCCAGCAATGATGTCATTAGTTTATTTTGTCCTAGTAACTATGTGGTACATTAACACAAAGGGACACAGTAATAAACTTGATGAGGTACAAAAAATCTTTCAAAGGGAAAACTGGAACCCAACAGAACGTTGATCCAAAATTAGACTGAAACAAGTAGAACTCTTTTTTTTTATATACCACAGATGGCTAAGAGGTGATCTGATTTTTGACATTATAGACCTGTGAGAAATGCTTTTGTCTTAGAATGTGCGTGCATCAAAAAGGTGCATATGAAAAGAATGCTGGGGAGCTAATAACACATTAAGTCAAAGTCAAAGTAAACTTTATTGTCAACCAGGTATACACAGCAGTGCAAGCTGAATGAAATTACGTTGCTTTGGTCCCCGTGCAAGACATAACAATGAACACATAGTTTGAATGACAGTAAAACCAATGCACATACAGCACTAATTAAAATATTAACATCACGATAAATTACCACAATTGGACAGGAAGACAGACAGTATTATACTAGTAGGTATTGCAAGAATATGACTTCATATCATGGTTGCTTAAAATATTGCACTTCATCAATTGTAGTATGATATATTCTGAAGTTCATATTGCACATATATGGAGTGATGACTTACTCCTGACTATTGCACATTCAGGAAGTAATAGCATAAGAGATCAGGCTAACTGTACCAGTTATTGAAGCAATTTGTCAGAGTGATTACTATAGCTGATACTTCATAGCAAGTGGCATATTGATCTAATTATTCATTGCCATGCCTGGCATTCAAGCTCATCAACCTTATGGATAGAGGGAAGAAGCTTCTGTTCAGTCTAGATGTTTTGCAGTGTAAGCTGTGATACTGCCTGCCCGAGGAAAGGAGGAAGTACATGCCATGGGCAGGGTGAGTGGGATCATTGATTATCTTCCTAACCCTTCCCAAACACTGAGTCTCATGGAGATCATCCATGGATGGGAGCGAGGAACCAATAACTTTTTTCCACTGTCCTCACTATCCTCAGGAGAGCCTTGTGGTCAGATGCTTTCCAGCTATGATGTTATTTGAGAGGATGCTCTTGATAGTCCCTCTGTAGAAGGCTTATCTGAGGATGGACTGAAACAGGTTTGCCTTCCTCAGTTTCTGTAGGAAGAGCAGACGTTGTTGTGCCTTCTTCACTGTACAGCTGATATGAGTCAACCAGGGTAGGTCATCTGAGATGTGCACCCCCAGTAACTTGGTGTTTTTGACTCTTTCCACTGCCACCCCCTTAATTTCCAGAGGTTCATCTATCTCCTGAGTCCTCCTGAAGTCCACTATTAATTCTTTGGTCTTGCTTACATTTAAGGATAGATTGTTTCTGTCACACCAGCCTATCAGATGCTCCACTTCATCTCTGTAAGCTGTTTCCTCACCATTTCTGTCAAGACCTACAACAGTGTTATCATCTGCAAACTTGATGATTTTGTTGGATTCATGCTTGGCTATGCAGTAGTGCATCAAGGAGGACTCAGGATGCAGTGCTGAGGCACACCTGTGCTCAATGTAATACTGATTGAACTGTTATTTCCCACACGTACTTTTTGGGGTCTGTTGATGAGAAAGTCCGGTATCCAGTTACATAGGGGGGTGTTGATGCCCAACTGGATCAGCTTCAATATCAGATTCTGGGGGATGACAGTGTTAAAGACAGAACTAAAATCGATGAACAGCATTCTGACATAGCAATTCTTGTTCTCTAGATGTGCCAAGGATTCATGAAGTGCTATAGCTATTGCATCAGCTGAGCAGTGGTTAGATCTATAAGCAAACTGTAATGTATCCAGTGTTGCAGGTAGGCTTGAAGAGATATGGTTCTTGATCAACCGCTCAAAACACTTCATTACTGTTGATGTAAGAGCAACTGGCCGTTGATCATTTAGGCTTGTTAGTAGGGATTTTTTGGGTAAGGGAATGATTGTCGTATTTTTGAAGCAACTTGGTACAATGGCTAGTTGCAGGGATGTGTTGAATATATCTGTAAGCAGAGTGGACAGTTGAGTAGCACAGTGTCTTAAAACCCATCTCATAATATTATCGGGACCAGCTGCTTTTCTTGGGTTTACTCACCTCAGGTTCTTCAGAACATCAGATGTTCTTAGACATAGCACCTCCTCTAAGTGTTTCCTCCTTCTAAGTGTATGTACCTTTAGAATAATTAGAAGGAAATATGGTATACTCAAAGGATAATTAAGGAGCAGAACAATTTGCTACTTTACAGTCAACAAACATCCACAGTGGAAAAACGTTTAAGATATTCTATGATAATCATGCAAGATACATGGTTCATAGTCATGTTTAGAGCAACAATTAAGTTTTTGAACTCTCTTGAAATATTAGTGTGATATGACATGATACAGAACGATACAATACAATATGATACTGAATCGCAAGTTGCATTACATTATGTATTTAATGTCATTCTTTATGTGACTTGACTGCTCATTTATTTGAATGTATGTAATATTTTATTTTATTTATTATTTATTGTACATTTGCTGACTGGGATAGTCCGACTGGATACATGTCCATTTTCAGCGGAGGTCTGGGGAGAAAAGTTCCAAGGTAGAACATACAGTAAAAATCTCAAAATGATTACAAGTTACACTCAGTTTACCAGCTCTAGTTGAGCAAGCAGGTAATGTAATCATACATTTTTAAAACAGTGTTGACAAATTGACTAGGCAATGTAACATGATTACATAGGAAGTTAGAATCTTGAGCAAAGACTTTCCTTAATGGTAATTTATATTTATCAATGTATCCCATCTGAAAATCTGATTCAGAATGGACCTCAATATGTTTGCCAAGAGTTTCTACTGTAATGCCCTTTAGTTATTAACAAGACTGTAAGGCTTGGCCATAAAAGTAACACTTTCTGTATATATAATCAATTTTCTAACAATACTGGCTGGGCCTCAGCAGTGACATTATGCCTTTCATCCATATAAATTATATCTTCTACAATAAAGCAGTTTGCCAGACATTTGGTGTTAAGATATTTTTTTGTTAAATACAACTGAATCATATTGTTCCATTAGAAACTACATACAACTGTTTTACTTATATTGGTTGAAGATGTTAGTAATTGATCCACGCTGTCTACATTTTACCTTTTTTTAAACATTTTAAGAGGTAATGTTCTGTATTTAGGAGGCTGACAACTGAAACTTATGAAACTTTACAAGCACATAATCAAATTATTTAACCTCATGCCAAAAACTGCACCTCTCCAAATGGTAATGCTTCTTAGGTCAAGGCTAAAGATGCAATACAGAAGTTAAGTTTGAGATCATTTATTAATTAACTTAACTGTCTAGTATAGTTTCACAAAGTGCAGATGCATTCTGGAGAAATATCTATGAGGACCATACCACTCAACCTCTTGGGGCAAGAAATCTGGATAAAGCCAAAAATAATGGGGGGACAAAGGCCCAAAAATAGGGACACATTTTAAGTATTGCTCTTATAAACTTATAACGTTATATAAAGCAAATGCAGAAGGTAACACCACTGGAAACATATACCTCTGTTGTAAAAATCCACAAGTCTTCTTTTCTAGAAATCTTCTTTATTCAAAGGTTAGCGCTTTCACGTAGTAAACACTACGCTTCTTCAGACATAAAACACAGTAAATAGCACCACTCTTAAATACAAATTTTGGCACCAGAATCAAACCAATCTAACAATTATTCACTTGATCAAAAGCCATAATCATTGCTTAAAGGCATCAAATGCAACAAATTAAAAACAGATAAAACCATATTAAACTTGTAAACTTATAAACTTATTTATATGTCATAATGAATCTATTTGTGTGCCTTGACAACTAATATAATCTGAATACACACGTAAAACTATAAATTAAATTAAATAAAGGCGATAAACGCTCTTTTTGCAATGCACTGTATTCACAGTCATGCGCATAGCGCTAAAAAACTGACAACTCAGCTATATAACTCAGGTGATCATATAGCACTATGATATAATCTAACAAAACCTCTTGTTTTTTCTCTCTCTAATGCAGCCGATGGCAACATCTAAAATCAATGTGAAAGCATATGATCTATAAAAATATAAATATAGTAGACATGGTTAATGTAGTTAATATTCGAGGCACTGCAAAAACAAGCAAGTGCATAGCTTTAAAGACCATGTGACTCAACTATATGATAATTAAAATGCAAAATAAATATCTATTATTAGAAATGATAAAGCAAAACTTTTTATAACCGACTAGTAGACGATCATCAAGACATTGTATTACTTTCTCATTACTATGTATCAGAATGCTTAATGACTTCCATGATGATACAAAGCGCTGACATTATGCATAAACAAATGAAAAGGAAAACCTTCTAAAGCACTCAACTATGGACCATACAGCATAAAACAATCACGTATTATAAACATACGGAATCAAAATCAGATAAGCTCTGGTGAGCCCCGCTTATATATAAAAACAGGATCTATCTGCAACATTATGTCATTCAAAGTTACTGATAAACAAAATAATAACTTTGAAAAGTTGAGCTGAAACTGTCTAGAACAAAATCACTAAACTAGAACATCTAATTAAAACTATATATTCCATATGAATAAGACTAATCAAATAAAACAATACCTAATGAAAAATGTGAAGAATGTATGACTATACAAATATGTATAGATAAGCATGTATAAAAAATATATATATCCTATAATAAATATATGTAGAAGAACCAGAAAAGACACGGACTCCTTGCACCAGCAAACCACCAGATAATTAAAATCTGAACGCAAATTTATTGTTTTTGACAAGCGTTTTCGCCACAAAATAATGTGGTTTCTTCAGAGAAAAATTGACAATAATGTCATTTGCACGCTCAATTTAAGTAAGAAACTGAGAGGAAATGACATCACATTAATAAAAATCATTCTGTGCAAATTTGCAAAGGGTTAATAAAATACATAAGTCTAATTACAAAAATAATGTAAACCAATGGTGGCATATTATGACAAGTTAGGTTCAATCACCAAAAAGTAATTTGTATAACCTTATATGTAAAAACTGTTTTTACTGTTTAAACAAAAAATAACAATCTAGGTCCATAACTTTTGTTACAAGCAAATCCTCTGTTCATTGACACTGAATATAATCAATGAAATATGAAGTCAAACCAGAGATCATAAGCAAAAATACTATATATAAAGTATATTGTATAAAAATATATGACAAAGTATATTAAAAATATCAATTCTTACTTTTGTGGTTTTGGTTTTTCGTTTTTTCACCTATAATAAATATATGCTTGATCTTATATTTCCAATGCATTTCATATTATGTTTAAATCTATCAATTAATTATTAAAACTTAATTTATTTATATCTTTAGATTTAAAAGACACATATTATGGATCAAAAAAACCCAAATATGAAATTTAAAACATGTCTATTAAGTATAAAAAATAAATATATGGTAATGTATAATGTAATCATGAATATAAATATAATTATAATACATGTCAAAAACTGTAATATATGAAAAACATTAACATATTCCTATATATAAAATAATGAACTACAAACTAGATTAAACTGTATTATAATGTGAATAAAAACTATATAATGATATGATGACATAGAATAAAATATTGGTGTTATAATTTTCTATTATCAAGAATAGGCTTGATGGATACATATTGATTCAATCCTGGACTATCATGCGCCCTCAGTTTCAAAATCCATCTCAACTCTATATTAGCCAAATAATTCATCCTATCCCCACCTCTAGGATTAGATCTAACAATTTGCAAAGTCTTAAAACTAAAACTATGATTATTGTACATTAAAACATGCTTAGCTAAAGCATTTAATTCAGTACCTTTTTTGATGTCATACAGATGGTTATACATCCTATCTCTTAGTCTACGTTTAGTTAAGCCTACATAAAATGCAGGACAATCATTACATGTTGCTAGATATATTAAGTTAGTGCTGTCACAGTTGGAACCAAAAGTAGGTTTAAACACATATAGGCCATTGGGATGTATGAAGTCCTGTATATGAGAAATATATGGACACATGTGACAGTGTCCACATGGATAAGTTCCTAATCTAGTACTGCTACTATTATGACTTATAAAATTTCTTTCAATACATAAAATCTGTTTCAAATTGTCACAGTTCTTATAAATGAAACTAGGATAATCCCCTGTCAACATACGGGTATCCTTATCCATAGTCAACACATTCCAATTATTTTTAATAATCTGTTTTAATGCTTGCACATCACTAGTATATTTCAAGGTATATGTAATCTTAGTACTAAAACTAGATGCACTGCGCATGCCATTGTGATGATGGCAAGTGGTGGGTATCTTAACTGTATTTCTATCTGGTTCTTTTTTATCTATTATTTGAAGCTTACAGCAATCAACCATTTTGCCATCATAACCTCTTTGAAGAAAAAGCGAGGTCATATGACTGACTTCAGTTAACAATGTATCATGATCTTTACATATCTTAGTTAAACGGGTAAACTGTCCCCTAACTATTCCTGTGAAAACATGTCTCGGATGCATGCTATCATAACTTAATAATGCATTCTTCCATGTTGGTTTCCTATAAAGGGAAGAAGTAATCTTGCCATGTTTAGATAATGTAAGAGATAAATCTAGGAAATGGATGGTTTCATGTGACATTTCTGTGGTGAAACGTAAAAAAGTCGTAGTGGATTCCAAATATGTAAGGAAGATGTCAAACTCTGTTTTAGTACCCTCCCATATTATAAGGACGTCATCTACAAATCTCCTAAACAATCTGACTTTTTTATACATAGGATGACTAAATAAAAAACTTTCCTCCCAGTAGTGGACTACCAAATTAGCATAAGTATTAGCACAGGGGGTGCCCATAGCAATCCCCCATTTTTGTAAATAATACTTATCTCTAAACATAAAAACATTATTACTTAGAACCAATCCTAACAAATGGCTTACTAATATCTGTCTGTTGTTGCTAAAATTAGTAGATTTAACCATAATCTCTCTTATGGCTTGTAAGCCATATTCATTGGGTATGGATGTAAATAAATTCTTTACATCCATTGTGATCAATAAAAGATCAGAAGCATCATTGTTTAAATCTAGGTTTTCTAAATCCACTATAAGTTTATAAGAGTCTTTAAGAATAGTGGAGATGTTATTAACAAGTGGTCTAAGTAGATGTTCAATGAAAGAAGAGACAGTGGAGGTAGCCCGTCTTTCACCCGAGACAATCGGTCTCATGGGTAATGGGAGGACATTTTTGTGTATCTTGGGTAGACCTTTTATTATAGGTATTGTGGGAAATTCAATGAAAAAATAATCATAGGTTTCTTTGCTAATTTGGCCACACATCAATAGATCATATAGGTCATCTTGTATATTCTTAATAATATTATCTATCATTTCCAAGGTGACAATCTGATAAGTGTTTTCATCTGCTAGGAGCGAATACATGTTATCATAATAATCTGTTGAATTCATGATTATTACACCCCCTCCTTTATCTGCAGGTTTTATCATGACATTCTCATTGCTTTTAATTCTGTTCAAGGAGTCTCGTTCACATTGAGTTAAGTTAAAATATTTATTCCGCTTAACCTTATTGGAAAAAAGTTCATAAAAATCTCTTTCACATAATTTCATAAAGCATTCCACATGAGGTGGTTGAATTGCTAGAATAAAAGATTTTGCAATGGCATGTATTTTCAGAAGGATGTGAAGTCTGAAATTCAAATGTCTGTCCTTATTTATTGACTTCATTCCTCAATGATTTGCAAGAAAACCACAAATTTCATGAGGAACAGACCAAAACTATTATGCAAAAATCTGGACAGTTGAGAGCTATGATGAGGACCCAGTTGAGCACAACAAGGAGGTTAAATGGATAGAAGTTAAAGAACAATTAAGACATTCTGATATAGAATATATGGACTGGAATGAAGTACCTACTACTGAGATAATGATAAAGTTAATAAAGGCTCCAAAATAGAAAACACCAGGTACCTAACTTTTGGTTAAAGGCATTGATATATTTGCACCATGATTTAGCCTTGGGGTACACCCTGAAATGATACCAGACTGGATAATAATGGGGGAAAACATACTTGTACTTAAAAGTGAACCTGTAAATCACCCTAAGAACTATTGAGCAATAACCTGTCTCCCAGCAACATATAAGTCACATAGTGGAACTACAGGCATTTAGATAAAAATTCAATCAAGGCCATAGAACAGAAAGAAAATAAAAGAGCTTGAACAAAAGATTATCTTTTGTTAAACAAAGCCATAATGGATACCTGTAAAAATGCAGGAATATCAGAATGGCATAGATAGATTACAAATAAACGTTTGACAGTATTCCTCTCTCCTGCATTATAGAATTCTTACATGTACAAGATCCACCACACATTGATAAATTTTATTGCAGTTACTTTGAAGAAATGACAAATCACTTGCAGTTAACCACAGATATTTCATGGTAATTCTTTCTCACTAGTACTGTTTTGTCTTTGCTCTCAGTCTGCTAAGCTGTTTACTCAACAGTTTATGTCATGGATTCAGTCTGACATCTAGAAACTAATCAAGTTAAAGGCTATCTCATCTAGATTTTGGGGATGATCTAAAATTATATTGTTTATCAGATAAACACCTGGAAAAGCAGCTACAAGTTGTTAAAACCTTCTCAGATGATATGGGAATGTCATTTGGTCTTGATAAATGCACAAAAGCAATAATTGACAAAGGAAGACTGAAAAATCAAGAAAATATAAAATTTGAGGAGGAATGTGATATAAAAGATTTAGAACAAGAAGTGAACAAATATATTGGAATAGATGAAAGATTAGTGATACAGCATGAGAAATTAAAACATAATGCAGCAAGGAATATTTTAGAAGACCAAAATTAAGACTGAAATCTACTTTGACATTTAGGAATAAAGTTTAATGTGTGCTTCCTGTTTTAACTTATAGCTTTGGGGTGATGGACTAACCACAAAAAGAGCTGGATAAGCTTGATAGGAAAACAAGGAAATTGCTCCATGCCCATCAAATGATATACAAGAATCAATGTTTGTCAAGATTATATATCCCTCGGTCTGAAAGAGGCATGGGCCTCCTTGAAATTGACTAAACATATAGGTCTGTGATTGTGGGATTGCATATCTATTTATTGACATCATCAAATCCAAATAAATTGAAAGTTCTAAAACATGAATGGAATAAAACTAAAGTTGACTTCTTTGCTTAGGTTAACAGAATAAAAAAAAAACGTAGGTATGGAAAGCCAACCAAACATAGATAAAAATCAGGTGGCAACAGAAAGTACCAAAAAGCAAAAGAAAAAATACAAAAATCAGATTAGGAAAAAATAAAAAATAAAGAAAAAGACTAGTTATAGCAAAAAGTATAAAGATCAACAACTGCATGCAACCAAGAGCTGATGTACAAATGGCTAAGGCGAGGTGAATTTAAACCAAAAGATGAAAGGCTACTCTTGGAAGTCCAAGATACTACAGGGTCATATTAAATTATAGAGGGGGTAAAAGATGCACAGAAATGTAGGTTTTGCAGTACAGAACTAGAAACATCTTGTTAAGGGTTGCAATGCACTCATGGCTGATGGTTTGTGTACTAAAAGGCAAAACAATGTGGCAAGGTTATACAATGGGGACTTTGTAAATGTTACAACATAGAGACAACTGAGAGACATTGGAAACATGAACTACAAAGGACAGTTGAAAATGACAAATTATTACATGGGATCATCCCATACCAGCAGCTAAGAAGGCAGAAGGAAACAGACTGAATATTGTTCAAGAGAAAGACAGAAATGGCATTTATTATTGAAATTGCTATACTCACTGACTGATCTGAAAGACATAAATTTGCAAAATATCAAGACTTGCAAGCAGAAACTAGAGCAATGCGGAATAAGGATACACACACAGCTTCAGCTGTAGTTGGATCAAGTGGGCTAATAAGAACTTTCAAACATATCTAAATATGGTACTGATAAAAGTAATCCTTTATGAGCTGCAAAAAGAGGCAATTCTGGGTACATTACAGACTGAAACAAAACTGATTTCATGAACTTTAGTTATGCCCTGACTTAGGAATGGGGTCTATTCCTATCAGGGTAGGTAAAAGCCTAAGCTTTAGAGAAATTTAACCAATGTAGAAACATCCAGTGTGATATTATAGCAATAACACATGCCTGGGTGTGGGTAATGCTGGATTTACCCACAGTTGGTGTGGTTTGGTCACGAGGGCGAAGCCTGAGTGACCAAACAAAGCCAACCGTGGGTAAATCCAGCATTATCCACACCCAGAAGTGGGTTATTGCTTTTATACAATGACATTATTTAAGAAAAAAATTACTTTTCTTAAATAATGGCATTGTATAATGCCTCCTTGCTGCCCTTCCACAGCTGTCTGGTATTCTGCGGCAGTTCTGATGTACTGCGCATGTGCATGCCTACGCAGTACATCAGAGCTGTGGGCAAAAGCAACGGAGAAAGCAAGATCTCCGTTGCTTTTTAAAAACTGTTTCGCTATGTTAAATGAGTTTAACATAGCCAGACAGCTTTAAAAAAAGCAACGGAGAATATCCGTTGCTTTTTTAAAGCTGTCTCGCTATGTTAAACCCATTTAACATAGCGAGACAGTTTAGAAAAAAAGCATGTTAAATGAGTTTAACATAGCGAGACAGCTTTAAAAAAAGCAATGGAGAATCTCCGTTGCTTTTTTAAAGATGTCTTGCTATGTTAAACTCGTTTAACATAGCAAAACAGTGTGAAAAAAGAGTTATAGTAATGGAAAAAGTCCGGGCGACCGGACCTTTTTCCATTACTATAAATCTGATTTACAATGTGCATGCTGACCAATCAGCGTGAACATTTTTGAATATTTAATGGGGTGTCGTTGTATAATCAGAACTGTTTTATTACCCTAAATGGCAGAGTAGAGGTTATCTAACAGCTAGTGAAGTTCTAACCTTTAGGCACAAAATATACATCCTATTTCTTAAGGACTACAGACACAGGATTTTATCTTATTTTTTGTTTGTTTGTTTATTCATTAGGTGCATGGATGGAGTTGTTTAGGAGTTTTCAGTTTCAAGGTAACATGAAAATATAATATTCTTGTTGTCTGGACTTGTGACTCTATTATAAAATTGAATCACCATAAAATTGAAGCTATGGTTTGAATATGTTTGCTTAATCTGCTATGGAGTAAATTTGTAAATGTTATTTCTTTCTGTTTCTGATGTTAGTATCAGTTTCTGCTCTTTCTCAGAAATTTAAACTACAGAAAAGAGCTTGTCATCATGACTGTCAAGTAAAAATAAATAAACTAACAGTGGAACATCTGCTGCAAATAGTCGTAATCAAAACAAGCTTTCAAGAGTAACGTAGCCTTAGCCACATGAGTAGACGTCAATGCCAGGTCAGTTACAAAAGCCTTGAGACACAGTAAGTAATCAACTTGTTTTATCAGTATCTGTATAATTTACCATACTGTGAAAATCACAGAGATGTTCTAGTCTTTCCCAAGTTGTAATATGTATTGGGAGTGTATAGCATGAGATCACTGCTTATAGTTGTTTCTGAGAAAAGCGTCTGCTGGGTATTATAATATTTCCTTCAGGAGCAACTTAACTGTCTAAACATATTTTTTCACCTACTGAAATGTTTTAGGAATAACTACCATGGAAGAATATAATGAGCAGTGTTTAATCCAACAAACCAAAACTGTTAAGAACACTTATCATAAAGCCAAAGGGTGGGAGGTTGGCATAATGGTTAAGGTGTTTGCTTTACAGACACAAGGTACAGGGTTTGATTCTCACATGGGATAATTGGCTAGGCTTAAAATGACCCAGAAGGGCAGTTAGCCTAGTACTAATCTATGAACCTATGAACCTATGAGCTATGTATATCATAAAGAAAGAGATGAACTCATAACTGGTCATTAAAGTCAAATGATCCATAACTGGAAGAACTGCCTCCTAGATGGATGTTACCTAGCATTAAATGCTGTACAGTATGCATTTCTGTAGTGGTAGTCTATCCCACATGTCAAAATTTCTTCAGACATAAGCAATTCTGAAAGAATGCTTGTAAGAGTCCTCATTTAATACATACAACCTGAGATATCATGTAAGCATTTGTTGATGAGCCCCTAGCTACAAACGATTCCATGAAATAACATCTTCTCATTGTCCCAACCTCTGGCAAGTATGAACTGGTGAAGCATAACTTGAAAAGCCACACATACCCTGTTGTAGAAATACCTGTATTTGTTTGAAATTTCATAAGCACAACGACAATTCAACTGTAAAATAATGAGAATTGCCAGTCAATGTCTACTTCATTTGAAAGCCACACAGTCATATATAGTAGGGTTTGTATGCAGCCAGTGGATACTATGCTTTGTCCATGTGTCCACTGAAATCAAGTGCTCAAGTACTTAAAGATGGAAGAAACTTTTTGTCTGTTTGTTGATGTTGTATGTTTTAGTTAAAGGACTTCTACAAGCAAAAACTGAAAATAAAAAATATTTATCTTACCGTGGACCTCTACACAATCCATACTTGCCATTACCACAATAACAGCTTATTACCAGTTTTAACTTTTTTCTAATCCTGAATGCCCTCATGGGTGCAGACATGCCTGAAGTGTTCTTGTTTTCTTGGAAATTTATTTTTACCCATAATCCACTGTAAAGGCACAGATGATAAAATTACAATGTCCTACTTCTTGCTGTCAGTTCACAGTCCCATCTACTTAGAATGGAAGCAGTAAGAATTAATGTCAAGTTTGAGAATTCCCAGTAAAAACATCAGTGACTTTTTGCAGTAACTGTGGCATATGTGTTTCATGCATATGTTACAACAGCTATGAAAAGTTCTTGAATAGCTTTATGAAATTAGTGGTCATGAAATAACAACAATTCCTTAACAAAAAACTTCCATGTAATAAATTCCTAATGAAAGTATCACGATATTTCATTCTACCCCACCATGGTGTAAAATAAGAAAACAGATGATAGCAGTTTTGCTCTCTCTCTCTCTCTCTCTCTCTCTCTGTGGAATTTCTAAGTCATGCTCTTTTACTATGTGAATATATATCATCCTCTAGGGATGTAAATACACTCTGAGGAAAGGAAAAGAAATGTTCCATTTAGGATATGGTTCAGCTTTCAGTACTTGTAAGCGTGTAGTGTGACTGACAACTGGGCCTTTTATTGCTAGGCATGTAGTTAATGCATTGGCCACCCTTGGTTTCAATTTGTGAAATATATTATGCAGTACAGTCAGTGGTCTGAAATGACAACCCACTCCATTCCCCCATTATTATTGTTAAGACATTGTCTGTACAACCAATAAATGTTTACTTTATTAACATCACTTTCTTAGCCTACCCCCCCCCCCCTCAGTGGAAAGGTATTGTGCAGAGCATGGTCACTTCAGTTATGGTCTCTGAATGGCTACATTGATTGATAGATACTACTGTATTGATAGATTAGTACTAGGCTAATTGCCCTTGTGGGCCATTTTAAGCCTAGCCAATTACCCCATGTGAGAATCAAACCCTGCACCTTGTGTTTGCCAGGTAAACACCTTAACCATTCTGCCATCCTACTACCCCGTAGTTGGTATGTCCATTGCATTGTTACATGAATATATGAATACCAGGTGAAAAATGTGATTCATACATATTTCTACAGTAGCTCCTCATTCATACTGTACTAGTTGTCTCCTTGTGATCAGTTTTGCAATGTGAGCTCCCAATACAATTCCTATATACGCACCCAAGATTCCATCTCCTTATTTATGAATGATTGTATATGAAGGCATATAAAATCCTCCTACATAGACTACTCTCAGCTCTTTTGCATGAATTATCATCATATAGACTAGCCAGCAGCCACAGATACATACATACTACATCTTCATACACTTACCTTATGTCTGTCCCACAAATTGTTATGTAAAGAAGATAGTAGCCACACATTGTGGTAATGGCATTGAGGTCTCTAGAGCGTGTGGTGCAGAGGGATTGGGATTACTTAAATGTAGCATTTCTAACAGAGCTGGGTCAGACATGTCTTTGTAAGTCGAGCAGAGATCGCCTCTAAGTAGGTGATATGAGACAGAGAATAATTGGAGTTTTTTGAGTCTGTCCATATAGGACAAGTGTTTAAGGCCTAGGGTCCTCTTTGTGAGGTACTTTTGTGGCCTCTCCAGTTTCATAGAGTTTTCTCATATCTGTCCTATGAAGTATTGTCATGTAGCACAGACAACACCCATACATACTTCTGTATCTCTACAGGCCTCTCTTAATATGTCCCATGAATTGTTGTCAGGTAGTATTGGTAACAAGCATATGTACATCTACATCTACCTCTCCATAGAGTTCTCTCGTATCTGTCCGTGAATAAACATGTAGCAAAGGTATCAGCCACACATATGACATCTCCACAGAATTCTCCCATACCTGCCCAAGAATTATCATGCAGTGAAGGTATCAGCCACACATATGACATCTCCATAGACTTCTCCCATATCTGTCCAAGAATTATCATGCAGTGAAGGTATCAGCCACACATGTGACATCTCCACAGACTTCTCCCATACCTGTCCAAGAATTATCATGCAGTGAAGGTATCAGCCACACATATGACATCTCCACAGACTTCTCCCATACCTGCCCAAGAATTATCATGCAGTGAAGGTATCAGCCACACATGTGACATCTCCACAGACTTCTCCCATACCTGCCCAAGAATTATCATGCAGTGAAGGTATCAGCCACACATATGACATCTCCACAGACTTCTCCCATACCTGCCCAAGAATTATCATGCAGTGAAGGTATCAGCCACACATATGACATCTCCACAGACTTCTCCCATACCTGTCCAAGAATTATCATGCAGCGAAGGTATCAGCCACACATGTGACATCTCCACAGACTTCTCCCATACCTGCCCAAGAATTATCATGCAGTGAAGGTATCAGCCACACATATGACATCTCCACAGACTTCTCCCATACCTGTCCAAGAATTATCATGCAGTGAAGGTATCAGCCACACATATGACATCTCCACAGACTTCTCCCATACCTGCCCAAGAATTATCATGCAGTGAAGGTATCAACCACACATATGACATCTCCACAGACTTCTCCCATACCTGTCCAAGAATTATCATGCAGTGAAGATATCAGCCACACATGTGACATCTCCACAGACTTCTCCCATACCTGCCCAAGAATTATCATGCCATGAAGGTATCAGCCACACATGCTAACACATCTCCATAGACTGCTCTCATTTCTGTCCAATTAATTATTTCCATGTAGAGAAGATAGTGGCCACACATTCCTCTACATCTCCATAAAGTTTTCTCATGTCTGTCCTGTGAACTATTGTCATGTAGTGAAGGCATCAGGCACACGTACTCCCACTTCTCCATATACTCTCATCTATGTCCCACGACTTATCATCCTATAGAGTAGGCAGCAGTCATTCCTACTACAGGTCCATAGATATTTCTCTGGTCTGTTCCACAAATTATTGAAAACCTGTGTAACATGTGCAAGATATCCTTCCAGGCCATGGTTGGTGATGGTCAGTTGCAGTGGGCTAGCCTGTTTTTCATTGCTAGTTACATAAGTATATATCAATGCTCATGTTTCCTTGCTTGTTTAGTTTCTAAGGACTTGTATTGACTCAGCTATGTCCAATTAACCCCTTGTATGTATAATGTGATTCATTTGCATACACTGTCCCAGAATCTCATTTCCATGCACCAATGTGCCAGTCCACTTTGGAGCAGTGATCACAATGCTTGCAATCCTCTGCCTCCTCCTATCTGATAATGTTCATGCACAGTTGTGTCTGTAGGTGATGTTTAGGGCAGTGAGACCACATTAAAAGATACTACCCACATCACTGACTCAATTTTCTTGGCATTGAGCCCTAGAATGGCACTCATTCTTTTGCATAATGTCTTGCTATGATTATGTAAGCATGATGTATGATAGACCCAAGGATGTTGTAACTATGGCTTTAACATTATGACTGACTGCAATGAACTGTCTGCCAAGATATCACATTTATTTCACTTTTATAAAGATTAAGCAGTAGCTAGAAAGGAAAATGTCAATTTTCTGTGATTATCATCCAGTTATATATTCAAATATATGGTATTAGCATCAACATATGGAATGAATGCAATATAATTTGAATACAGTAGGACTTCAGCAACATTTACAGTCTGATTATTGATAAGCAATGCAAAGTGTAGCAATTCAAGGGTTAACTTCTGAGCTGGACCTTCAAGTAGAGGAGTATAAGCCAGAATGAGACTTCTGTAACGTTCTATTACCCAAATAATTATATAATGTGTTTTTTCCTGCATAGTACAGTTCTGCAGAATGATATGATGCCTCACATTACAAAGGTTTTGCAGAGCTTTTTTGATAGTGATCTTGTAATTTGCTTTTATTAGAAACTGGCTTAAAAAATCACAAACTGCACTGACCACTAACAATTCCAAATGGGATACGCATTAGTCTCCAGAGTGAGCCAAGTGAAGAACATTTGTGGCTATTTGTGACACTAAATCCATGTATCAGCAGGAAATTAACCTATATTAGCTAGCAGTCATGTTCACTGTTCCCTTGTATTTCCTTCAGTGGTTTGTGAAGATCCTTAGCTCTACTCAGGCAGGTGCCAGGAAATCATTATTTGCTGTTACCTGATGCATTCTGTTTGTCATACTCCGCTGTGATGAAATGCAAATGCAGAAGGTGTAACGTAACCTCCACTACTTGGAAGCTGTTATACTGTTCTGCATTTATTACTAATGCCCACTGAGGCTGAAAAAAAAAGAACACAAGGAATGTATAACATATTGCTCTTGTCAGTTCTGCGTACAGAAAACTATTTCTCATCTCTTTGTCTGAAAGTAAACAAGTTCTAGGTTATACTGTATGCAGGGCAGCACAGCAAACCACCTTCACTGACATTTCTGTCCTTAACATGATCTGAGTTGTACGCTCAGATCATATTATCAAGTCACACACTACTCGTAAGTGTTTTTGAGTATTTCGTTCTTTTCAAGTACGTATTACCTCACCTGCTTATCTACATGCACCCGATGAACGGCATCTGTTCTCATGTTAAAATATATAGTTAAATTAAGCATGCAAACAGAATAAAAAGTTTTGTGAGCTTCACTGCAGCATACGAACCATCAAATGTGCACTGCTACATTGATTTCATCACAGCCAGCACTTTTCTATGAAGGCCTTTCCTTAGAGGACAAATGGCAACAGAAAGTATAATGATGCCAACAATGGCCTGGTCACTGAGGGCTAAAAAATAAGACGGACTAATGGGGCAGATACATTACTATACATAGATTCCAAAACACCAACATTCATAACAGCATAGAGACAAATTGTGTAAAGTGGCTGATCTAACTGGATGGACTAAGCTACAAACAAGTGTAGTCAGTCATCGCAACATGTAACATATATGCAGTTAATCATGGCCAATTTTACACGTAGGCAAACTTGGCAACACCTTATGGCACCACTGGTCTATGGGTACATTAGTGTCATTTATTTTTTTTTTCTAAGTAAAAAAAAAAACAATTATTTATTTTCTTAGAAAAACAAACAAATAAAGGAAAGAAAAGCACCCCTAGCCACATGATGTCCAGGGGAGGAAGATGATGCCTTCCTACTCCTTGCTATCACAAAATAAGGAGAAGAAAGCCCACAGATATTGAAATGGTAACTGTGGGCAGTAACAGCTGCAGCTAGCAAGAGCTTGACTTTTTTTAAATCCTGGCAAGCAGCCAGATGTACTAGTGGACACATCTGCAGAATAAACTGAGTATCTGCCATTGATCCCTGATTTCACCCTTTGAAAGGTCTCTGATTTTGCAGTATGCCCCTGCTAAAAATTCATATTTTTAGTATGTCTCTTGTAAAATGTATGATTTTTTTTACTGGCAAATCACTGAGGATTATAATCAGTCAAAAATAATAAACATTACAGTTTCATACTAATTGTTCAGAAAATGTATGTTAATGCCACGCCTATTGTTCTATTGCCATTTTTAAGACAATTAAAGTGATATTTACAAATCATCCCTGATTTTGGCCACCCCACCCCACCCCCATTATTTTTGCTTTGCTATTGGATTCTGAAGAAAATTAGTTGATAGCTATATCCTTGAGTCTGTGTCATATTTTTGTTTGTCATAAAAATGTGTGTTTTATGGTCAGTGGTAGAGGGTTGCATACATTTAATTTTCTATGAATGCTATGCAAATCTCTTTATTCTATAACAACTCCTCAATTACATAAGAGCAATCTTTAAATCTCTTCTTGATTTCTGGATCTTTGTTTTCAGAAAAGGTTAGAATTTGTCCCTGAGAGATCATTTTTATAAGTTTGGGGTATCAGAGATGTACACACACGCATTAGTTATAATTGCTAGCTATCTTAAAGACAACTACTAACCAATAACATGCTTGCTGATTATTTTAGATTTGCAGGATTACTGTGATTTATGTGAAGCAGCTTGGAATACTTTAATGTTAGAACAAAGTTAAAATTATTACACTATCGTCATTTTTATCGAAAGTGGATGTCTGAAGTGCTTGAAAGTATGCAACCATCTTGTCATTTGTTTAATTTAAACATTCACTTTGCAAGAATAGTGTGCATTTTAAAATTTAATACTTTGTTATTGTGGCATTTATTTTTTTTCTATAATCTGATGTCTGAGGTGTACACAGTAAAGAGAATGTAAGTGACGGATAACTGTTATATGGTAGTCACAGATCTGGTGTGATAGGAGTAGTGTCAAACAATTTATTTGCTAAAATCAGTGTAAAACCAGTATTGTTATGGCTTATCCTTGAGTGTATGTATAAAGGTGTTTGTGTATTTAAGAGTAACCGACTGACCATAGTTTTTCATTTTCCATCATAAGCATCAAAACTGCATATAAGTGGCTATCTCTGGTGGCCTGGCAGGATCAGGATGTGTGTGAATGTAATGATCATTTGCACAGTGGTACAGTGAGTAGCATTGTCATTGTCATCTCATAATATGTAGCTTTGGTAAAATTTTTTGCTATGGCTTGTTTTTCATGAAGTCTGCATGCCCATTCTGTCTCTGTATGGCTATGCCCATATGCTCTGGTTTCCTCCAACACCCCAAAGATGTGATGTAGGTGAACTGGAATTCCTCCAGTTTGCATGTAGGTAAGTGTACAGAGTGTGTGTGCGTGTGTGCGTGTGTGTGTGTGTGTGTGTGTGTGTGTGTGTGTGTGTGCGTGTGTGTGTGTGTGCGTGTGTGTATACTTGTGCATCTTGTGATGCAGCAGGCTCAGTGTGTGACTGTGCATCTGTATTAAAAAATAAATAATATCACAGAATTTTATTTGCAAGGCGCATTCATAACTCATCTGGGTTGCAGAAAAAAAGCAATAGTTAACAAGTCAGTATTTTTCAAAAACAAGGCATAAAATAAATAACAGAACATACAGACACCCGCAGCTTCTGGGAGCCTGGTGGTCATCTCACCCCAGGTTCTAAGTGGATTTTGATATGGGCTTAATTGTAGCCTCTGCCATGAACCTTATCTAGTCTAAAATTGGCTGTGCTTAGAAGTGTGTACATCAGGTCACTGTAGCTAGGGGGGAAGCACAGATACAGTATGGTTATTGTTACTTTATTCCTTTATACAGCCTCCCTGAAGTGTGCAAAGCATGTCACTACAGCTTGTGTAGGGACTGGTGATAGTGTGGCCATTATTTCTTTAACTTCCACTCAAACTTCAAAGGTGTGCACAGACGGTCACTATAGCTTGCCTGAAGGCAGTGAACTGTTTATCAGCAGCAAGCTGGAATACATTAGTGTGATCATTATTGGTTTTACTTTCCTAACAATAAAACATCAAACATGCATATGGGTGTTTTTTGTGGGTTATAGGTAAGGAGGCATGTTATACATGTTTGACAGCAAAAACTTGAAATATGTTATTGTGTCTTATTTGATCTTCCAGTTAAATCTCAATCTGGTATCAGAGTGGTACATAGAAGGTGGCTGTCTTTTAGGGTTAATGATTAGTAAGCATACTGTACATATAAAACACACCCACTACAGCTTGAACAAAAAAGCTCAAAGACTCAAACAACTGATGAATGCCCGCCAAATGAGAAACGTGCACCTGTTTTTACATTGGGAAAAT
Organism: Protopterus annectens; assembly: GCF_019279795.1. NCBI lineage: Eukaryota > Metazoa > Chordata > Ceratodontiformes > Protopteridae > Protopterus > Protopterus annectens. The sequence goes on from NC_056737.1 coordinate 617,492,137, forward strand.
TGAGCAAGCTCTCCAAACCAATATATGAGCACACACTGGCTATCAGAAAGAAAGACAATAACAATGCTTTAGCCAAGTACTCCCTTTTATGCACTGATTTCAGGAAATTAATTTTTTTTGTTTTAGATAAGGTTAACATGAAAGGTTTCATTGGCAATTACAATGTTCTGCCTGAATATTATGAGGTAGAATGGCAAATCAGACTTGCAGCTGACAAAAAAAGTGTCTTAATGAACATGTAAATAATAAGTGTTTTATTTTAGCACAAAGACTATAGATTTGAAGTGGTACTTTAGGTTTATTGATTTTATTTATTCCAGTGGATTTTATTCACACATGAGAATATGTATTGGCATTTTACAGAGTTTTAATTCAGGTTCAAAATTGCTTTAGGAATGCATTTTCAAGAAAAATAAATGTTTACAGCTTTAAGGATGAATTTTAACTTGGCACCTTCTTTGCTATCATTCGCTAGTTATACCATGTGATGTTTGGCAGATGTTTCAAAAACATGCATAGTATGTACTATTTTATTTTCTGATGAAGTTCTATAAAAACAAATAAAGAACGAAAGTACTAAAATATTGTACATTTATCCTCCTTTTGGTGGCCATTCATCAGTTGTTTGAGTCTTCATACTGTACATATATTTAACAATAGCTACTTGAAATATATGGCTGTGGAATTTTATGCCTTCATCTCAATCTAACACCACAGGTGAGACACATAAGGTGACTATGGGGGGGGACAGACAGTATTCCAATGGTATGTATGTAGTCCTACAAGCCTTTATTAGTTTATTGTGAACTGTAATCTTATCAAACTCTTTGAAAGAAAAAATAAGACTGACTTTCATGCTCTGCTCATGGTTTTTGTTCAGGCTATCCTTGAATTAAATGTTTGGAAAATAGTTCTAAACAGCACCTGAGATACTAGCTTACTGTCATTATTATCATGTATTGCAATGCACTCTTGGACATTTAGGATATAGTGAAAGAATGCAGGAAAAAGCAAACACTGAATTATTTGTCATGACATTTGCTCAGGCCATCACTGTACCAGAAAGGTTGGGTTAAAACTATAAATGCAGTTCAGAACATCTAGGACACACATGGCTTGGACCCCCTGACTTCATTCAATTATTTCTTACACAGTTATTATAGTGACGTTTGGTCCAGATTGTATGTGCTAAAAGAATGCCAAAAATGCTGAATAGTAAGACAAATGTGAAAAAGAAAGAAAAAAGTACAAAAATATAGAAAAATAAGTAATCTAAATGATTTAGGCAGATCATGGTTGAGGAGACAATGAGGGGATGGAGCAATGTGGGGTGTGTGTGTGTGTGTGTGTGTGTGTGTGTGTGTGTGTGTGTGTGTGTGTGTGTGTGTGTGTGTGTGTGTGTGTGTGTGTGTGTCATTATTTCACATGTATTGCAATGCACTCTTGGACATTTAGGGTATAGTGAAAGAATGCAGGAAAAAGCAAACACTGAATTATTTGTCATGACATTTGCTCAGGCCATCACTGTACCAGAAAGGTTGGGTTAAAACTATAAATGCAGTTCAGAACATCTAGGACACACATGGCTTGGACCCCCTGACTTAATTCAATTATTTCTTACACAGTTATTACAGTGACATTTGGTCCAGTTTGTATGTGCTGAAAGAATGCCAAAAATGCTGAATAGTAAGACAAATGTGAAAAAGAAAGAAAAAAAGTACAAAAATATAGAAAAATAAGTAATCTAAATGATTTAGGCAGATCATGGTTGAGGGGACAATGAGGGGATGGAGCAATGTGGTGTGTGTGTGTGTGTGTGTGTGTGTGTGTGTGTGTGTGTGTGTGTGTGTGTGTGTGTGTGTGTGTGTGTATGTGTGTGTGTGCGCATGCTTGTGTGTTTGTGTAGGAGGCAGGCAGGTGCTATTTCACCTAAGAACAGCCATACAGATAACCCAGAATTTCTTAACATCATATGTGATAGCATTGTCGCCTCACAGCAAGACATTTTCCCGTTTGATTCTCAGCTAGAGCATGTTCTGTGGGGACATGCGTGAATGGGCGTACCTTAGTTGAAGGTTGTGCGTTAGGGCCGGCAACTCAGCACGTAAAAATCAACTGCCAACCATTAGCGGACCGGAGTTCCGCTGTGGCGACCCCTAACCAGGAAAAGCCAAAAGACACAACAACATATGTGATATCACCAACTTATTTTTCTTTTTAATTAACAACTATGATGTTTTTCATTTCCTGGGCTGAACCTGAAATCAGTGCACTGGAGCAGTACTCCACCCAAATGTAAAATAATGTTGTAACATAGCACAAATCATAATCATTATAATAGACTATTACATCATAGAATTCTAATGAGTGCAGGTCCATACAGACAGTCCCTCAAATGCCAGAACAAGGGATCTAAACCTGCTTCAGTAGACGAAAAAACAAGGTTGACAGATAGATTCACTAATCATTGTCTCCCTTGCCTCTGGAATGTACATCGCCTTCAGTTAAAGAATGATATACTATCTCTCTCTTCAAACGAGGCCTGGATAATTGGAATAATATTCATAAATCCACTCCAGTCTAGGATGGGAACAGGCAGGTCATAATGGTGGCAGGACTCAGTAGCCCCGAACTTTTGTAATGATTCCTATAAAACATCATAAAAATTCATCTTTGTACAGTTTGTGGCCATTGCCATGTTGTCATATATATATATATATATATATATATATATATATATATATATATATATATATATATATATATACATACATATATATATATATATATATATATATATATATATATATATATATATATACACACACACACACACACACACACACACACACACACACACACACACACACACACACGTATACACAAAACACACACGTATACACATAACACACACACACATATAGATATAGTTATAAAAATACAAATATAGACTAAGTTTAACTCAATCTTTTGAGGTAAAGAAAAAGATAAACACGTATCCAGAGACAGATCTAGTACAAGGCAACCTATGAATCTGCCTAGAGCCCAGTACTGGCTGGAGGGCTGGCCTGGCTTTAAAAAAGTAAAAAGAAAAAATGCACCATCTTGGCTTTAAAAAAATAATGCTCCATCTCAGACCAGAACCATGCACTGAAGAAGTACCTCAGCATTAGTCACTACATCTTGAGAGAGGTGTTTACTTGAGCAGAGGAGAACATTCTCAGGGTAGGAGACCTGAGCTGAGATGAGGAGATCAGCCATTAGGAGGAAATTTGGTTAGTGGACATTGAATTGCAGAAAACACTGTTTTATATATGTCATAAAGATGGCTGGAGAATCACTTTTTTTTTTTTATTGAGAGAATAACATCTTGCAGAACAGGCTGCATGTGGATGGGTCGTTGTGTGTGTCCCAGTCCCTCTCCAAGGGTGATTCTCTGCATTCACTAGATATGAATTACAGAAAACTCTGATGGATTTACAGACACACACAATTTAATGGATTGGGATGGAAAAGAAAAGCCATGTAAGGTAAATCACTGGAAATGATTTTTAGTCAGTAATACTCATCATTAGATTTTCACTATCTGGTTAAGTGACTTGCTGAAAGCCACATAATAGGAAATACAGCTAGAAAGAATCACACTCTATACCCTTGACTAGACGAACCATCTCATTAAGACCTTAGAGCCTTAATCTACTGTTCCAGCTGCAAGACTTTCCCTAACATCTTCATTTTCTAATAAATTACTTTGGATGACTGTTAATTAGTAATGCTAGTCATAAGAGTTTCATAGCTGTTTTTCAGAAAATGCATTTCTAGTTGAAGTTGTCTGGCACTTCAGGTTCTGAGCAATTAAACTGCTTCCTGTCAATAAAACTATAAATGCACTTCAGAACAGGATTTGAATCCTTCCCCCTTCAGTTGTCCACAGTGAACCTTTTATCAAGTCATTCAGTGCTCCTGTGTTTTCCCTGAAAAGGGAAACTGTACATTGAGTTTACATGGTTAGTGAATAGATAAAATCATATTTAAGATTTAGGTTTGTCCAGAAGTCTTGAACAAAGAGGTTGAAACATATTTGGTCCATTCCATGTAAAACTGTGTGGCTTTCTGGCAAATTGTTGTGAACTGCAGACATGAGTTTGAGACTTTGTATCCTTCACAAAATGCTTGCTAATGCAAAGTTTTTTATTCTAGCAGCTAAGTACAGAAGAAACATTTAAAATCTGTTCTTAACTTTTGGGTCTTTTATCTCTAATTTGAGCTAAGACGTTGAAAGGGCAGACAGGGGTTGCAATGGGTTTTTAACCCATTACTTATGAATGTGTTCATTCACTTGTTTTTATCAAGAAGATATACATTATGTACAGTCATGCAAGTAACTGTAATTGATGGTTGTTTGTGTACAAAAACATGGTTCCTGCAACCACAGTAGTTATGGTTTAAAGGAAGGAACTGATTGTAGTAAACAGGAACAACATCATATGAGCCGTGTTCTTTGGGTATTATCTTTAGTTTGTTTGTTTTGTCAACTGTTGACAGTATGTCTATTACCTGGCTATGAAAAAATACCCATCATGAAATCTACAGGTTTAATGTTAATATTTTAGTTGTGGATACATTTTTAATTAACCTTGTTTTTTTGCAGGCACCGATGAGTATGAAATGCATTGTGTTGGCTGCAACACTTTCTGGTCCTTGGTGCAGATGAGTAACACTATGAGCTGATTCTGCAGTGCAGGACTTGATTCCCTTCAGTCTTCATTTCTCTACTCTGTGACTATGACCAACAGTGCTCCTGGGCTGCACCTGAAAAGGGACATTTGTACCATTAGGCTATACCAACCTGTTGGCAAATGTGTTGCGCATTTGTCTTTTGAAATCCTGCACCCTTCACATAGACATTAATTAATACTTCACTATATGTTGTTTAAGTGAGTCCCAGCATGTGTTTTCTAGTTTAATGGATTGCCAAATGCCTTTTTAGTAAATGTGAGTATAAGGGGAAAAGATGTTCATGGTTGCTCATGCTATGTCTGTTTTTAGTGTGAGGCTTAGCAAACGGCTGTCAGTGTATTTGCTGTAAAATTGAAAATAACAGTTTTTAAATTAAATCCAAATATCTGTGAAAAAAGAAATATGTTTACTGACATGTTTGAACAGTGTTTTATGGTACTAGAACATATTTGTGCAAGTAATGGGATACTGGTATAGATGTGGGGGGAGGGGCAGTCCATTACCCTACCTAGGGCCCTATTTGACCATGATCCAGCCCTACATGTATGTAGTATATTTTCTAGACATTTTTTATCTACATTTTTGCTACATCACAAGATTCTCTACATCATTTGAGCATCAACAAAGCTATTAAAATTTCCCTAAATTCAACATAATTACCCTACTCACTAAAAACTAAAGATACACACTGTTCATACATAGCACAGACATATATAAGCACAAACGCAAAACACTCTTGCAAAGGTTAAACAATTCACAAAAGGAAATATATACTTTGTTAGAAAAAAAAAGTAAAATACAAAAAAGTAAAACATGAACTACATTTCCCATGTACTTGGAACTTCCCATACTTAATACACACTCACATAAAATACTTATACACAACACTGGAACCATAGGGTGAGGAAGGGGTGTGCACCCACCCACGCACACACTTTCAACAGAGTCATGGACTCTGCCCTTGGCTGGAAGAAAGACTTATTCAACTATAATAGTGAAAAATAAAGAAACTAGCTTAATTTCAATAAAACAAGCTTGTTTCTTCATTTTCTGCTGCATTAGTGGAGTCTGCTTTGTGATCTAGAAGAAAAAAAAAGAAAGATGCACTATTCATCCCACCTATATCTGAATCTCATTGGCCGCTATTATCTGCCAAATAGAGATGTAAATGCTCTGCATGTATCATGACTGGTTACAAAAGAAAAAACAGTCAGTTGCCTTGCTGTCCCCTTACAGGCTTACTGCAACATGTTCTACTGAAGAAAGCGCACCTCTCAACTCCTGATTTTGCCTCTTACCTTTTGCCTGTCCTTCTTAATTTGTTTCATTTTCTGGTAAGTCACTGAGAATCACAGTCAAACAGTAATACCAGTCATTAGAGTGTCATACTTTTTAATGTTCAAAAAAGTGCATTTTGATCATTAAAGCCACATCACAGCTGTGCTTCTCAAGTTTCCAGATTTTCACAGAATGTCCAGATTTTAGCCTCACATTTGTGTTTTTTGGCAAATTGCCAAGGAATTAAGTCATTAAATAATAATAGACATTTGAGTTTCAGATTTAAAATCCTTGAAAAAATGCATATTAACACAAAACCTGTTATTCTAGCAACTTTCAAAGCTTATAAGAGCAATATTTAAAATCTGTCCCAATTTTTGCACCTTTATCCCCCATTATGTTTCACTTTGTCCAGATTTTTTTGCACTAAGAGGTTGAGAGGTATTATTGCAGCTGTCAGGATTCACACATAATCCATATAATCTCGACTTCATTGTGTGTGTGTGTGTGTGTGTGTGTGTGTGTGTGTGTGTGTGTGTGTGTGTGTGTGCGTGTGTGCGTGTGTGCGTGTGTGTGTGTGTGTGTGTGTGTGTGTGTGTGTGTGCATGCGCATGTACCCTATGCCTGCAAAATGCATACTTCTCAACTTCTCTTTTATCCTGACCCTCATAATTTCTTGCTTTTTTGTTAAACTGGATTTTAGACCAAGTCTATAGCACTAGACAACCTTTCATACTACTTATTGTTCAGAAACTGCACATTGACACAAAAGCTGTTCTATTAAATTTTTAAGTGAATTGGAATAATTTTTAAAAATTGTCCCTGATTGTGTGTCTTATTTTCTGTTATGTCCATATTCCCTTCTTGTTTTAAAACTTTAGCGTAAAAACATTTGCAGAACACATACAAGGTATAGTCCTGTCTATGCCAGCTACTGAGATGTTTATTGATATCTCTTAGTTTCAAATTTTTATAAATCCAGCTGCAGTCAAGTACTGACATTAAACTTTTTCAAATAATGTGCATGCTTTTCTCTGTAAATTAGCACCATTCTACTCCATGAAAATGAAATGGTTTATGTGTTATACTGGTCTGCATTTTGTAAGGATCAGTTATAATGATTGGCATTTCATCCATGCCACCTCCTACTATGTTTATTGATCATATTTTTACAGTTTTTGATAGTGTCTGGTTGAGCAGGGCTTGATTTGTTTCCTTTTTTATGTTCTGTCTAGAGGTTAAGGGCTCTTTATGTTCCTAATCTCCCCAAGGATTTTCTCTACAGTAGCCATTCCCCGCCTACATGGCTTCTGTTTTTCCTTAATACTTTTACTTCCTCCATATAGAAGCTTTAGCATTTCCTCCACATTCAGGGAGCCATGATTCTTCTAATGCCTTGCTATTGTTTTTTTATCTAGCAATATTATTATTTTTATCAGTTTTTTATGGGTGTGAAGGTTAACTCTTTGGTAAGGTGAATGTCTGGGTATATTGCCTGTCTGAGCATCATCTGAATATCCCATTTAAAATGTCAAGTGCCTACCACAATATATGCTCCCATGTTCCCCTTTCCTGGTCTTTACATCTCCAGCAATAGAGTTTCATTGCTGGGTATATTATATGTAGCCTGTTTGTTAAGAAGAAAAACTTAGGTTGGCATTTATACAAAAATTCTTAATTTATGTGCCTCATAATTGTCTTTTGGCAGCAATATTATTCTTTCCCAATACAAGTCATTAATATTTTTCTCTAGTGGTTTTCCCATCTTCCCCTTTGTTTAACTAGATATGGCTTCTTGATAATTAGTAAACTCTGAGTTGGCTATGTCACTACCTGCATTTGCCATCTCCTTCCCTCTTTTTCAGTACCTTTCTACTACTTTTGGGCACATTTTCTCCTTTGTGCCCTCCATTAGTCTTGGATAGCAGTGTAAGACCCCTTCAGTTCAGTTTTGTGTGCTCAGCATGAGTGAGGTGTGTTTCTGTCAAGACTACTATATCCAACTTCTCTTTTTTTAGTTTCCCAAATATCCTTTCTCTTTTAATGTGTTTAACCCATTGGCATTCCAGGCCATCACTGTGGTTGTTGCTGTAGATCAGTGTATATATTGACTTAGCCACTGTAGTCAGAGAGCACATGCATATAAGTTACTGAGCATGTGCGAGATCAGTGCCATTTTGTGTAGTCATTCAGTATGAGTGAAAGCTTGAAAGGAGATGCATATGTGAGTGTGTTAGAAGTAATGAATCAGTCAGTAAACTTATGAAGTTCAAAGTATGTTTCAGTTACAGCTTCTGATGTGATTATGTACCATAAATGACTTGAACCCATCTCATACCTCAGTGTCTCATTTGAATAAACAAGACATAGAACATGGTGTCAGAATGGGATCCAAAGTGAAGCAGCTCACAAACCATGAGGCACACAGTTAGAAGTGGAGTAATATATAAGAGCGAACTCGCAAACAAGTCAGCGGTTATTCGAAGGTACTTAAATTTGTTTTAAATGATTTTCAGTCACCAAACATGTGGCATAGCATTTGAAGTGTTCAAAATAATTTCTGAGATATTTGAACTGTCTGAAATAGCGACATAATGGTTAAAGTGTTTGAAATAATCTCCATAGTGTTTAAAATGTTCGAAAAGGCTAAAAATATCCGAATTTTTTTTTGCAATGAATGACTTTTTCACAGTAACTAAGATTTTTCGAAGTGTCTGGTGTCCAGAGTGTTTAAGGTATTTGCAGTGTTAAACTAAAGCATTTTCAGTAAGATTGTCGTGCATTTGAGCATAATTATAAGTACCAGTTCTATACGTAGGTTTAAAAGGAATTTGTTATGGCAGAGGAGTTTCGCAGACCTGAATTGCTGTTGTTTGATGATAATATTGCAGAGCATTTAGCAAGAATATGATATTTTCATACAGGCTACATTTTCTGATAAAGACACGTGTACAAAAACATTTATACTTCTCAATTTAGCTGGCGCAGAAGCCATTGAGTGAGAACATTTATTTGTGTATGCATCTGGTGTGTATGCAGGGGAGAAGGAGAACTGCCATATTGTAATGCAGGCTGAAATGCGGGAATACCCTGAGTGCTTAAAACATACATTTAAGAGAAAAGTGTAACCCTCAAATGAATATTACAGTGGAATGGCACACATTTTACATAAGAAATCAAAAGCCTGGTGAAACTGTTGCAGCATATATTACTGACTTGAGAAATAAAACAAAAACATGCAGATTTGGAGATCTAAGAGATGAGTTGATAAAAGATCATCTTGTATGAGGTGTTAATAATGATGTTGTGAGAAAGAGTTTGCTTCCAGATAGTGAATTAACTTTGAGCAAACCCATAGAGATTTGCCAAATATACAAGATGACAGAAAAGCATACGAATATGCTTACAAATCAGAAAAGCATTTTGCAGTATCTGCTAGTGCGAATGTTGATAGTGTGCAGCAGAAAGATAAGATGAAAAAGAAATATAAACTGAAGAGCAGTGCCGCACCCAACCTCGCTGCTAACCGCCACAATTGTTGAAGCAGTCATGAACCTAAACGGGAAAAGTGTTTAGCTTTTGATCAGCAATGTCACAAATGTAAAAAGTGGAATAATTTCAAAAGTCTTTAGATGTCTAAAGTGATGCAAACTTATACTAAAAGAGATAATCCAAAGAAGCAAGTAAATCAGATAGAGACTGTAGCAAACTCTAAGGGCTGTGAGCAAACCTTCTATGCTGATGGTGTCTCTGTGATCGATTAAACAATTAATACAGTAGACTATAAGTTCTCAACGAGGAGTGAAATATTTTGTACTGTACAAATTAATGGGAAACCTATAGAGCTTAAAGTAGACACTGGGTCCAAGTGCAATGTTATATCAGCACAAATGTTTGCTAAAGCAAAAGCTGGTGACAAACTTGATTCAGCAAAGTGTGCAAAACTAGTTGCTTATGGTGGTGAAGAGATTCAGACAGATGTCTCAGTAGCCCTTTCATGCCATTCTGCTGGAAAAAGCTATAACTTGCAGTTTTATGGAGTCAAAAGACAGGTGCAGTCACTGATAGGCCTCAAAGACAGTCTGAGAATGGGACTGATTTTATTTAATAAAGAGATTCATCATATAAATATGAACAACAATGACAGTTTTACACAGAGTATTTTTAGTGAATATGGTGATATTTTCAAAGACAAGCTTGGTAAACCTCCAGTCACATATTCCATGAAGTTAAACCATGAAGTAAGTCCAGTTGTCAGAACAGCATAGAAGATTCCAGTAGCAATGCAGAGTAAAGTAAAAGCAAAACTAGGCAAAATGATGCATTTAGGTGTCCTTACTCCAGTAGAAGAACCTACTGAGTGGGTATCCTACATGGTCATGGCTCATAAGAAAAGCTCAGATGATATTCCCAATGTATTGATCCAAGAGAATTAAACAAAGCACTTAAGCATCCTCATCATCAGATGCATATAGGAAAGAGGTAGCCACTCTCATGCCAAATTACACTATTTTCTCATCTTAGATGGAAAAAGCTTTTTTTGGCAAATTTTTCTGGATTGCAAATCTTCATTGTTAACTACTTCAGTACACCATTGGATAGATACAGGTTTTTGCGAATGCTATTTGGAATCAATTCTGTCAGTGAAGTCTTTCAACGTGCCATGGAACAAATTTTTTTCTGGTTATCCATGTGCTATTTTAGTAGACAACATTATTGTTGGAGGCAATGCTGAAGATGAACACGACAGAAATCTCAAGAAAGTTCTAGGCGGTGGATGTGAAGTAAATCTTATACTGAATCCTCAGAAATGTAAATTAAAACTGAAAGTAGTTACTTATCTGGGTCATTTGTTTACCAGTTCTGCCTTACAACCAGATCTGTCTAAGCAAGCAGCAATTCTTGAAATGCTAGTTCCAGAGAATGTCACATCTTAACATTTTCTAGGGATGATCAACTATTTAGGAAAGTTCATTCCAGATTTGAGTGAACTTTCTCCCCCACTACGCAAGTTGGCATGCAAAAATGTACACTGGTCCTGGTTAGAACAACACCAAAGAACATTTGACTTCCTGAAGAAAAAAGTTGCCAGTCCACCCACATTGAGATATTATGATGCTCACAAACCTTTAACTCTTTTTTGTGATGCTTCAGAGTATAGCCTTGGTGCAGCATGTCTTCAAGAAGTCATACCAGTAGCCTTTGGGTCAAGAACTTTAACTCAAACAGAGATGCATTATGCACAAAAAGGGAGAGAACTTTTAGCAGTAGCATTCACATGTTCAAAGTTTGATGATTACATTTACAGCACACCTATCCAAATAGAGGCTGATCACCAACCACTAGTGACAGCCCCAGCACGATTGCAGTGCAGGATGTTAAAATTGCAAAAGTACAATTTGGATATTGTTCACAGAAAGGGCAAACACTTGTACCTTGCTGATGTTTTGTCAGGTGCACCCAGCCAAATGACACAGCTGCATGAAAATGAAACAGCAGACTTGGAAGTCATGAAAGTCAGAAATTTTGCGTCATCACTCCTTGATGCACTAAGAAATCACACAGCTTCAGATCCAATTCTCCAGAAGCTGAAAAACATTATCAGTCAAGGATGGCCAACATGACAATGTAGTTTACCACTTGACATTCAGCAGTATTTTCCTTACTGACATGAACTCATGCTGGAAGATGGAATCCTCATGAAAGGTCCAAAAGTGGTAATTCCTAAAGCATTATAACAGGAATATATCAAAATTTTGTATTGCTGTCACCCAGGTACTGATTCAGCCAAAAGAAGGGCAAGAGGCATTGTATTTTGGCCGTCTATGTCCAAAGGTATAGAGAAGGAAACTCTCTAGCATGTTCAGTTTGCAACAGCACCAAACCACATCAACAAAAAGAAGCACTTCAGCTACACCATATTCCTGAATTACCATGGTTGATGGTTGCCATACATATTTTTGAATGGAATGGTCAACATTACTTAGTGTTAGTAGGCTCTTTTTCAAATTGGTTTGAAATTGACCTACTTCCTAACTTGATGTCCAACACAGTCATTACAAAATTGGAGACATTTTTCTGTCCATGGTAGTCTGCACAAAGTCATGTCTGACAATGGTGCACAGTGTACAAGCCAGCAGTTCAAGAAATGTGCTGAGTCTTGGGACTTTGTTCATATTACTAGTTTTTGAATACTTGAGACATGTGACGGTTGTCATTTGATTTTTAGTTGTGTCATCCAAATCGTCTTGCCCCTTTTTAACTTCCTTGCAATGATCTTATTAAGATTTACCAGGTCAGTCATTTTACCTTTACAATGAAAATTTAAATATTTCAAGCACAACATTTCTGGATCAATATCTACTAATAAACAACTATATGCACGTGTAAATATTGTTCTCCCAAGTCATGGGTGATGATTAGCCAAAACAGGCTCAGTGACCTGCTTATGTAGCTCGCCAATTAGTCAAGACCATTCGTGACATGTAGTTTTATGAATTAAAGGGTTTATGACTATCTTTAACTGAGGATGCTAATTTTAATTTGTGTTCCACTATTATCTTCCTTATGGTAATTTCAGATTTTTGCAGAGCATTTTGACAGTATTTAATGCAGGTAGAGCTTGATTTATTATAAGCCTTAATTAGTTTTTTTCTTTATTATATAGCTTATTAATGTTGCATTCTACTTCATTCTACCTCATCTGGCGCTGACTGCAGCAACTTGGTTTATTCTACTTCTTAAACTGAAGTAAAATTTATTGGCATAAACTACAGATGAAGTTACATGAAGGCTGGTAATTTTGCATCTGAATTTGGAGATCTAATCATCTAATTTTAATAAGTTTGTATTTTCAAAGTCTGTGAATTTAGAGGTGCTCATCATGATGCATTTAGGCAGTTTAATAATATATGGCCATAGGTAGAGTGTTAGGATATACTGCACCTAGCTTGCCTCAGTGCAGAGGATGAATGTTACTTTGTGGACCATCTTCCATGTTGTGGCACAGAGACTTGCTAGTGTTGCATATTGTTTGCATGAATGGACCTGTGGAACATGATGTAACAGAGGTTTGGTGCTGAGCACTAATACTGGTATGGTTGAAACTCTGGACTGGCTACTGTGATGTTGCACAGATATTTGGTGCTAAATGCCAGCACTGTTGTGAATAGACATCAGTGAGACTGGCTGCTGTGATATGGCATAGAGGCTTGCACAAGACTGCCTTAAAAGTAAAGTCTTCTGCTGTTCTACAGAGACATGTTGGAGTGCAGCATTGTAACCAAAAGCCAGTCTATGTGATGTTGCCAAAGAGGTAATGTACTGCATTGCCACACATGGCCTATAATTTTTATGGGGGTGGGGCACTATGCACTATGGTTATAACAGTATACTTCTATGCTCTGTCATAACCTATACCTTTTATAGGAGGGGTGCAGTATGGCTCCAATGTGCACAATTTGTACATTTCTGGCTACACCCATGGTTTATGCCTCATCATTTTCCCTTGTCACTTGTATTTTTTTTATATAGTAAGTCACTGACTATTACAGTCAGTCGTGCCAATCATTACAATTTCATACATCTTACTGATCAAAAAATGGCTGCTGATGCAAACCTGTTGTTCTATTAATTTTAAAGGAATTAAATTAATATATATATTAATGTCTCTCACTTTTGAACCTTTGTCCCCTCATTATTTTTGGCTTTGTCCAGAATTATTGAGCAAAGACGTTTTGGAATATGGGAGAAGGAGACTCTTGTTGAGAGATTTAGTTCAATTACCTTAGTCTTTAAAGACACCAGTCCAGCAGCTTGGTTTATTACTGTTGACTTATACTTAATATAAGTTATAAAATAAATCTATTTTTCTTAGGTGCTTGTGTCATATTGTTGTCTCCTAGAGACTATTCCATTACTGAGGCAGTGGTTGTGGCAGGTTTCATAAAGGTACAATGAGGCTGGGGCTAGGTATAACTAATGCATTTCTTCTCAAGTAAATTTGTGAGGATTGCTGACACTAATTGTGACAAAGGGGGATATCGCAAGCACAGCTATCTGGAATTTTGTAAATAATTATATGTCATTGACGAATATCAAAATGATTTGTGTAAGATGCTTGTGTTAGAAATGTATTAGAACTGTATGTCATGTGTATAGCAAACTAGTTTGTACAGACGTGTGTTAAAAAAAGGTATTTTATAAAGTGCTTGTGCTTAAAATGTAACTACAGTGTGCCCTACTGGAAAAGAACAGAAATGTACATGCACTATTGTAACTGTTTAAATGTATGTATTTTAACTGTGGAAACTGGAATACAGAAACAAAACTGAAATTAAATTATTTTGTGGCTATGCCATAAAATATGGTATCTTTCAGTTTCAATGCAGCAAGGAGACACAATGTCTAAAATTGGGGAGCTTTCTGCATTGACTCCAGGGTGAAATAATTACTAGTCTTGAAATGTGAAGGAATGTAATTTTTTATGACTTCCAACATCTGCCAAAGATCTGAAGTCTATGCATTTTCACAGATAGATGCAAAATACTTTCAGCTTCCAACAGTGGGGGTTTCACCTGGGATAGAGTCAGATGACAACAAATGATGTAATTCTGCAAGCTATCCCAGCAGTAATATTTGGGATATTAATTTAAGAACTCTTTAAGAGAGACAGGGCATTCTGTATTCTGTCTTGGAGCTGACAAGAACCATTCACCACATCTGCCTTGCTCTGATGAAGTAAGTTTCTAGGGAGCAGTATAATTCTCTTAGATATTGTCAGGAATATAGCAAAGCTTAGTTTAGATACTTTTCTTTATTTATTTCAGACTGTCCTGCTATGTTGTTTTAAATATTTCCTGTGAATTTGAACTCTGATATCACTGTGATTATATACTATTTTCTTATGTTTTATTATTTATTATTAAATATATTTAAATCTTTCATTGCGGCTGATCTGTCTAGAGATATTTAAGTTTTGAGAGTACTTTCATATTTATTTGGTGGCACTATGTGGGCCACTCCTAATAACCTTGCTCTTGGTCAAACTACCATTTGTATTAATATTACTATTACACAATAAGATTAGGCACCCTTTAAGAGTCTTAAAATAGCTGATAAGGACTTGGCTGGTGGCAGTAATAACTAAATTATAGTCTGAGAAAAAGGAGACATAGCTAGTAAACCTGTGCCAGCTTTTCCCAGGTGTGTGTGTGTGTGTGTGTGTGTGTGTGTGTGTGTGTGTGTGTGTGTGTGTGTGTGTAAATCAAACCTCAAAGAGCGTGTGTGTGTGTCAGCTACTTGGGCAGGGACACAAAGCATTGGTTGGACAGAGAGGGTGCTGAAGGTCTTGGCTTGGCCAGTCAGCTGAGATCTGAACTCTATAGCTGTGCCAGTGGGGAGCCTTGCTGGGGATCTGGATAAAGAGGGAGAAACCAGCCCTGGACTGACTGTGTTCTCTGTGTGCTATTAAAGGAAATTGCATTTAATGCAGAGAACTTAATCTGGAAATTCTGCATGTGCACCTGTTATCCTCCTGGTGTATGTCCCCAACTGGTGCCAGTGGTGAGGACTGAGGCTCCTTCATTACTGGTCCAGTGGTGGGTCATCACATATTAATTGGTGAGCAGTGCTGGGATATCTACATATTGGGATTCAGTGGTGTGGATATTGAACTCCTGTAGAGTGTAAACAGTGGTCACTAAAGAAGGTGTTTGTACTCTGAAGCAGCCACATGGTAAACATTCAGAGTCTTATATCACAATAGTTTTATTAATTTATTGTTAGCTTAGTTTGTCAGGGAGAACAGGAAAGGATGTCAGCAAAGGAGTATGGCAAGCTGACAAGAAGCCAGTTTTCAGATATGTGCCAAAACAAAGGACTGGTGCTTGCCAACCTGATTAAAGCAGACATTGCAGCCTTAGTCACAGCTGCATCACAGACCAGCAACCAGGAGGACAACCAGACTGGCTTTGGGGATGTCCAACTCTTATAAAATGGACCGTTCAACTTTGCCTCACAAGACTTAAAAATCTGCTAAAATTAAATAGACTTGAACTGGAGGCCAAATGGTTGAAACTAGAATCAGCAGAGAAACTGTGGCATTTGGAGGCTGAAGAAAAGGAGAAACAGATGGCATTAGAATCAGCAGACAGACTGAGACATTTGGAAGCCAAAGAAAATGAGAGGCAGAGGCAACACAAAAAGGAAATGCTATGTCTTCACCAGGGTCATGTAGGTAAAGGGGAAGGGAGTAACTGAACCCCAGAAGCAATAAAGGTTAATAAATTTCTTCCACAATTAATAGAGGGTGATAGTTTTATTCATATGTTTGAAAGGGTTTATAAAAGTATAATGTTGACCAAGGGCTCTGGGTACAGTTCCTGGCCCCCTTACTCCATGGCAAAGCTGTAACTGCTGTGTCTAAATTGTCTGATACTGATTCCTTAAATTATAATACAGTTAAAAATTGTTTATTAGAGTGTTTTAAGTTGATACCTGAAGCTTATAGAAAACAGTTTTGTGAGCATAGATGCAAGGCAGATGAAAGTGTGTGTGAATACATTGCTGAACTAATCACTTATTTTCATAGGTGGGTGAGGGGGAGTTGGGTCACCACTTTTGAAGGGCTGGCAAACCTTTTGGTGAGGAAGCAAGCCTTTAGCACTTCACCTGAGGACATGAGAATCTGGTTGGCAGATAGAGCATGTAATACCACAGATGAGTTGGGGAAAAAGGAAGACCTATACCTAGCAAACAGGGCACCACTGCACAGGAAAGGAATACCCAGTACTGCACATGGGTCTAAGGGAACCCATTGTGGGCAGCCTAAACTGCCTCAAGCAGAGTACATCAGTAACAGGGGAAGCCACTAGTTCAGTTAGATGGCCAGGATCAAGGGTTAAATGTTTTAAATGTAACCAGTGGAGCCACATAGTATATAGATGTCTACGGAGGCAATGTGGGGAACAAAAGGTGGGGAAGCCAGTAAGTGGGAATGGCAGAATGCCAGCAGTAAGTTGTCTGGGGACAGCAAGGGCAACAAACTATGAAAAGAGGTTATATCCTATCTTAGTAGATGGAAAACAGGCCACTGCTATGAGAGACACAGCCTCTGACCTAACCATTGTGAAGCCTGCAATGGTTAAAGAGGAGCACTGCTTGCTTGGGCAGTCTACTCCAGTCAGAACTTTAGGAGGGACCCCCTTCCAAATGCCTTTGGCTAAGGTTCATCTTGACTGGAAGGGTGGAAAAGGAAGCAAGAAAGTAAGTTTGTCTAAGAATATCCCTGCAGATGTCCTGATAGGGAATGATTTTGATAATGCAGTACCTTGTGTGCATGCAGTTACAGGCTTGGAGACAAGCATGTGGGTCTTGTTGCCTGGGGGGACCCAGACAGACTGCATACTTGAAGCCAGGACCTATGAGGTGGCTACTTCAGGCAGGGAGCTACCCTGCAGCAGTGAGACTAAAGGTGAGCCACAGCTACTTGTTGGTACTGATGTTTCCTTGGACAGAGTGACTGCAAGGGCAGAGGTGAGTATTAGTACCAGGCTGACAGTGAGGCGCTGCTGTCAGAGGATAGCAGACATCCAGTGGCGGGTGAGCTGGGAAGGGTTACAAATAGAGAGTTGAGACAGGCTCATCTCTCAGACCCTACATTACAAGGCTTGAGGGAAGGTAGCTAGTGAGGCACCTGATTCTCAAGGAAAGGGAATCTATCTACTGGGACAAAGGGTTACTGTATAGAGAGTGGACTGCTAAGGGAGGGCTAGAGGGTGAGAGAATACGACAGTTGATAATGCCCAGAGCCTACCATCTGGCACTTCTAGCCATAGCCCATGACATTCCCTTTGCAGGTCATGTAGGCATAAAGCATACAAAGAGATGTATTATGCCGGACTTTTATTGGTCTGGGATTTCCAGGGATATAACAGGGTACTGCAGGACCTGTGAGCAGTGCCAAGAGGAAGGCAAGGCAGGAGACAAGGTTAAAGCTCATTTGACGCCTTTGCCTTTGATTGAGGAGCCATTTCAGAGGGTAGCTATGGATATTGTGAGGCCTCTGAGTACCCCAAGTTCTGCGGGAAGGAAGTATATCCTAGTGGTAGTAGATTATGCTACCAGATACCCTTAGGTGGTGGCCTTGTCCTCCGTTGAGGCAGAAAAGGTGGAAAATGCTTTGTTAGAGATTTTCAGTAGGGTAGGTTTCCCAAATGAAATATTGACTGACAGAGGTGACAGTTTTGTGAAGACCTGCTGGCTTGTTTGTGGAAGCACTGTGGGGTGAAGCACCTAAAGAACACCCCTTACCATCCCCAGACTAATGGTCTTGTGGAGAGGTTAAACTCTACACTACAGTCATTTGTAGACCAGTTCAAGAGGGAATGAGACATGTATTTTCTCCATCTGTTGCTTGGTTACAGAGAGGTGCCCAGGAATCCACAGGTTTTTCACCCTTTGAATTGCTGTTTGGGCATAGGGTTAGGGGACCACTAGATTTGATTCATTATGAGTGGGAGGGTGAGTGTGAATCCCACAAGGAGTCTGTTGTGGCATATGTCATAAACCTCAGGACTAGGCTCAGGGAACTCATGGGCTCTGCCCAGTAAAACATGGCAGAAGCCCAACAGCAGAAAAAGGTCTTGTATGATAGGAATGCTTGACATAGAGAATATGCTGTGGAGCAGCAGGTTATGGTTCTCATTCCTGTCAGACACAACAAGCTGCAGTCAGCTTGGGAGGGACCCTTCAAAGTGGTAAGGAAGGTCAGTGATGTTAACTACATGGTAGAACTGCTAGGCAAGAGGCAGGGGTGCAAATTGTACCATGTTAACACCATGAAACCTTACCATGTTAGGGAGGGCAAGGTGCTAAGTATTTGCAGTAGGAGGCAGGAGGAGTTTGAGGGAGAGCTATGGCTACAGGGAGCCAGCCAGGAAAATCCCGAGTTACTATGGTGGAGCCTAGGGTTGCAGGCATATGATATGACAGTACAGCACTATACTGGGGTCAGCAATGCCAAGGCAGCTGGAATCTCAAGACAGGGTATGGGGTAATGCATTCCCAAATAGGGTCATCCCTCTCAAGCAACATTTGCCAAGGGTCACTTGAAAAAATAGCTTGAGTCTTCAAGGGGGGAAAATTGTAAAAAAGGGGGATACTGACAGCACAGCTATCTGGAACTTTGTAAATAATTATATGCCATTGGTGAATATAGAAATGATTTGTGTGAATGTCTGTGTTACAAATGTATTAGAACTGTATGTCATGTGTATATCAAACTGGTTTGTACAGACGTGTGCTAAAAAGGTATTTTATAAAGTGCCTGTGCTTAAAATGTAACCACAGTGTGCCCTACTGCAAAAATAACAGAAATGTGCATGCACTATTGTAACTGTTTAAATGTATATATTTTAACAGTGGAAACTGGAATAGAGGAGGTTAACTTCAGAAAAATAACTAAAATTGAATTACTTTATGGCTATGCCATAAAAGATGGCATCTTTCAGTTTCAATGCAGCAAAGAGAGACAATGTCTAAAACTAGGAAGCTTTCTGCATTGTCTCTAGGGTGAAATAATTACTAGACTTGAAATGTGAAGAAATGTAATTGTTTTATGACTTCCAGCATCTGCTAAAGGTCTGAGGTCTATGTATTTTCCAGGTAGATGATAAATACAGTCAGCTTCCAGCAGTGGGGGTTTCACCTGGGATAGTCAGATGACAAGAAATGATGTAATTCTGCAGGCTATTCCAGCAGTATTATTTGAGATATTAATTTGAGAATTCTCTGAGAAAGACAGAGCATTCTGTATTCTGTCTTGGACCTGACAAGAACCATTCACCACATCTGCCTTGCTCTGATGAAGTAAGTTTCTATGGAACAGTCCAATTCTCTTAGATATAGTCAGAAATATATTAAAGCTTAGTTTAGATATTGTCTTTATTTATTTGAGACTGTCCTACAATGTTGTTTTAAATATTTCCTGTGATTTTGAACTCTGATGTCACTGTAATTATATACTGCGTATTTCTTATTCTTTTATTATTTATTATTAAATATATTTAAATCTTTCATTGTGGCTGATCTGCCTATAAATATTTAAATTTTGAAAGTACTTGCATAATTATTTGGTGACACATTGTGGTCCACTGCTAATAGCCTTGCTCTTGCTCAAACTACCATTTACTACCAATTAATATTAATATTACACAGTAAGATTGGACACCCTTTGTTAAGGGCCTTAAAGTAGCTGATAATGAGTTGGCTGGTGGCAGTGATAACTACCTTATAGTCTGGGAAAAAGGGGGGCATAGTTAGTAAACCGGTGCCAGCCTTTCCCAATTGTGTGTGTGTGTGTGTGTGTGTGTGTGTGTGTGTGTGTGTGTGTGTGTGTGTGTGTGTGTGTGTGTGTGTGTTTGTGTGTGTGTGTAAATCAAACCTCAAAGAGTGTGTGTATCATCTACATAGGCAGGGACATGAAGCACTGGTTGGACAGAGAAGGAGCTTGAGGTCTTGGCGTGGCCACTCAGCTGAGATCTCAACTCTGTAGCTGTGCCAGTGGGGAGGCTTATTAGGGATCTGGAGAAAGAGGGGGAAACCAGCCCCAGACTGACTGTGGTCTCTGCGTGCTCTTAAGGGAAATTGCACTTGATGCAGAAAACTGCATCTGGAAATACTGTGTGTGTACCTGTTAACCTCCCAATGTACATCACCCACTGGTGACAGACTTTTTCAGATGGGATGTTTACAACCTGTTATTCTAACCAGTTTTGAAGTACATAAGACAGCATGAATATTTCATGTGTGTCAGTAAATATGGGTCTTTGCTCCCTCCTTTACTTTAGGCTTTGCTCCTGATTACTGTAGATAAAGGTTAACAGCTATGAGTAATCATGTAGCATTAATTTGATCTACATTACTGGGGCTACTTTTACCATTTGTGGTGATTACAGGTGAGCACCAGAAGTGGGTGACTATTTGAGGGGGTCTACTTGGTACATGAAAGCAAATGGTAGTTAGGATAATCACAATCAAGTGAGCATTGCTGTGTCTCAGTGTATGAAAGATCAAGTGAATTTGTGGTGATTCCTGTCTCACTTTGTCTCGCAGGAATCCAAATAGACTTTCCATAGCATCTTACACTTATATCGTTGCTTTTTAATCTTTATGGAAGTTGATGTGATGAGGTGATGTGCCCTATCGCTGAAATAAACTAGATTGCTGTGGCTGTTATTTTCGCCCTGTAGTCACAAGTAAAGAGACTGTTGTGACTCTTGTTTCACCACTTTGGCAATCATGCATGAGAGATCATTTCCAGCTGTGTGTTTGAGGGAGGGGGAGGTGGCTATTCATGAAAGCAAAGAACATTTACATGAGTTATACAAAACAGTCACTGATGTGGATATTTTGGGGGGAGAGGGAGTGTGGGCATTGGTCATTTGCAGTGACCAAGGGGATGATCTGTGGGCTCGCCTAATTTGGCTCCCCTTCTCCACAAATGGTTTGACCCCAGAAAATGGTTATCAAGTAGGAAAATGATCTGTGGACTTACCTAAAATGACTTCCCATCCTCACAAATGGTTTGATTACAAAGGATGGTTATGAAAATTAGGGGGTGTAGGAGATGCAGTCTCTCACAACACCCTGGATAGACTTGATAGAATCGTATGAGATGGGGAGCCAGTTAAAAAGACAAAGTATGCAAAGGACCTATGCAAAATTGCTACAGGTAACTCATGTAACTATCACTGGCAGCATGTATAAATGTTCAAGTGAGAGTTGAAATAAATTATTGTCTCCATTTTGCCTCTTTTTTTTCTTCTTTATTTTTACTTTTCTCAAAATCAGACATCAGAGGTGTACTTAGACGATGGATACCTTAGATACCTTGATGAGGAATGGGAGGAGAAGAAACTATCAAATAAAAATATGCCTTATTGGGGTCAGTGTATGTATCTAATAGCATCACAATGAAATATGATACTGTGGCTATGATTTTTTTGTTTTCTTCTCAGTGAGTCTTTAGAACTATACAGAAAGTGGGTGTCATTTTGGGTAGGGGCATGTGATGTATGAATCCAAACACTACATACATACATACATACATGCATACATACAAATATTTCAAGCACAGGCATTAATGTCCTTCTAGCTTGCCAATATACCAAAACACTTGTTCCCATAGGTAGGCTCATAGGTTCATAGGTAGTTATTAGGCTATCGGCCCAAGGGCCTAAGTAAGCCTAGCCAACAAAGTTCCCTGGCTTATGCCAACCCAAGAAAGTTAATTTCCTGTGCCCCTGTCTAGCAGAGCCACAGAAGTGACCCCTGGGGTGTATTTCCTATTTCCCATCCACTCATCAAGATTTTTCTTGAAGAGTGTTAATGAGGAACTTCGCTTGACATAGATGGGTAGCCTGTTCCAGAGTATGGGAAGTCTCTGGGATAGGAATCTATCCCTCCAGCAAGTCTTGTTTATTGTAGTGAAAAGGTTTATGTCCCTAGATCCCGTAGCTCTGAGGGATTGGGATTTCTTTAGGTGTACCATGTCCAACAGCTCTGGGTTTGACATAGCTTTATATGTTAGGCAGAATCACCTCGGAGTAGGCGATATGCTACAGAGTAAAGCTGGAGTTTTTTGAGACGATCAGTGTAGGGCATATGTTTGAGGCCAGTAATTCTCTTTGTGAGGTACTTCTGTGGCCTTTCCAGCTGCTGCAGATGTCTTGTGAGGTACATTCCATAAGGGGAATTGCACTCTATAATGGGTCTAATGAGTGTCGAGTAGAGGGGAACAATGACCTATTTTTTCCTGGATGAGAACCCTTTTCTGATGAGGTGTGCCATGTAGAAGGATTTCTTGACTACTGTGGCAATGTGATTATTAAAGGAGAGACTACTGTCCACCTGTGTCCCAAGGTCTCTTATCATACATTCAGTGTTAAGAAGACTGCTGCCTATGTGGTAGTTCATGGGTACAGAGTTTTTACCAAAGGGGATAACAATGCACTTTTTGGCATTGAGCTTGAGGCCATGGCTCTGACACCAGGCATCTGTCTCAGTGAGGCCCCTCTGTAGGATGTCCACATCATTTGGGGACTCGACTATAACTCCTAGTTTGCAGTCATCTGTGAACTTCATTAGCCAGAGGCCTTCTGTGTTAGCTTGTACTTCAGAGAAGTAGATACCAAACAAGAGAGGTCCCAGGACTAAACCCTGTGGTACTCCACTTTTCACTGGTTTGAAGTCAGATTTGGAGTCTGCAACTTTTACAGTGTGGGTTCTGTCAGTGAGCCAGTTGGCAACCCATCTTGTGACATAGGGATTTATACCTAGTTTTGTGAGTTTAGGTATAATTCCAGAATGGGGGATGGTGTCGAAAGCCTTGGCAAGGTCAAAATAGGCTGTGTGAAACACCTTACCCTCATCTACGGCTTTGGTGACTGCCTCAAAGAAGTCGACCAGGTTCAGGAAGCAAGCTCTGCCTTTCACAAACCCGAACTGGGTGGGGTCCAGAGTTTAGAGGTTACCAATGTCTTTGTTTATGAATTCCATGATGATACATTCCATGGCCTTGCAGACCAGGCTCGTCAGGCTAATAGGGCGATAGTTCCCAGGATCAGTGGTGGCTCCCCCTTTGTGGAGTGGGATAACTGTTGCTGTGCACCATTCAATGGGCACAAAGCCTGATGTGAGGCTATGATTGAACATGGTGCTTAGGTGGGGAGCCAGCTCGTTCTGAAGTTCGTGTAAAACGCAGCCTGAGATGTTGTCCGGTCCCATAGATGCTGTGTTTTTGGCTTTAGAGAGTGCTGCTTTTACCTGTGAAATTGTGATTACAGGGACTCTGCATTCTTCCTATTTAGATATGGGCCCATTAGGGGGTGCGAGGGGGCTAAAGTTAGCACTGAACCTATCTGCCAGGATGTTGGCAGTATCAGTTGGCTCTGTAATTTTTGTGCCATTGTGCTGTAACTCAGAGCAGATCTGGGGGTTACCATTGAGATTCCTGACATAGCTATAGAATACTTTGTGGTTGCCCTTAGAATCAGTGGCAATCTTGTTTTCATAGCTAGCTTTGAAGGATCTTATAAGGGATCTCAGCTTCTTGCTGAGGCTGACCAGGGAGCTCCTCCACTCATGGGATTTTACTCTCTTCTGCAACAATTTCTTCCTTCTGTCGTAGAGTTTGTTTATGGCAGGGGATCACCAGATTGGCTTCCTTTTTTTTTTGGAGGATAGCGCCTTGGTTCTGTTTGGGATAGCACAATCCATGCACTCGTGTAAGTGCTTATAGGCTGCATTTGTATAGGATTCAGCAGTCATAACTGTATTGTCCATCTGCATGGGTGTCATGACGTTCACCACTTCTGTCTTAAGAAGCATGAAGTTGGCTTTGGAGAAATTTTTTACCGTGGTTTCCTTAATGGGGGGTGGGGGCGGGATGTGGATATCTAGGGTAATTAGCTTATTGTCAGATCTGACCAACGAGGAATTGACTTCAGGTGTGGAACACCGGTCACTCGGTCACTCATGTTGGTAATGACTAGGTCTAGGATATTGTTGCCCCTGGTGGGGGTGTGGATAAGTTGATCCAGGGCACTGGAATTTATGAATTCCAGAAAGCGCTGAGCAAAGGAGTTGGTACATGAGTAGTTTTCCCAGTTAATTGTGGGGTAGTTGAAATCGCCCAATTTTAGGGTGTTTGGTTGAACACTAATATTTTCCCTGGGGCATGGTGGGGGGTCTGTAGCAAACTACAATTTGGATTGCAGTTTTGCCCAGAGTTAGTTGCACTTGGATAACCTCGGCTGCATTATGCTGAGCAACTAGCCTGGAGGTGTGGATATCCTTAATGAATATGGACACACCTCTGCCTTTAGTGTTCCGGTCCAGGTTAGATGACCAAAAAGTGTGGTATGAGTTATAGCCTGGTAATGCAGGGGTGCTCTCTGGAGCCTTGAACCAGGTCTCAGTCACTGCACAGCAATCGATGTTCTCCATTTTAAGGAGTGTCCTGAGTGAGTGCATTTTGAGATTTAGACTTTTAGCATTGAGTAGCATTACCCTCAGTTTTTGCTTGCCTGTTCCTGTTAAGGTGGTGAATTTGTCATTTGAACCTTGCCTAAAAAAGGCACTATAGGGGTGGCAAGAGCCTTTGCCAGTATCCAGAATCCCAGGGGTGACAGGTGTAGGCCATCTCTGGCAAAGCAGCATGGTCTGTCGACTATGTTGTCCCAGGGAGACAGATACTGGAGCCCCTTAGAATGACACCAGAAGCTTAGCCAATTGCTGAAGTCAATCATTTTGTCCTTGTATTACGGTATCATTCTGGGTGATGGCAGGATGCTACTCAGGGCTAGGGTCATACCTGCCTGGGCTACAAGATCGGAGAGTTCTTCCATGTCTCTTTTCATGTAGTCCAGAGAGGTACGTCTCAGGTCATTCACACCAACATGGACAATCACAGAGTCATATTTGTTATTGTTGTGGAGTGACCTGAGTGAGTGGATTATTTGGCGGATCCTGGCACCCGACAGGCAGCTGACAGTGAACTTCTCCTTGTTTAGCGTGGTGAGTGGGACATCAGTGTGCCTGACTATAGAGTCACCTATGACTAGTGTGCTGGATACGTTGTTTTGCCTTATGGGCTGTGGTTGAGTGGCACACTGAGTCTGTGGGCTATGTCATTTGGGTTGTGTTGGTGGTGGAAGGTTGCTTGTGTTTCTGCTTTGAAGGTCTCTGTTGCTTGAGCAGATTATTATTGAGAGCCTCTGTTAATGTTTTTTTGTTTCTATGTGTGGATTTTGGTGGTGTAGGTTTAGTGGGACTATGTCCAGCACTTGCTCAAAACTTATTGCAAGCACTTATAAACCCTAGCACTAGACCCTCCTGTACTGTACAGAAGGACAAGGCTCTCTATTCAACCTTACCAGCCATCCAGTAAAACAGTTCACTGTACCTATCCAGACATGCCCAAAGGGCAGTTTCAGGTGTACTCTCCAGTCCAACTGGTGAATCTGGGCATTTTGAGGCAATGTTACAACTGCCTCATGTACATGGAAAACCCCCTCCTCCTCAAACTAGAGGCTAAGCTCTCTCAACCCAAGTCTGGATCAGACAGTCAAGAGAAGAAGGGAAATACTTGCATCACACCACCAGTCTTACACAGACCCATCAAACCAGTACCAGCAGAAAACATACATAAATACATGAAAACATACTCAGAGGCTCTAAATAAAAATCTGCAAAACCAACAGAAACCTCCAAAGCAAACATCCAAGCAACCTCCACTCCCCCAGCACAAACCATGAAACACATACTTCACAAAACCAGTGTGCCATGCAATCACAGCCCTTAAGGCAAAATAACATACCCAACATACTAGTTATAGGTGACTCTATAGTCAGGCACACTGACGTCCCACTCACTAGGCTGAATAAGGAGAAGGTTACTGTTAGCTGCCTGTCAGGTGCCAGGATCTGCCACATAACACAAGCACTCAGGTCAGTCCAGAACAAGTACAGATATGACTCTGTCATTGTCCATGTTGGTATGAATGACCTGAGCCGTACCTCCCTGGACTACATGAAGAGAGACATGGAAGAGCTCTCTGATCATGTAGCCCAGGCTGGTATGACCCTGTCCCTGAGTAGCATCCTGTCCTCACTAAGAATGATATCAGGGTATAAAGAAAAATTCTTGATTTCAACAATTGGCTAAGTTTCTGGTGTCATTCAAAGGGGATCCAGTGTTTGTCCACCTGGGATGACATGCTCGACAAGCCACGCTGCTTCTCTAGAGATGGCTTGCAGCTGTCACCCTTAGGCTTTCAAATACTGGCCAAGCCTCTTGCCACCCCTATAGTGCCTTTTTTAGGCAAGGCTCAAAAGACAAACCCACTACCATAAATAACACAAGTAACAAAAAACTGAGGGTAATGCTACTCAATGCCAGAAGTCTAAACCTCAAAATGCATGCACGCGAGGCACTCCTCAGTATGGAGAAAATTGATATATGTGTAGCAACAGAAACTTGGTTTAAGGCTCCAGAGAGCACCCCAGAACTACCAGGCTACATCTCATACCATACATTTCGGCCACAGAACCCAAACCAAAATACAAAAGGCGGGGGCGTATCCATATTCATCAAGGATACCCACACCTCCAGGTTAGTGGCACAGCACGATGCTTCAGAGATCATCCACATGCAACTAACAATGGGCAAAACTGCATATCAAATTGTAGCTTGCTACAGATCACCCACCATGTCCCAGGACCCCCATTCCACATTTCTGGAAACACTGGGAAACATAAAGGTCCTACCAAACACCCTAATATCGGGTGATTTCAATTACCCAAACATTAACTGGGAGAAATACTCATGTACTAACTCCCTTGCCCACTTTTTCCTAGAATTTATAAACTCAAATGCCCTGGTTCAACTGGTCAACACTCCCACCAGTGGTGACAACATATTGGACCTGGTCATCACCAACATGGGCGACCAGTGTTCCACACCAGAGGTCAACCCTCGCTGGTTAGATCTGACCATAAACAAATCACTTTGGATATCCATATTCCGCCCCCACCCTCGGACAAGAAAACCACCATGAAAAGCTTTTCAAAAGCAAACTTCACGTTACTTAAGACCGAGATGGAAAGTTTCAAAGCCCCCATGCTGAAGGATAACACTGTCCAAGCTGCAAAATCCTTTACTAATGCATTCTATGGGCAGCTACAAAAATGCATGGATCATGCCATCCCAAGCAAAACCAAGACTCCTTCCTCCAAGAAAAGAAAACCAGTCTGGTGGACTCCTGCCATAAACAAGCTATACAATAGAAGGAGGAAACTAGTACAGAAAAGAGTTGTTGTTGTGTCTTTTGGCTTTTCCCGGTTAGGGGTCACCACAACGGAACTCCGGTCTGCTAATGATTGGCAGTAGATTTTTATGTGCCGAGTTGCCAGCCCTGATGCACAACCTTCAATGAAGGTATGCCCATTCACGCATGTCTCCACACAGAAGACGCCCTATCTGAGAATAGAGTAAAATCCCAAAAAGGGAAGACATCCCTGATCAGTATCAGCAAGAAACTACGATCCCTCATAAAATGATCCAAGGCGAGCTTTGAAAGAAAAATTTCCAAGGACTCCAAAGATAACCACAAAGCATTCTTTAGCTATGTCAGGAATCTAAGTGGCAATGCCCAACTCTGCTCGGAGTTAGTGCAGAATGGCACACAATAGGCTGAACTGACTGATATCGCCAACATCCTGGCAGACAGGTTCAGCACAAACTTCACCCCTCTCTCACCCCCAAAAGGGCCCATAACCATACCAGGAGAATGTAGAGTCCCTGAAATCACAGACACTCAGGTTAAAACAGCCCTCTCCAAAGCCAAAAACACAGCATCAATGGGACCGGATGGTGTCCCAGGCTGCGTCCTACAGGAGCTCAAAGACAAACTAACCCCCTCACCTAAACACACTGTTCAAACTCAGCCTCTCCACAGTCTACATACCCATAGAGTGGCGCACAGCAACAGTTATTCTGCTCCACAAAGGTGGAGCCACAATAGACCCTGGGAACTATCGCCCTATAAGCCTGACTAGCTTGGTCTGCAAGGTTATGGAGCACATCATCATTGAACTCATTAACAGAGACATTGGGAACCTCCAAATACTGGACCCGACCCAGTTTGGCTTTGTTAAAGGAAGATCATGCCCCCTAAATCTGGTGGACTTCTTTGAGACAGTTACCAAGGCTATAGACAAGGGAAAGATGGTACACACAGCCTACCTAGACCTCGCTAAGACCTTCGACACCCTTCCCATTCTGGTATTATAGACAAGCTCACCAGCCTGAACATAAACTCCTACTTCACAAGATGGGTTGCCAACTGGCTCACAGACAGAACCCACATGGTGAGAGTTGCAGGAGCTAAGTTTGACTCTAAACTGGTTACAAGTGGCATTCCCCAGGGCTCATTCCTAGGATCCCTCCTGTTCGGCATATACTTCTCAGAGGTGCAGGCAAGCACGGGAGGACTATGGCTGACCAAGTTTGCAGACGACTGCAAACTAGGGGCTATAACTGACTCTCCAGCTGACACAGACATCCTCCAAAAGGGTCTCACTGAGACGGACACCTGGTGCCAAAATCATGGCCTCAAGCTAAATGCCAAAAAGTGCATAGTCATCCCCTTTGGAAAAAACAAAGTACCCACAAACTACCACATACGTGGTAGTCCCCTAAATACGGAAGATGTAATAAGGGATCTAGGCACCCAAGTAGATAGTAATCTCACCTTTGATAATCACAAATCAGAGTGGTTAGAAAATCCTTCTATGTGGCCCACCTAATCACAAAAGGGTTCACATCCAGATCTAAAGAGGTCATTGTACCCCTCTACTCATCACTCATCAGACCCATCATAGAGTACAATGCCCCATTTGGGATGTACCTTACAAGACACCTGTAACAGCTGGAAAGACCACAGAAGTACCTCACCAAGAGGATCACTGGCCTCAAACAGGTGCCCTATGTAGCTTGACTGAAGAAACTCCAGTTGTACTCGGTTGCATACCACCTACTCAGAGGTGATCTCTGCCTGACATACAAGGCCATGTCCAACCCAGAATTGATGGACATGCTCCACCTAAAGAAAACCTTATCCCCTCGAGCCACATGCTCTAGGGATCTAAACCTCACCACAACAATAAATAGGATGTGCTGGAGGGATAGATTCCTGTCCCAGAGACTTCCCATGCTTTGGAACAAGATCCCAATCTACATTAGGCAGAGCTGCTTGCTAACACTCTTCAAAAGAAACCTTGACGAGTGGATGGGAAACAGAAAGTTTACCTCGGGGATCACTTCAGTGGCTCTGCTGGACAGAGGCACAGGGAAATAATCTAAGAGGGTGGCAAAAGCCAACACATTCTGGCTAGGCTTATAAATGCCTTTGGGCAGATAGCCTAGTACTAACCTATGAACCTATGAACCTATGTGATGAGTGTGGTGTGGTGCAAGTGTTTACCTTCTCCTCTTGACTATCAAGTTCAGTCTTGGTTGGAGAGAGCTTTACCTCCAGTTTGGCTAGATAAGTGCATCTCTCACAGGTTGTAGTTAATAAATGTCCAGGCTGTTCTTAAAAATTTCTAAACTAGTACTTATTTTAATGTAATTTTGCAGTCTGCTCCAAGCATCAGCTACTCTGTCAGAGAACCAATTAGCGCACTTCTCATTCCTATAGAACCTTCTACATAGGTTATCTGATGATTCTCTAGTACTTTTTGATAACCCCAAACATTCCCAGAGGTAGTTGTCCCTAAATGCCCTATATACCTGAATAAGATCTCCTCTTAAATATCTGTAAGAGACACTGTACAAGTTCAGATATTTTAGTCTTTCATAATAACTTAAATTTTCACATCCATGGATGCCCTTGTTATATTTCCGCTGTACTCTTTTCAGTTTACTCATGGTTGTTTTCTTATAGGGTTTCCATATTGTTATTCCATACTCAAGTTTGGCTCTAATGTAACTAACAAATAGTTACTTCATTATTTTTGATTTCCTAGACTTTATAAACCTTTTTAGACACCCTATAGTTCTATAACTATCATTAACCAATCGATTGATATGATTAGAAAAACTCATAGCTGAATCTACCCATATACCCAGCGTCTACAGTTTCAGTCACTGTGTGCTGTATTAAATAGTCACTTTCAATTTATGTCTCCCAAATCTCATATGCTTAGTTTTTGATGCATTTATCAGCATATTATTCTCCTGTGCCCAAATGGTCAATTTAGTCAAGTTATTTTGCAGACATGTCTTATCTGTAGCACATGTAATCAGTTTATCCAATTTCAAGACGTTTGCATATAAACTGCAGAACACCTCAGATGAAAATGTTAGGTCTGAAAGATACAATCTAAACAAGTAAGGGCCTAGGACAGGATACTCTGACTGTAACCAAGGATTTCACCTGTCCAGTTGCTATATGATACTTGCCATATCTTATTTGTAAGCCATGCAGCTATCCGTCTTATCAACAGTACATCAATACCTAGTTGTACCAATTTATTGATCAGTGTTTTGTGTATGACCCTGTCAAATGCTGAAGTTAAATCTATATAAATTACATCACAGTACAATTTTTAATTCATAGCTGTTATTATATTGTTATAGAACATCATGTTACAGTTAGGAATCTCCCCCATATTTATATGACCTAGTGACTAATAGATAAAGTGGTACTGTAAGTTCTTGCTGAAGTGTTCTCAGGTCATTGTTACTAATTTTGTCTCCTCCCTGTGATTTGTTTGGATCCAGTTTGTGCAGTTCTTTTTCAATATAATCTAATTTGATTCCAGTATCTGGGGTTACCTGGATGTCACTAGGACAACTTATCACCCCCTTTGTGGAGCCAAACTGTTTTGCTTAAGACTTTGCAAATATATCTATAATCTGTTGTCTGAGAATAAATTTTAGAATTTGCACACAGCTTATCAATTTGTGTGTCTTTACTTATTTCACATCTTATGCAGCTATAAAAATGTTTCATATTATGCTCAATATCTTTATATAAATGTTCTTCAAATTCTTCTTGATCCTGTCTTACACTATGGTTAATCTGTTTATTTCCATTTTCAAAGTTGTACCTCAACCTCTCTTCCATTTCTTAAATTTTTTGTCTTTCACCTCAATCAGATAGCTTGTTCTTATGGAAATGTATCCCTAGATTATAATGTTAAACATTTTTTTGATTTTTTGCACTCAATTTCTCTTTCAAACTTTTCACATTCCATCTGCAGTTTTTCCACTGAACATCTCACTCCAGTTAGTTTTACATAGTGACTGTTTTGCTTCCATATAATCTGTAATTAGCTTTCTGTGCATTGGCTTAGATTTCAGTTTGGCAGTATTTTCTAGTAACAAATTAACCTTTATAACCCCATGATCACTGCACATCAATGGTGGTAAAACTTGACTTGAAGTCAAAGTCAAAGTCAAAGAAAACTTTATTGTCATTCAGAACTACACAGCAGTGTAGCTGAATGAAATTACAATGCTTCATTCTCAATGCAAGGAACAGTTGCACATATAGACAGAGAAAAATTAATAAAATTTCACAGTAGAATTTTAATAAGTAGCAATTAGTAAGTAAAGTAGGATAGCAGTGACCCACACCCATCCCAGAACAGGAGACAAGGAAGACAAGGGACAATATGAAGGTAATATTGTCAAAGTAAAACTGAAGTAATAGCAGCATATCTATGATTAGACTAAATTATTGCACAGTTTGTATATTGCACTTTACAGTCCTTCAGTGTGCTACCTTACTATTGCACTTAGTCATTGCACATCCATAAAATAGGCCCCTTAATAGGCTAGTTATGTAACAGACATCATGCTTCGTTTTCCCCAAGAGTTCAACAGTCTAACGGAGAGAGGAAACAAACTGTTTTTAGTCTGGTGGTCTTGCAATGCAGGCTTCTGTATTTCCTGCCAGAGGATAGGCGAGTGTACAGACCATTGGTGGGATGTGTTGGACCACTGGAAATCTTTTTCGCCGTGTCAATGCACCGGGATTTGTGTAGATCTTCCAGAGGTGTAAGGGAGGTGCCAATGATTCTTTCTGCTGACCTTACAACTCTTTTGAGAGCCTTCCAATCCTAATTATTACAGTTCCCATACCAGACTGCAATGCTGTTGATCAGGACACTTTCAATGGTGCCCCTATAAAAGGTCTGAAGTATGGAGCTTGGTAATTTTGCCTTCCTAAGTTTCCTTAGAAAGTGCAAGCGTTGCTGAGCTTTTTTGACTGTGCTGGATACATGGACTGACCAGGATAAGTTCTCCATGACATGAATACCCAAGAACT
This sequence comes from Protopterus annectens, assembly GCF_019279795.1. Taxonomy (NCBI): domain Eukaryota; kingdom Metazoa; phylum Chordata; order Ceratodontiformes; family Protopteridae; genus Protopterus; species Protopterus annectens. Next base: position 617,525,054 of record NC_056737.1, read on the forward strand.
TTGAACTCTTGACCCTTTTCACTGTCATCCATTTCATCACTAGAGGTTTGTGTGGTACTTGAGATCTTCTGAAATCAACAATCAACTCCTTTGTCTGGCTGACATTCAGTGCTAGATTATTGCTGTCACACCAGACCAGTAGCTGATCAATCTCGTTCCTGTAGGCCTCCTCCTCTTCGTCTTTGAACAGGCCTATAACAGTGGTGTCATCTGAGAATTTGATGATCTTATTCATCTCGTGTAGTCATGCAGTCATGTGTCAGCAGAGTGAAAAGGAGAGGGTTTAAGACACACCCCTGTGGTACTCCTGTGTTCAGGATGATACTTCCGGAGGTGTTGTCTCCCACATGAACCTTTTGAGGCCTTTCAGTAAGGAAGTTCAGAATCCAGTTGCATAAATGAAAGTCTATGTCCAGTTTAAGTAGCTTTGACTAAGGTCGGGTGGCATTATGCCAGGGTAATCCTATGGCTAGGCTTGTAAAGGACCCAGGGCCATTAGCCTAGTACACACCTATGAACCTATGAACCTATATCAGATTCTGAGGGATGACAGTGTTGAAGGCTGAACTGAAATCGATGAATAGCAATCTTGCATAGCAGTTTTTGCCTTCTAAGTGGGTCAGTGTTTCATGGAGAGCTAGTGAGATGGCATCCCATGTACAGCAGTTTGTCTTGTATGCAAATTGCAGTGTGTCCAGTGTCACAGGTAAAACTGAGGCTATATGATCTTTGACCAGCCTCTCCAGGCACTTCATTACTGTTGAGGTTAAAGCAACTGGTCGGTAGTCATTCAGAGTTGTTGGCTGTGGTTTCTTGGGTAGAGGAATGATAGTCATCTCCTTGAAGCATTTCAGAAAGCTGGCTAGATGGAGTGAAGTGTTTAAGATGTCAGTAAGTACTGGAGCCAGTTCCGTCGCACATTCCTTTAGTACCCTGCCCATGATGTTGTCAGGGCCAGCTACTTTCCTCTGGCTGACACATTTTAGGATTCTGGTGACATGGATTGCATTTAAGCTCAGCACTGCTGCATCCTTGTCTTCAGGGATTCTGCATACTATTGTTTTGTTGTCAGCATCAAACCTACTGAAGAATTTGTTCAGTTGGTTCAGAAACTCAATGCTATCATCACATGAAGCTGATGTAGACTTGTAGTCGGTGATGGTTTTAATTCCTTTCCATAGTTGCCTGGTATCCTTCTGGTCCCTGAAGTGACTTTGGATTTTTCTGCCATAGGATCTTTTTGCCTCTTTGATACCTTTGTTCAGTTTGGCTCTGGTCACACTTAAAGCTTCCATATCTTGGGATTTGAAAGCTGCATTTCTTACTTTCAAGAGCTCGTACACCTCACTAGTTAGCCAAGATTTTTTGATTTGCCCATATGGTGATGAGTTTGGTGTTTGTTACATCCTCCACACACTTAGAAATGTAAGCTGTGACTGACTCAGTGAATGCGTCCAAGTCAACATGGTTGTTTGTCACAGCAGCCTCTCTAAACACTGACCAGTCAGTACAGTTGAAGCAGTCTTGTAGAGCTGAGATTGCTCCCTCAGGCCAGATCCTTATTTGTTTTCTAGTCAGTGTACTGGTTTTCGGTATGGATTTATAAGCTAGAACCAGCATGATGGCTAGGTGGTCAGAGCTCACTAGATGTGGATAAGGTTTTGCTTTATATTCACCTTTGATGTTAGTGTAGACCTTATCCAGTACATGTACCCCCTCGTGGCAAAGTTTACATGCTGGTGGTTGTGGGGTAATACAGTCTTTAGGTTAGCCTGATTAAGTCTCCTGCAATTACTACTTCATGCTCTGGATTTCTGTTTTGCAGGTCACTTACAGACTGATATAAGGTGGACAGAGTGTCACTGATATTTGCATGAGGTGGGATGTAGACTGCTGTGATGCATATTCCATTGAACTCTCTTAGCAGGTAGAAGGGCCTGCATTTTAGTGACAGAATTTCAATATTTTCTGAGCAGAAGGTGGTGGATACTACACAGTTTCTGCACCAGTTGTTATTAACATATATACACACTCCCACTCCTCTGAACTTGCCACATAGTGACTGAATTCTTTCTTCTCTGAATAAAGTCATGCCCTCTACATTTACTGTGTTATCACTGATATTTTGGTTTAACCACATTTCAGTAAACACAAATAAATTGATATTTCTCACCTTGTTTTGTGATGAGAGTTCCAGTCTTAAGTGATCCATCTTATTTTCAAGTGAGCATACACTGGCTAGTAGTATGGAGGGCAGTGCAGGCCTGTGAGGGTTTACCTTCAATCTGACTGAAATTCCTGCTCTGGTGCCTCATTTCCTCAATCTAGTACATCTTTTCCTTTTTTGTGACTACCAGTTGCCATGAACATGCGATCTGCTTGAAGTTTTCATTCATCTCCTTGTTCCAGCAAAATCCTTAGCTGTAGTAGTTCTTGTAGTATGTTTGAGCTTACAGGCCTCACTGTAAGAAGCTGATCAAACATACAGCATAACGAGAATGCAGATCCAATTTTAAACAGATTTACAGCACTGTAACTTAATCTAACCATGTTTCCTTCCTCTTTAACTGCTTTTCTTGAAGTTTCTGGTAAAAAAGAAGACAAAAGAAGTGTTTTCCTGATGAGATCTGAAGCAGCTGTTGCCATTAGGTGCCACCCCCCCCCCCTTTTATTTTGAGGTTACAGTAATTTCTTTGAGAACACAAACAATGTCTAGTATGTTCCATCCCCTGGTAGTTTTTTTACAGTCTGAAGCCATTGTTGTTCCTGAATATATGCTATGAATAATTTCCTTACTAACACTGTTGCATCAATATTATTCCAATCTGTTTCTGGTAAATTTAAGCCCCCAGCTAATGTTATTCTTCCCTCCTGTGTTTCATGCAAGAAATGTATGAATTCCTCTAGGTCATCTGCACTTGACTTTGGTGGTCTATACATCCAGTAATTGTTATATGTTCCAGGGTTGTGTTTATTGTCACAGTTACACAGTCTATAGTATTGGTGTTATCATTGAGCATGTAATAATCACAAGTCTCATAGCTATCTTTAATCCCTATCGTAACACCTCCACCTGAATTTTGTTAGAATGTCTGTTACAGTAAAAACATTAATACACTGACAGAAATAGTTTCTAGTCACTGTTCTTTAACCATGTTTCACAAACAATAACAACATCAATCCCGTGGGAACGTAGCAAATTTTCCAATAAAAAAACTTTATTATTAATGCTCCTAGCATTAACAACCATCAGAGACGCATCCAATGTTGCTGTCGGTGAACTGTTACATTTTCAACTTGGCAAAATTCCTGCCTAGTGTTTGTCAAATATTGCAAAATATCTGCTGCAAAAATTCTCTTCCCTGATCTTGACAAATGCACACTATCATGTCTGAACACGTGTGTCCAAAACAAGGCTTGGATGCTGTACACATATCCATTTTTTGTGAGAAATATGTCCTAACACCAGTACAAGCTATGCTATCTAAGAGGACTGTCAGTTCACTACTAACAGTCAGACAATCCTTGAAGGTGACATTATTTGTGCCAACATGAATAAAAACATATCCATACTTCCTTACATTAAGGTGTTACAAGGCTTGTCTCACATCTTCTATTTTTTGCTCCTGGCAAGCATAAAACTATTTAATGTTCATTATCATCTCTGCAAATATAAGTATCAGTTCCTCTAATAACTGAATCTCCAATTACAAGAATATCTTTGCTGGTCAGCTCTGAAGTCACTTCTGCATGAGGTTTGACAAGGGGGTAGGACTGGCATAGTGGTTAAGGTCTTAACCTCATCAATACAAAGTACAGGGCTTGACTCTGACCTCTTATTATGGCTAGACTTGTAATAGTCTGCAGACTGGTAGCCTAGTATTTATCTATGAACTATTAATGTGTATTTTTGTAGAGGGGTAGTGCGTATTAAAGGGCACTATAACCATTACATTTCTATGATTCCTCCAAAAGTCAAAGGTACTATACTTTCTTAGTAGAGATACTTTCCACTCGGACAGTATGCATGTGTTTTGTACCATAGTACTTTATTTGAAGTTCATAATTTTTTTTTGAGAGTTTCCTTTAGAAAACTGAAATATGGCCTCTTACACTGCTAGTAAATCAAGTATTATAGACTGCCTTTCTTGTTGCAATCTGGTAATATGCTTGGTTTCATCTTGGTGGTCCATGCAGAAGGCAAGTAGTTTATAAAGGCAAATGGCAGTTAAGATATCACTCCTGATTAATTATGGTTTGTTGGGAAACATGGAATCTGTCAAAAGTTCCATATGGCTATGCTTCTGTGATCCCTTCAGAGTCAAAGGTAGTATAGCCCCCTCAGACATTGGATATTATGTTGGGACAGTGCATGCTTTGTACCAAATACCTTATTAGAAGTCTTTCAATTTTTAATTGTGAAATCTTTGTTGAGCTGACACATGGCTTCTTGTATATACCTGGTAAATCCATGTTTTCAGAGGACCTTTGTCGTCACAGTCTGCCACTATAGTTGGTATCCACATGGGTGCTTTTGTCCTCTATACAAAAGGGCTTGCAGCAGCTGATGCATGAAATCAAATGGCTGTTATAGGATTATTTTTGACTGATAATTGGCATGATTTGCTGGAGGAGGTGACGGCATTTATCAAAGGCCAATATGACCATTGTAGATAAAGTTTGATTCCCTCACAGTCATAGGTAATGTACCTTCTCAGGAGGCCCATCATCCTCTAGGTGAAATGTTTGTGTTTTACACAAAAGTACCTAACTACAAGTCCTTGATTTTATTTTTTTAAATATGAACTTTATTCTGGGAACTGACATATGGCCTCTTATTATAGCTAGCAAGAACAGCATTTCAGACAGCTTGTGTTGTCACAGTCCAGCACTGTGCTTGGTTTGGCATCTGCACAAAAGATTGAGGGCAGGTAATATATGAAAGCAAATTGTTTCGGGATCACCTCTGAATGTTTATTGGTATGGTTTGTTTGGGGCGAAAAAAAATCTGTCAAAGAGCTATATGACTACTTATGTGATCTCTTTACAGTCAGAGTTAGTGTACTCTCAACATTATCACAGTCCGCTGGGACAGCATGTGCATGTCACATGCTTTTTCATTGTAAGTTGTCTTTAGGGATCTGACATATGGCTTCTTATATACAGCTAGTAAAGCCAGAGCTTCAGAGTGATTTTGTATTAAGAGTTTCATAGTGCTTTTGCAGTCACAGTCTTGTACTATGTTTTGTTTCTACTCGAGGGCTGTTTGACCTGTGTATAAAAGTCTGAGGAAAATATATATATACTAAGTTCACAGTCTCATAGAATTGAAATTACTACATATTTTCAGGAAAAAGATATTTATTTTAATTGTAACATGCTGTGGCTACAATGCCATGCTTTCAAGCAGCTTAAGCTGTGGAGTCAAATGTTGCACTGGAAGTCTATGGTTAGAATATGTGTTTTGTAGCTGAATATTGTGTTATTACCTGAAAGTTTTGTAATAGTCTCAAAGGCATACATAAATATAACATTTGGCATAAGTTCATGTACCTGACATTTTGCATTATATTTGGTTTTCATTTAGGGTACTGTAGTGAACTTCTGCTCTGTATACTAGGTAGAATAATGTCCAAAGGTACTTTTTTATATTGGCCAATACATTTGAAGTACAATTCCTATATATTTATAATAAAATATATATATATATATATATATATATATATATATATTTAGTTGCTGCAATGTATTTGAAATGGCCAAAGCTATTGGCTTAATTGTACAATAATAAGTTCTGAAGTTAGAACTGCAGTTTTAGTTGGGCTATATAATTAAACACATTACTGTTGTTACTTGAATGCTTAATGAAATCTCATAGGAAAACAAAGATATAACATTTCAAAGACCAGTTCCAGTGTTTTTAGTTCATGAGACTTTAGTGCCACACTCTGACATTTTGAGTTATACTCTTGTTTTCATTGGGGGGGGGGGGTCCTATATTAAAACTATGCTCATTACTATGGGTACAATAATGGTCTAAAGGACTTAGTTACTGAAGTGCTGATACATCGCTCTTTGTCACTGGACGTTTATTAACAGCCTCCTCACATTTAGATTCATTTGCAGTAATAAGACAAAATAGCATGTGTCTTTACAGCTGGAATAGCCATGTAAGTGCCTTTTGAAGCTGAAAGTCATGATATAGTATTTTGAGTAAATTGCTGTAATGCTTAGTATGGTTACAGAGAAATGGTCATTTATTGCTTAATACCCCCAGTAGTCTTATATGGTAATCTGGGCACTCTGGGTTTACTATTTGTTTCACAAATATGTACATTCTATATTTTTTAGCCTTACAAACAGTATGTATCTCGGTCATATATCACTGATGCCCTATTATATAGGGAAAAATAATATGTTTTTGTCATTTCTGTGTTATAGCAAGGTACACTTATTCTATATACATTGACAGGCATGTACATATTTCAAATTCTGTTGTCTGCTTTTCTTCTGGTAGTTATTAAATTACTATAAAAATATTAAAAAAAATACAAGTGACAAAGGAAAACTATGTGGCATAAGCCAAGGGTGTAGCCAGGAAATTACAAATTGTGCACACTGGAGCCATTATTTAATAAATACATAAATAAATAAATTCCCTTTTTAAATTAAGTGCCTCTGGTATCCTCTGCCTCCCTCCAGCCTTCAACATCTTCCAGCACCACTGATTACCTCCCAAAAATACCACTGTTTACCAAGCCAAACCCTCACCATCTAGAATGAAATTTTCTCATATTAGAGAAAAAACTTTAATGCAAAAGAATAAAAAAAATAAAATAAAACATTGATTGCAACTAGTGAGTTGGAAAACAGCATTACGGGAAAACAAACTCAATCCCAACTGGTTATCCCAAGTACAAAGCAAAACTAATCTATAAAACTAAAAATTCCATGCTAAAACTCACTTCTCTTTTCAAAATAAATTAGAAATAGATTAGAAAAATTAACCAATTTTACAAAAAAATAAATAAATGAAATACTTCAAGAACAGAACAGAAAATCGTCCATAAGACATTACTTAATCTACGTCTTTTCTCCATCAACAGAGGAGTTGGATAAAATCCTTCAGCCTGTAAAAGTGTTTCTGTAGTCTGACATAGCCAGATAACAGTCCAGTTCTGTTTAGAATATTTTGGCTGTATGGATCATTCATTTGACATGACCATTTGGTTGTCAGTATTTTGAACTTGATGTACTGTGCTCCAACTTCCATTCCCTGTCAAAAAGACTTTACAGTCTATTATCAGGGCATAACCATTTCTAGAAAAGACAGATATTAGTAAAGGAATGATGGAATGTGTTGTAGTGTCTGTTAGCTGTACTATTTCCAGCTATTTAGAGTAATATTCAACACAAAGGAAGAAAGTACATTTCTTATATTTGTTTGGCATCTAACTTCAACCATGGTAATGAAGGAATTTCATGAGGAATTAGCTCCGCTTTCTTGTTTTGATTCCTGAACATGCCACATAGACCACTGTCTTGTACTATATGCAAGATATGCATGGACATATTTCACTAGTACAGCATGTCTCTAGCACTTTCTTTATATTTAACATACCCACGTGAGATGCTGTGGTAGCATTATCACCTCACAGTAAGACGCTGTCCGGTTTGATTCTCAGCTAGAGCATCTTCTGCGTGGCGACATGCATGAATGGGCATACCTTCATTGAAGGTTGTGTGTCAGGGCTGGTAACTCGGCACGTAAAAATAAACTACCAATCATTAGCAGACCGGAGTTCCGCTGTGGTGACCCCTAACCGGGAAAAGCCGAAAGACACAACAACAACAACCCATGTGAGATTCATGTACTTTCACAAAATAGAAGAATTTGATCACATTTGAACAAAAATTCCTTGGTTGGAAGACAGTTCATCTCTGAATGGAAAATGTAATCAGATGAGGTACTTGTTCCACAGTATCTGGCCATGTTCTCTAGATCATTTCTGGTTACTGTTTTCAATTCCTGAAGTTTTTTGGCAGTCACTGGTGGTTGTTAGCAATGATAACACTGCTAAGTTTTGATCCATTAAGGTTGTTAGTGATGCATAAGAGCTTCCATTGCTTGAAATGAACTTGAAGCTGATACTTCTGTAATGCCAGTAAAATTTTTGTAGCCATGCAGGGCAGTGTGCAAGGATTTCTTAAATATCATTTGAACTGGCTTGTAGTCAGATGTGTATTATGCTTCCTATATAGGTAGTCATGGAGCTTTTGACATCCAAACACTGCTGTAAGCATTTCCATCTGTGCATGAGTCTGTGCATCTGTTAATGCTCTGGATGCATAAGCATCTAGTCTACCTTCCTGCATAACTGCTCCTAAACCTTGTTAACTGGCATCAGCTTTGTAAGATTATAGATAAAGTCCCATTGTAGTACTTTAATGCCATTGTATTGGATATCAGCCTCTCCAATAACTCAAAGATTTTTTTCTTGATCTGCTATTGACGCCATGATGCATCATACTCTAACAGCTTTTTCAGATGACTTGCTAGTTCTGACATGTACAGAATGATCTTTGAAAGATATTGCATGATTCTCAATAAACACAGAAGGCAAAATGTATCATTAGGTCTCTGCATACTGCCAATTGCATGAACTTTGTCAGCAATTCCTTCTAGGCTATTTTCTCAGTTAATCAGTTAAGTGAACATACTGCAGTGAAGTTTGACCTATATGGTAAATGGGTTTATTTTTTTTTTCTTTTCACTCACTGCACAACCTTGCCTGATGGCTCCTCTACTTCTGCCCATTTAGCAAATTTGTTCCAGGAGGGCAGGAATTTAGCATTACTGGGTTAGGCAAGAGCCCTATGGCCCATTCATTCCTGCCTTGGAATCCCAGTCAGGCATCCACTACCAGGCAGCAGCTGGATGGCAGGGAGTAGGTCTATTAGGTGTCAACCTTGTGACAAGCCACAGAAACCTCCCTCCCCTAAAGATGGGTTAGCTGACAGTGGCCATTCACTCCCATCTGCCCTGCCAGCTCCTGTAGGTACCAGAGATGCTAATTTGGGTTACCTGCACAGTAATCAGTGCTTTATCCATCTATACCATGGATCTGGTTAGGACAGTTGGTTTTGCTGATCTTTAAACTCTCTGGCCTCAGTCTTTCTAGCAGCTTAATCAGTCATTTGTCACATTCTAGCTTTATAGCACCCCAGACTATAATTTCATCACTAATGTTAATGACATAGCCAGCCTTTCATTCATAATTGTTAGAGCATGTTGAAATATTTCAGATGTTGAACACAATTTGCTGCATCTAATTCAATTTAACAAAAATCCCTTGTTTTCATCAAGCTCTAAATAGACTTTCATATACGGCATTGTAGCAATTACTTTTGTAGTAGTCTGCAAAGGCTTCCATGTTGATTAATTTCCTGAGGTGTTGCGAAACAATGCAAATTCTAATATTATCCTGTTTAACCATGGTCACATATTATTGATCTAATTAACTACTATTGCTAAGGACTCTATATACCTTAATTCTTGCTCAGTTTTAGCTTTAAGCACAAAGTGTTCTTTGAATGGTCCATGATTAACAGAAACTGCTTCTGGAGATTTAACCTTCAAATAAAATTGGTACACTCAAAAAATTACCTCCCATGTTTGCTGTTAACTCTGTATTCTGCAATATATACCTCTCTACGTCTAATGAATTACTTGATTACATGCATAAATTTTCCACGTTCTTTGTCTATATTGGGTTGTTTGACTCTATAATCAAGTACACAGTCACTTATCTTTGCATTTTTCACAATACGCACACATTTATTTATCCTGGCACTGCACTTCCTATGTCCTTTCAAGCATTCAATTAGTCCGCCTTTGCAAATATCCTGACTGTCTCTTCCACATTCCCACAACACTGCATTGTGCTCAGCTACTGCATATCCATAATAGCACATTTTGTGTGCATGCATGTGTGTGTGTGTGTGTGTGTGTGTGTGTGTGTGTGTGTGTGTGTGTGTGTGTGTTTGTGTGTGTGTGTGCCTATTCTATATATATATATATATATATATATATATATATATATATATATATAGATATGTATAGATATGTGTATATATATATATATATATATATATATATATATATATATATATATATATATATATATTATAATATGCCCATAAGAGTTGACCCAGTTGTTTAGGATTTGGGAACTTATGTGGACAGTGACCTAACTTTTGACCAACATGTGTCTATTGTAAGAAAGTCCTTCTATACTGCACAGCTTATAAATAAAGGGATTGTAACTAGATCCAGGGATGTTATTGTTCTCCTTTACGTAGCCCTCATTAGACCAGTTATTGAATATAATGCCCCCTTTGGCATGCATTAGTCCAGACACATACAACAACTGGAATTCCCACAGAGATATCTTATTACAATGATTCAAGGCCTATACAACATGTCCTACATGGACCAATTCAAAGCCCTGTCACTATTCTCTGTATCTTACAGACAGCTAAGAGTACCTGTGTCTGGCATACATGGCATCCCCTACCCATTACTGATGGATTTACTGCACACAAGTGAAATGGCATCAGAAATATCAAATGGCATCAGAAATACTTTGTCTAGGGGCTAAACCAGTTCTGCAAGATCAGTAGAATAGTTTGGAGGGACAGGTCTATTTTGCAGAGGATACCACTGCTATGGAACAGATTTCCCATCCACATAAAACAAAGTTCATCACTTTCATTTTAAAGCACAGCTTTAGATCTCTGTCTGGGAAACAGAAAATTTACATCAGGACTACACCCTGTACTACTAATGGACAGATGCAGCTCCTAAATGCTTTATCCTATTCTCTTCTCTTGTCTTCTTCAAACTCTAAAAGTTGTCAGGCAAATTAACAAGATATTTCAACACTGGAATCCTATTATCCCTTATGATCATTTCACTACCAGCTCATTCTTTCAACGTATAGTGACCACTTAACCTCCTAACAGTTAAATACTATGCTTTACTACAACACATTTCTTCACACTCATCAAACACTGCTTTCTTTCTACCTTCTCCACTCTGCCAACTCTAAACTCTTTTCTACTCTGCCTTTCTCAGTATCCCCATCAACATGAAACCCCTTCAACATCCAGCCTTCTTTCTAACCTTTAGCACTAGCTAGCTGTCTAACCATAGTATTTTCCTTCATCCCTATTATTCAGGTTTAATGCTCTATCATTATGTCTACTGAAAATTGTACTTATTCTTATGTTTATGTGGTGTGTTGTAACTTTATTGCAAGTTTTAATCCGTTTATTTATGTAAGTAATTCTCATTGCTACAGTACTGCTGCACAGATCTTTTGATCATTGTATACTTTATTTGTGCTGTACAGAGCATTTCTCCCCAGGCCTCCACTGAAAAGCTGTTTTAGCCTAGATGGACTATCCTAGTAAACAAATGCTAATAAATAAATAAATAAATAAAGTAAAATAGAATAAATCACTGTAGAAGAAGAGACTTCAGAAAACTCAGGTGACTATTGCAACAGCTTTTGATTATGCAGTTAGTCTACATCAGTGATGTAGAGGAATAAAACCCTGAGTATGACTTAATCTCTTGTTTGATTAGTGGCACCTGACAGTGCAGGAAAGCAAACTGAATGTGACTGTACACAGGGAGAAGAGACAAGAAAGACATGCTTAGAAACACCATTACAACTAATCCACAGTGTAGGCTGGGGATGTGGGGAGATACTGTCTGCAGGAGACCAGGACTTCAGCTGAGACACTCATGGAGGCATAGATGATATACTGTGAAGCTTGTGTACTGTCCCATGGGAAAGTGCTCAATGGGGAGGGGCAGAGTTAGGCTTTATGAAAAAAGAAACACTTTCTCAGCAGCAGTATGAAGCTGATCCATGAAGCCTTCAACTCCTCAGCAGCCCCAAATATGAGTTGGAGTCTGGGGGAGGGTGACTGAGTTGGGTTTGGTAGACCTGGTGGATAAGGAGATATCCTGGAAGCATATGAGGTCTTGAGAGCAGCTGATGATTAGCTGTAGGTGAGACAAAAAATTGGCGGGGAGGATTTTAGTTATGCTGTTGCAGCATAATGAATAAGTCTTTATTTAGGCATGTAGTTGAGTAAAAAACATTTAGGTTAGGATAATACAAGAATGACCAAGTGGATGATGTAGTTTGGATGTAAAGGCTTTGCTGTCGTAACCAAACAAAGCCAGCTATGAGTAAACATGCATTACCAAATATGAATGAAACATACTGCTATTGTACATTGATATTATCTTAAAAATAAATTTCTTACCTTTCAAAATAATGTCATTACTTAAACTTCATACCATACTGGTGTGCTTTCTCTGGTAGCAGGGTCTATGTGTCAAATTAAGATATACTGCACATGCATGCACTCATGAATGTAAGACTGCCTGTCAGTACATCTTTAGATACTGTTGCTACCACTTTGTTAAATTATGTATTTTAACAATGGGTATCCTTACTAGTGTGATTCCTTTTCATAAGTATAAACTATAGTGCTGCACTTCTTTGAAAGGGTGAATACCCAATTTATTTTGGAAGAGTGGCAGCTGGCAGACATGGAAGGTGCGATTCTTGTTGGTTCAGTAGTTCTGCAGTGATCTTTATTTTATTCTAGCTATTGACTGTCACTACGTGGCTACTGAACTGCTTTTTCAAAGAAGTGCAGGATTTACATACAGTAGGTAAGTTGATTGGTCTGTCCCATCAGTGCTTATATTTTATAATATCAGTTAGCCTTTGTTGTATAATGACAGCCTTTTAAGATGACTATTAAAAGTCTATACTTTTGTAGCAGGTAATGCTTCTTCAGTATAATCGGTACATATTTACAGTATCAGATTACTGCACAGACAAATCTGATCCTTTGCAGAAGTATGTATCATAAAACCCATTAAACTGATTTATGTCATGTATGCAGTTCCTACCTACAGACTGAACAAGGAAAAGATCACAGTAAGCTGCCTGTCGGGCGCTAGAATCCACCACATAACACAAGCACTCAGGTCACTACACAGCAAGTACAAGTATGACTCATTCATTGTCCATGCCGGTGTGAACGACCTAAGACGTACCTCCCTGGACTACATGAAAAGAGACATAGAGGAGCTCTCAGATTATGTAGCCCAGGCCGGTATGACCCTGACCCTGAGCAGTATCCTACCCTCACCAAGAATGATGCCACAATACAGAGACAAAATGATCAGCTTTAATAATTGGCTTAATTACTGGTGTCATTCTAAGGGGATCCAATGTCTGTCTGCCTGGGATGACATGCTTGACAAGCCACGCTGCTTCGCAAGGGACGGCTTGCACCTGTCACCCCTGGGCTTCCGGATATTGGCAAAGGCTCTTGCCACCCCCATAGTGCCTTTTTTAGGCAAGACTCAAATGATAAACCTACCGCCCTAGAAAACAAAAATGGAAAAAAACTAAGGGTAATACTGCTCAATGCCAGGAGTCTAAACCTCAAGATGCACGCCCTCGAAGCCCTCCTCAGTATGGAGAACATCGATGTCTGTGCTGTGACTGAAACCTGGTTCAAGGCTCCTGAGAGCACTCCAGCACTGTCAGGTTATACCTCATATCATGCGTTCCGGCCCCAAAATCCGGACTGAACCACAAAAGGAGGGGGAGTATCCATATTCATAAAGGATACCCACACCTCCAGGTTAGTGGCAACGCACGAAGCATCGGAGACCATCCAGGTGCAATTAACCATAGGTAAAACTGCCCTACAGTTTGTAGCATGCTACAGACCACCCTCTCAAACTCAGGAAACCCACACAGCCTTCCTGAAGACACTGGAGAGTATGAATGTCTCTCCAAACACCATCATATTGGGTGACTTCAACTACCCAAACATAGACTGGGAACATTACTCAAGCCCCAACACCCTAGCCCAAAGGTTCCTGGAGTTCATAAACTCAAATGCTATGGAACAACTAGTCACCATTCCCACAAGAGGAGAAAATATACTAGACCTGATCATCACAAACATGGGGACAAAATGCTCCACACCGAAGTATATCCCTCATTGGTGAGATCAGACCATAAATTAATCTCACTGGAGATCCACATCCCGCCCCAACCCCAGCAAAAAAGACCACAGTGAAGAACTTCTCAAAAGCAAACTTCACACTTCTTAAGACTGGAGTGGTATCCTTCAAGGCCCCCGAGCCAGTGGAAACCACAACCCACACTGCTGAAACCCTTACAAATGCCTTCTACGAGCACCTCCAGGAATGTATGGATCAAGCAATCCCTAATAAAATCAAGACCCTTTCCACCAAAGGCAGGCACCCGGTCTGGTGGACCCCAGCCATAAACAAACTCTACAACAAGAGGAGAAAGCTACTACATGACAGAGCAAAATCCCTAAAAGGGAAGGCATCTGTGATCAATACTAGCAAAAACTACGATCACTCATAAAATCATCCAAGGCCAACTTTGAGAGAAAAATCGCTAAAGACACAAAAGACAATCATAAGGCCTTCTTTAGCTATGTTAGAAACCTGGGTGGAAACTCCCAGAAATGCTCAGAATTAGTCCAAAATGATACAAAAATCACTGAACCCACAGACATTGCCAACATACTGGCAGACAGGTTCAGTGCTAATTTCTCCCCTCCCTCCCCCCCAAAAGGAGAAATATCTATCCCACCAGAGTCTAGCCTCCCAAACATCTCAGATGCCCAGGTGAGAGCTGCTCTCTCTAAAGCAAAAAACACAGCATCAATGGGACCGGACGGTGTCCCCAGCTGTGTGCTATATGAACTCAATGAGGAACTAAACCCACACATAAGGCTGCTGTTTAATCTTACTACAGGATACGTACCCAAAGAATGGCGTACGGCAACTGTGGTCCCACTCCACAAAGGCGGTGCTTCTACAGACCCTGGAAATTACTGCCCCATAAGCTTGATGAGCCTTGTCTGCAAAGCTATGGAGAGGATCATAATGGAACTCATAAATAAAGACATTGGGGACCTACAGACACTGGATCCTACCCAATTTGGCTTTGTCAAGGGCAGATCCTGCCTCTTGAACTTGGTCGACTTTTTCGAAATAGTCACTAAGGCCATTGATGAGGGTAAGGCAGTTCACACAGCCTACCTTGACCTAGCAAAAGCGTTCAACACAATACCCCACTCGGGCATCATAGAAAAGCTCACCAGCTTAGATGTAAACCCATATGTCACAAGATGGGTTGCAAACTGGCTCAAGGACAGAACCCACAGGGTTAGAGTTGCTGGTGCCATGTCAGACTCTAAGCCGGTCACGAGCGGTGTCCCACAGGGCTCAGTCCTGGGCCCCCTCTTGTTCGGCATTTATTTTTCTGAAGTGCAGGCAAACATAGGGGGATTGTGGCTGACAAAATTTGCAGATGACTGCAAACTGGGCACCATAATTGACACTCCATCAGACACAGACATCCTCCAGAGAGGTCTCATAGAAATGGATAACTGGTGCCAGAGCCATGGCCTTAAGCTAAATGCCAAAAAATGTATAGTCATACCCTTTGGGAAAAACAACATAACCCCTAATTACCACATAGGTGGTAATCCATTAAACACGAAAGAAGTTATCAGGGACCTGGGGACCCAAGTTGACAGTAACCTCTCTTTTGACACTCACATTGCCAAAGTGGTTAGGAAGAACTTCTACATTGCCCACCTGATCATGAAGGGATTCTTATCCAGATCAGGAGAGGTCATTGTACCCCTGTACTCTTCACTTATCAGACCAATGATTGAGTACAACGCCCCATTCGGAATGTACCTTACCCGACACCTGCAGCAGTTGGAAAGACCCCAAAAGTTCCTCACCAAAAGGATAAAGGGGCTCAAACATATGTCATACGCTGCCCGACTGAAGAAACTCCAGCTCTATTCAGTCACATACCGTCTGCTCAGAGGTGATCTGTGCCTGACAAACAAGGCCATGTCCAACCCGGAATTAATGGACATGCTCCACCTCAAAAAATCCAAATCCACCAGAGCCACGAGAGCAAGAGACTTAAACCTCAACACGGATATAAATAGGACGTGCTGGAGGGACAGATTCATCACCCAGAGACTCCCTACACTATGGAACAGAGTCCCAGTCCATGTGAGGCAGAGCCCCTCACTGACTCTATTCAAGAGAAATCTTGACGAGTGGATGGGAGATCGTAGGTTTACCCCGGGAATCATCTCTGTGTCACTGCTGGACAGAGGCACAGCAAACTAATGGGTATAGTATTCTCATCCTAAGGGGTGGTGAAAGCCACACACACTCTGGCTAGGCTTATAAATGCCCTAGGGCAGATAGCCTAGTATGAACCTATGAACCTATGAACCTATGAACCATGCTCCCTGCTTCTTAGGGGGCTTCTTTACTGGCATCATGCAATTGTATATTGTCATGTCTTTATTCTACATTGATTCAGTTTGTACAAAATGCTCTGTGCATTTTGCATAAGTTATTCCTCTTGCTTTGTTTTAGCATCTTATGTCTGTTATCAAAGGGGTTAAGTATGGACTACCCAGTTACTAAAATCATAAATAGTTTGAGCAGCTTGTGGTACCTATTTAAGGCACAATCAGCACATTGTTTCTGGCAATTAAAGCCCAAAACGTTATTTGTCATTAGTAAGTGATTTAGAAATGGCTAAACAGTTTGAATTTACAAAACAGACAACTTCCATTTAAAAAATCCTGTAATGTCATTCTTTACAATATTGTTCAGCAAAACATATAATATGGAGCTCAGGACAGTGTGTATGTATCTGTAAATGTTTTTGTTGTTCATGACCCCCCCCCCCCTTGTCACAACCTACAGAGAAGTAAAGCAAGATCAGTTGCCACTTTGTACTCACATGATAGATGGGGATTGTCCATAGTACTTAAGTACTATTATACCATGACCCCCCCCAAAACGTGCACGCTGATTGGCCAGCGTGCCCGTTGTAAATCGAGTTATACTAATGGAAAAAGGTCCGGTCGCCCGGACTTTTTTCCATTAGTATAACTCATTTGTTTTAAACACTGTCTCGCTATGTTAAATGGGTTTAACATAGCGAGACAGCTTTAAAATAAGCAACGGAGATCTCCGTTGCTTATTTTAAAGCTGTCTCGCTATTCTAAACCCATTTAACATAGCGAGGCAGTGTTTAAAAAACGGAGAAAGCAAGATCTCCGTTGCTTTTAGTGTCTCGCTATGTTAAATGAGTTTAACATGGCGAGACAGTTTTAAAATAAGCAACGGAGATGTCCGTTGCTTATTTTAAAACTCTCGCTATGTTAAACTCATTTAACATAGCGAGACACTAAAAAGCAACGGAGATCTTGCTTTCTCCGTTGCTTTTACAACTCTGATGTACTGCGCGCGCGCAGTACATCAGAACTGCCGTGGATGCCAGACATCTGCGGAAGGGCAGTAAACAGGCATTATACTATGCCATTATTTAAGAAAAGTAACAGTTTCTTTTCTTAAATAATGTCATGGTATAATAGCAATAACCCACTTCTGGGTGTGGGTAATGCTAATATTACACACGGTTGGCTTTGTTTGGTCCTCGGGCCGCTCGGAACCAAACCACGCCAACCGTGGGTAAATTTAGCATTACCCACACCCAGGCGTGGGTTATTGCTATATTGCACTTGGGTGAGATCATAACACAAATCAGACCTGCCATCAGGCAAGCAAATCTCTCCCTGAGCACTTCAGGCAAGTTCTCATTATATATAAGTACATTTTAACAGTAATATTACAAAAACATGCATTGTAATTTTAGTGAAAAAGAGACTAATCTGCCACAGAGATCAGTAGTAAAACTTGTAAGTGTTGATGTCTGATGCTCCATTAATTCACCTGAATTCTTAGAAATGTATTCTAGCTACAGAGTAAAGCAATCTGACTCACTAGAACATAATCCTTTCATCTCACAGAGGCACTTCTAAACTGTAAGAAAATGCATTCAAATGACTAATGGGGAGCAGTTTGCACAACTCACTTATTCATGACTGAGTGAAATGGTAATGCATTCCCATATGAGAATTTCCTCATGTAACTGTTTCATTCCTTAAATGTCAGTGATTCATTTATTCAGCAAATGCTTGCAACATTTGTCATGCTTGCAACTCTTGTCATGTGGCCAGCAGCTGTGCCACCTTAAGCCAAACACAGCAATTATTTATGAAAATGTGGGAGTATGTTGGGTTTTTGGTTTGATTAAAGTTTTCTTTTTATTTATAAATATGTTCCTGAGAAAGTAGTCCTGTGTTTTTCATTTTTAATGGGAGGCTGTCTGAAGCCCCATGAGTCTGAATGTTTCCTTATATATTGTTTATATAAGAAAGCTGAACGCTTTTTATATGATATTTATATAAACAATACAGAGTAACTGAAAAAAAGACAGTACTGTGCATATATTTGTACATAAAGAAATCAGGGATGTGCACACTTCATAGTACCTGAGCAATAAGTAGCATTACACCTGGTTACTTTAAATGTCTGTAATGCATACATTTGAATTTATATTATAATATTCAGCTTGCTAAAACATGCAAGAACAAAGCTCCAGACAATACACTTTTGTACCCTATTTATACAAGTCTATTCAGTCCCAAGGTAAATTTCCATTTTTTTATGCTTGAAATAAGCTTCTAACATTTTAAGTAAGCAAGTTTATGATGTCATGTTTATTTGTTTCTGTCAGTATAATAACTAAAGTAAGTGGTTCAGCAGATAGCAAACTTAGCATTCATGCCAGGAAGATCAGAAAAATGTGAGGTCTACCCCAACACCAGGTGCTTATACTCATTTTTTGGCACTGATAATGTAATGAAGAACAAGGGGGCACTGCACTCCTGATATGCCATCCTTCAGATAAGACATTAAACCAAGGTCCCATGCCTAAGATGAACATAGCTCAGGTGGGCATAAAAAATCCCATGGCACTTCTTAAAACAGTATGCAGGAGCTACCCTGGTGCCTTTGCCAAAGTACCCCTAATCAGCATGAATACTTCCTTCAGTGTCCCCTGAAAACATGTCATGCCTAATAAGATTCACCTGGTCAAAAAAGTAAATAAATAATAGCCACTCAAAAAAAAAGGTTTTAGTGTAGTTACACACACACACACACACACACACACACACACACACACACACACACACACACACACTTTAAAGCCCCATCAATGAATATTTATTTATTTATTTATTTTACATTTGTTAACCGGGATGGTCCGACTGGATACATGTCCTTTTTCAGCGGAGGCCCGGGGAGAAATGCTCCAACAGAGTTACATTGATAATTAGGTACAGTAAATGAGCTGAAAGAACTTAACAAAAACATAGGCTATTTACATACAAGTACAAGACTGCCATTACTATTTCTGAGATTACTACAAATGTAACATTAATAACATATTAGCAAGGACGGTGGGCAGTATAATGACATAGTTAGACAGGATACATATTTCTTTATCACAGTATACAAAGTACTTATCATCTTAGCTAGTTGTTTATGTTTTAGTTAATGGCACAGAGCTAGTCTGGGTTTGAGCAAGGACATAGCCAGTGTGACTTGAAGTGGAGTTTTAGACTATTTTTGAATTGACTTAGAGAAGTTGCAAGCGTGATGTTATTTGGGAGAGAGTTCCATATTTTACTAGTGGTGTTGGCAAATAGCGCGTCACCACCTAGGTTGAGAGATTTAGTTGTTTGGACAAGGAGTCTGTTTGCTGAGCGAAGGCAGCTTAGATTGGAGTAGGGAGTCATTAAGTTTTTTAGTGCTGGGGTATTCTCAGGTTGTTTAAGGATTTTGAAGGCCTCTATGAGTTGGGACTGGTGAAGAAGGTGTGGGAATTCTATCCATCCAAGCTTTTTCAGGTTAGTACAGTGGTGTGTTCTGTAGGGTAGGCCTGTAACGAACCTGGCAATGTGATTATAGCAGGATGAGAGCTTGGCCAGATCAGATTTGTTAAGGTGAGTGAGGACAGGAGAGGCATATAGTAGGGTAGAGAGAAGGTGTGAATGGGCTGTGGCTGCCCTGGCATTCGGGGTAAGGAAGGCTTTAATTCTATATAGGGTCCCAAGTTTCTTGTTGACTGACTTAATGGCTTGGTTGATATGTATATCAAATCTGAGTTTATTGTCAATGTTTACTCCTAATAGCTTTGTATAGGTGTCTGGGGAGATGATGGTCCCATTATTGGATTTTATAGTGAAGTTTTCAGTCGGAGATCTATTGGTTGGGTAGAAGAGAAGTAACTTGGTTTTGTTTGGATTTAAGATCAGGAGATGGTTGGCAAGCCAGTTTTCGACTTTGGTGAAGCTATGTTGGGTGGTAGTTAGTAGATTTGCAAGAGAGGCATTGGAACATATTATAGTCGAGTCATCTGCATATTGAATGCAGGTGGCTTCAGGGATGACTGTTTGGATGTCGTTTATGAAGACTGAAAAGAGGAGAGGTCCTAATATGGAACCTTGAGGAACTCCTATGGTATTTGGTAGTAGGCAGGAGAGCTTGTTTTGCCACATTACTGCTTGTTGTCTCCCAGTGAGGTAAGCTTGAAACCAGTCAAGGGCTGGAGTATCTAGATACAGGGTTTTAAAGTATATAGAAGTAACTGATGGTTTACCATATCGAAGGCTTTTGATAGGTCCAGGAAGAGAGCGGAGGATATTTTTATTATTCGGTTAAGATTAATGTTTTCAGTAAAAGAGAGGAGGGCAGTGGTTGTACTATGATGGGGTCTGAATCCATGTTGAGAGTCTGTGAGTAGTTTATTTTGGGTTAGATAGAGCATTAGTTGGTTGTGCATGCACTTTTCCATAATTTTGGCAAGTGGTGATAGTATGGCTATAGGTCTATAGTTGGATAGTTCTGTGGATGAACCTCCTTTGTGGAGTGGAATAACATAGGATATTTTCCAAATTGAGGTGATTGAGGCCTCGGTTATGGTTCTGTTAATTAGGATTGAGATAGGGTAGGCTACGACATCTGCAGCAATTTGCAGGTATTCAGCTGGCAGAAGATCGGCTGAAAGGGTAGTTGGCTTCAGTTTTTTCAAAAGGGATCTGATAAAGGATGTGGACACTGGCTGGAAGTTAAAAGAGAGTGGTGAGTCGGGTATAATGTTTATAGAAGTGTGGGGAGGAGAAAGTTGGTTAGCTAATGACTGGATGGTTTCTGTGAAGAAAGTATTGAATGAATTGGCTATATCTTCTTGGCTCTTGTCAGATAATGTTCCTGGGGTCAGAGTAGTGGATTTGCCTGGTTGGAGAAGTTTATTTATGCCTGCCCAGTACTTTTGAGGGTTATTCTGATGTTTATGTTGCAGATTGTAGAAGTAATTTTTCTTATCTAGTATGATGGCTTTTTTAGTCTCATTTCTAAGTTGTTGGAATTTGATACGATCTAGGGGTAGTTTGGTAGTGTGCCATTTATCCCACGCTTTGTCTCAAGTTGTTATTTTGGTTTTGGTGTCTGTTGTTAGCCAGGGTGCTAGTTGAGTTTTAATTCTTAGAGCGTTTAGGGGCATGCGAGTCAAGTATAGTAAGGAATGAATTGTTAAATGATGACACTGCCTCATCAAGGGGAAGGAACTTTAGTTTTGTCCAGTTACATGATTTGAGTTCAAGTTGAAATTTAGTTGGGTCAAAGTTTTTCTTGGATCTGATAGACCTATAAATAGGTAAGCTTGTACAATTAATTTTGTCTTTCATGATGTATGTGAGCAGGTGATCACTAAGATCATTAGGGAGAGTTCAGACATATAGTTCTGGGGATGACTGTTGGTGAGTATCCAGTCTAGTATACTCTCTTTTTGGTTATTGTTACCTGTACGTGTGGTAGATGATATTATCTGAGAGAATCCATGTAGGTTAACAGGGATGGGGTTGGACTGTGCTGTGCATTGGTTCCAGTCAATATTAACATCGCCCAGGACAATGGTTTCTTGAGGGTAGTTGTTGGCTATCCAATGTAGAATGACCTCTAGTGTTTCTACATTGTTCCCAGGGGAATATAGGTGACAATTAGGTTAATGCCCTTATGATTATTTAGTAGAATTTTTAGAGCTAGTATTTCAGCGTTAGAGACCTGGGGTGGTTGTATAGAGTTAGTTATGATGTTAAGTGTGCTATTATATAAGACGGCTATTCCACCTCCTCTTTTCTTTACTCTATCTGCCCTAAGTATATTGTAACCAGGAGGCAGGATCTCATTGTCTTTGGTTGATGGCCGGAGCCATGTTTCAGATAGACACATTATGTTGGGGAGGTATGTGGCTAGTACAGCATGCAGGCTATGTATCTTATTGTTTAGGCTTCTAATGTTTAAGTGGCATATTAGGAGGGAGTTGACCAGTCAGTGGGAGAGTGGTGGGCTGGTAGGATTTTGAGTTAAGGTTGGGCCTGGATTAGGATGGATGTCCCCATCTTTGGTTATGTTTTTTCTTAGATACGCTAGTAGTCTAATAACTTTGAATAGTAGTTTTAGTTCATATTTGGATTTTGGTGTTGATTGGAGTAGTTTTTTAGAAGCAAGTGGTTGGAATTTATAATTTTTGGGGTAGTGTAGTAGTGGGCAAGTTCATGATCAGTGGAGGTAGGGGGTCTTGGTTTGGCATTTTGGATAAGAGAAACCTACGAATGTGAGATTTTCATAGCTAGTAAGAAAGTATGGCAGAATTAAGAGTGGTAAGATAAGAGGAAGGAGTTTATAATTATTTATAGACATGTTATATGTCATCAATGGGTGGGGTCAATGTGCTTCAGAGGAATAGTAGTGGTTAAACAGTAAAGTGGTGGGGGGGAATTGGAGAGGAAGTTGTGTAGGTTGGAGAGGAAGTAGGGGTGTGGCCTAGTGGCTATAAATGTAGACACAGTGGGGGCGGGTGGGATAAGGGGACAGGGAGGGGAGCAAAGCGAGCCCGAGCGTAGCGAGGGCGAAGCGGAGTGGGGCTAACCCAGTCCCAGTATTTGGTCCTATGAGTGAGGTAAATAGTCGGATAGTGTAAGTAAGCAGATTGGAGTACAGGCTTGAAATTCAACATAAACATATACAGTTGTAAAATGTCTAACACAATTCAACATAAATAGGCATTTACAGTTGTAAAACACTTACTGGAGAGACACTGAGCCTTCATGGGGCCTGTAGCAGAGTGGATTGTAGTTTTACAAATGGTGCCTGCCACAGGTATTTGGTCCTATGAGTGGGGTAAATAGTCGGATAGTGTAAGTAAGCAGATTGGAGTACAGGCTTGAAATTCAACATAAACATATACAGTTGTAAAATGTCTAATACAATTCAACATAAATAGGCATTTACAGTTGTAAAACACTTACTGGAGAGACACTGAGCCTTCATGGGGCCTGTAGCAGAGTGGATTGTAGTTTTACAAATGGTGCCTGCCACAGGTAATATTTATTAACTCTGGGATTGTCTTAAGGTAATAAACAGGGAAGGGGAGGGGAGAACAAGGGTGTGAGCAGGCAGTTCTTTGTACTGCTGCTAATGAGCCAAAGCAAGACAAGTATGTGTTAAGAACAATCACAATTGACCAAGGACTGCTCTGAACCTGTAAGTCTTGTCTTAATTTCTCAGGTGGAAAACCAGGATAACCTTGTATCAGTAGGCTACTGTGGTATAGTTTAAATAAACAAACACACAGTATTGATAAGTTATTGATACTATTTGCTAACAGAAGGGAATAAGAGAAAGTGGAAGATGTGTGTGTGTGGTGGTGGTGGGGGGGGGGGCTGCTTACAGCCAAAGCACAGTGCTCTCCAGGGGAAAATGAAGATTGGCTCAAACAGTTAGACACATACTCAAAGTTAACTGTAGCTGTTTGTAGACAGTTCAGATCCGGACTGCACTTTTCTTATAGGAATGTTAAAGGTGGTACCGGAGTTGAATACTTAAGAGTGGTGTTAGGTTCAAAGTTAACTTTAGCTGTTTGCAGACAGTTCAGATCCGGACTGCACTTTTCTTATAGGAATGTTAAAGGTGGTACCGGAGTTGAATACTTAAGAGTGGTGTTAGGTTCAAAGTTAACTGTAGCTGTTTGCAGACAGTTCAGACCCGGACTGCACTTTTCTTATAGGAATGTTAAAGGTGGTACGAGTTGAATACTTAAGAGTGGTGTTAGGTTCAAAGTTAACTGTAGCTGTTTGCAGACAGTTCAGACCCGGACTGCACTTTTCTTATAGGAATGTTAAAGGTGGTACCGGAGTTGAATACTTAAGAGTGGTGTTAGGTTCAAAGTTAACTGTAGCTGTTTGCAGACAGTTCAGACCCGGACTGCACTTTTCTTATAGGAATGTTAAAGGTGGTACCGGAGTTGAATACTTAAGAGTGGTGTTAGGTTGGAGAGACACTGAGCCTTCATGGGGCCTGTAGCAAAGTGGATTGTAGTTTTAACAGTATCAGTGTTTCAGCTTTTCTTCCCACCTAATGCTATAAAGCACTAATGCTGCAGCCTGTCATTCTTTCTTCCCTTTCACCTGCAGAAGTCCTGTGTGATATCACAATCCACTGAAAAGCCCAAACTCCTGTAACGAAATGTAGAGCTATAGTTGGCTCATCCAGTGTCCTATGTCATTTCACAATCTGGGCTCCTCAACTCTAAACTGAGCAGTGCAAAAAAGGTTCTATTATTTAATCTAGTGCTCCTCAAACTGTTCTTCCACAATCTCCAGTGTGCACCCCTCCCTCAAATTTTAGTGGAAAAGCAAAAAAAGTCCCTACTCTGCTCTAGCACTTCTCACCCTCAACTCCGCAAACGAGCAGTAGGTTCATGGCTTGCAAAAACATATACCACAAACAAAGCACAGAAGCAAGCATTTCAGCCCTGAAGCAAATTCATTTCCATATCATACTATACTACTGCTGATTACACCCCCTAGCAGCTTGAGCCTGGGTTGGCTGCCCCCTTTGTCCCAATCTAGCTATGTTTCTGATGAAATGAAAATCTGTTTGGTGGTCCAGTTTTGCTGTTGACATCTATGAACACTCACTGCCTCCTTGATTTGGCTGTAGATACAGTTTCCCAAAGGCATTGTTTTACCCTGTGTATACCATGCTGGTGGTTGGTGCCTAAGCCTGGGCCACAGATAATCTGGGTCATTAACCAGATCACCCTGTAAACCTGCAGGCAGTAACTTTACTCTCACAGTATATGTAGATATAGTTGTTAAATGTCTACAGATTGCTTCAGAGTAACATGTTACAAAAAATAAAGCGATACAAATCTAAAGATGAAAAAAATTCTATTCACCTGCATTATGCCTTCAACATCATCTTTCCAAAATTGTATGTTCATTTTGTTATTCCAGAAAAAGTGTTACTAACCCAGGCTAAGTAGCATAATTGCAAGTAATGGTCTAAACATTGCCTCAAGATTTAGGAAACTATCTTCATTTCATCCTATAAATGGCTTATAATACTTTTAATACTTTAATATTTTTTTCTCTGCTTTACTGTTTAAGCTCAGTAGTTCATTAAGCTCAGTAGTTCAAACTATGCAGTGTGTTGAATGTTTTCAAACAATGTGTTATACAGGTAATGTTATTCTATATACTTTCATTCTACAGAGGAAAGAAGTGAAGAAACATGAGCACTTGGTTGCTGTTCTCACAAGTGAGACACTGACTTTGGCCTAGAGTATGAACAAAGCCAGCACCCAGTGAGTTCTGCTGTTCATTGTAAATCCTATAATGGGGTAATTAGTTCTGGTGTGATATTTATTTTATTTATTTATTTTACATTTGTTTACCGTGAGTGTCCCCTGCGCAAGATTGAGCCCGTTTTCAGTGGAGGCCTGGGGAGAAAAGCTCCAAGGAGACATAAGTACAATATAACAGTAAAACTGACATTAATACAACAGTAAAATTGACATTAATATAACAAACAACAAACAACAAAGTCAAAATTGGAGTGAAAAACTACTATTAGCTACAGAAAGTTAATATTACTTATCTATATGTTAAAGACATTTGGCAATCTTAAATGGGTCATAGTGTTGGAAGTATAGGGAAGGAAGAAGTGATAGATGACTATGAGTATTTAAGAGGGGAATGTGTAGTAGAATAGTGTTAATAAGTTAGAGTGTAGAAAGGAACAGAGGAGGATTTTTGTATGGCAGGTGTGAGAGGTAGATTGTGAAATGAGTAAGAGAGTGATAGTAGTGGGGAAGATAGGTGGATGAATAATGAAATAGGTGAGAGAGAGTAATAGCAGTGGAGGATCAGGTTATGTGAGGTGTGGAGCAGGAGCATTGCCAGAGGGTAGTTAGATAAAGATGTCGGGTGTTTTTGAAGGAGATAGCATCATTGGTGGCTCTGAGTGCTGATGGGAGTGAATTCCAGAGTTTGGCAACGTAGAAGGAATAGAGATCCTGACCACCGGGGAGTTTATGTTTTTGAATGACTAACAGGGTCTCATTGTTTGATCTGAGGGGCCTGTTTGGGTGGTATCAAGTTAGTGATGAGGAAAGGGCTGGACAGTCGAGAGGTTATTAGATTATTTTGTGGGCTATGGTAAACTGTTGATACCTGAGGTATTGTGGCAATTCAAGCCATTTTAGTGTGTGAAGTGAGGAACAGTGGTGGGAGGAGTAGGTGGCATTGGTTGTGAATCTTGCGATTTTGTTATAACAGGTTTCCATTTTGGTTTTTAGACATGTCCGAATGTTTGTGAGTAAAGGGGCACCATATAATAAGGTTGGTAGTAGGAAGGTAGAGGTCAGGGTTTGTTTGGTGGTGGTGGGGCTTAGGAAGTGTTTATGTCTGTATAGGGTTCCTAGCTTTTGGTGTTTTTTTTTAATGTTGTTGTGAATATGATGATCGGAGGTTAAGCGTTCATCAATGGTGACACCTAACAGTTTTGCATGTGAGACGACTTCTAAGGTGAATTTGTTAAGTGAGTAGATTTTGAAGTCAGGTTTGTTTATTGTGATTTTTTTTAGGAGTGAAGAGAAGAAGTTTGGTTTTGTTTGGGTGGAGTGCAAGATGGTTAGTGGACATCTAGTTTTCAATGAAAGAGAATGCTTGCTGAGTGTATGTGAGCAGTTCAGGTATGGTTTTGGAGGTGAAGATTATTGTTGAGTCATCTACATATTGAATAATAGAGTTGTTGGGAATACAAGAGTGAAAGCCATTGATAAGAATACCAAAAAGAAGGGGCCTAATATGGATCCTTGAGGCATTCCAGTGGGAGTATCTAGGAATGGTGAGGTAGAGGCATCCCATCTAGTGGATTGTTTTCTATTGGATAGGTAGTTGGAAAACCAGAGTAGAGTTGGTGGAGATATACCCAGAGTGGAAAGCTTGGAGAAGAGAAGGGACTTGGAGATGGTGTTGAATGCCTTAGAGAGATTGAGGAAGAGGGAGAAGATAAGTTTTCCTTCATTGCGAGCTTGGTTAACAGTATTTGTGAATGATAGGAGAGCAGTAATAGTGCTGTGGGCGGGTCTGAAACCGTGTTGTTAGGGGGAAAGAAGATTGTTGTGTAGTAGGTATTGCTGGAGCTGGAAGTACATGCATTTTTCTAGGATCTTGGAAATGGGGGAAAGTATAGCGATGGGGCAGAAGTTAGAGGAGTCAGAGTTATTACCACTTTTATGCAGGGGAAGAATGTATGCTTTCTTCCAGATGGTGGGTATGCAGGATTTCTGGCCTGACCTATTTAAGAGTATACTGAGTATACATCTTCAATTATATTAATATTTACACAGTCTGGTTACATCAGAGTAAGCATTTAAGCAAACAATAGTGCCCAACAGCATGGGTGATATTTGAAAAATAGCAAACCACAATGAAAGGTCTATTATTCCCCTATAATGCTCACCCTGTAGGGCATTATTGTACTTATATAATGGGCTATGTATTAAATTGTTTTATATTTGTTTTATTCTTAGTATATACATTTTATTGGTCATATTTTGGATGTAAAATACTTCCTCCGCCTAATGTTTTGAACTTGCTGTAGCAATTGATGTTAGAGAAAGTATTTTGCATCCAAAATATAAGTTGTGTAAAATTTAAATGTCAGCACAAACATACATACATACGTATCCAGGAATTACTATTTGCTTACCTGAGAATACTTCTGTTTTTTGTGATTAACTGAATGATAAAAAATACGGTATAAGGCATTGCAACCCCATCCCCAATGCCTCCCAGCTGTCCCAAATTTTGGTATTTCCCCTTTGTGTTTTCTACTGTTAGTGAGCTTGTGTGGCATTTCTTTTTTTTTTTTTTTTTTTTACCCAACCAAATGCATCCAGCCCATTAAAACCCCTATAGATTGAATCAAAAAACATACTGATAAAAACTCATTCATTTTTAAAAATTAAACACATTTTTTTCCAGGAAGGAAAGCCCTCAATCCTGTACCCTCCACAACCCTGCTCCTTATATAAGAAAACTCTGAGGCCATACAACCATAGTAAAAGGGAAACAATCAGGACTTTGTGAAAAGGTTGTTCCTCCTCCTCTACAGTTAAATCGCCACATATATAGGTATGTGAAGTATCACATACTGGATAACTATTTAAAGAGGAATTGTGTGATTGTGATTGGTGTGACCCTTGGCATTCTGGATTATTCTTATGTAAAGCTTATTATTATTAGAATAGAATACTATGATTGGGTCTTCAGTCATAACCAGATTATATGTTCAAGATCTGGATGCTAAGAAATTCACCTTTAGAACACATGACAAGGGTTATGACTGTGACCTGATCATAACTCTTTGCAGTGCATGAAACTTTATCTGATCCATGCACTACTAGTTACAGGCAGAAAAAGCTGATGTATGGGTTTTTTTCTACTCTAGAAGTATTCCAGAAAGCTGCAGATGAAATGACAGAAAGACTAGATAGTCTACCCAGTATAATTTAAGATCATCCAGCCTGAGGAGTTAATAAGAAGGAGCATGACTTACACCTGGTAAAGCTGCTAAAAATAAGGCCAAAGAAGTTTGAAACTGAACAGATAAAGCATCATATCTTTAAAATACATGGGAAATGTACTGACATCAGAAGGGCTGAAGCCTGATGCTGACATAGTCTACACAAATGTGACTAGACAAAATTCTCAAGATGAATATTTTATTATACATTTCCTTGTTATGGTACAATATCTTTCCAAATTTATCCCTAAGTTGTCAGATGTAATAGTACAACTCTGAAAGCTACCACTGCATGGCATGACCAATGATGCAAGAAAAATGTGTTGACATGCTTAAACATCTGGTCACAATGACACCTACATTAAAATTGTATTAAGTACTAATATCTTCTTCAGGTAGATATCACTCTTCAAGGTCTTAGTCCATTGTTACTGCAGGAATGTTTACCAATAGCTTATTTATCCAGAACTCTAGTTGATGCTTAAGTAAACTATTCTCAAATAGAAAAAGAGATGTTAACTATAGCTTTTGCTTATCAAAAGTTCCATGAGTATACATATGGTAAAAAGTCATTATAGAATCGGACCATAAATTACTTCAAAATATATTAAAAGTCTTTACAAAAGGAATATGCAAGACTTGAGAGGATGCTGCTCTCTTTGTAAAATATGAGCTGAAAGTTCAGTGCAAACCTAGAAAATGAATGCACATAGCTGATGTAAACACAGACTACCTAAGATCATACCTGCATAAATGTAAGAAGATTTGACAGATAACTTGAAGTTCTGGGGACTGTTTCTCAATTACTTGTGTGTGAGAATCCACAAAATGTAAAGCATGTGCAAATAAAACTATTGAACTCGATTTACTAAGTGATGTAAACATGGCATGATGACCAGAAAATGCCAAGTCATTACATCTAATTATTCATGTATATATATTCTATATTAGGATGAACTTTCTTGTTTTCAAGGATTACTATTCAAAGGTGACAGAGTCCTATTTCTACAGAGCGGTGTGAAGCCATGTTAAGTGTAATCCACTTGTCACTTGTAGACATGATCAAGTGTAAAGAAAGGATTTATCAAGTTCATTATTGGAATAAATTGAGTGAAAGCTTTGATGCAGAAATACAAGCTCTGCTATATGCTCAATGACAAAAATAAAAAAAAAAAACAGTTTATACTTCATAACATTCCAAGTTTGCCATGGAAGAAAGTGATTGCTACTGTGTTTCAATATATAAATAGTTATTGTACAATGAAATCTTATTTGTATTTAAAACTGTAAAAACACACTGTAGAAAAAACACGAATAACATGTCAAATCTGCATTTTCATTTGGGTTTTCAATACAGTATCTTTTTTTTGTTTGCTTTTAGTGAAGTACTCACTGCACAACATGATAGTTGTTTTTAGCATTCAAAACCATGCACACTGACTGTACAACAATGTCGGAGTGCTTATTGGAAAAAAAGCATAACACAAAGGAAGAAGTCTGGCAAACTGTAGCTATTAAAAGGAAAAGCAACTGCTACAAGTGGAGGTCTTCTACCTTCTCCAAAGACAGACACAAAAAACACAAACATTAAAAAAAATAAATAAAAAAATCATACTTCAATGAACATCAGATGTGCAAATAATAAAGTGCTTTTTCTTGAGCAGATAAAACAAATTATTTGAATACATTAGCATCTAAATCACAAAGCATACAATCAGCAATACCATCATTTCAAGCATTACATCCAAAATTTGAAAAACATCGTGAATATGCATTTCATCGAACATTCACATAGTGATCAAAATAAATACAGAATTTAAAATACAAAACATACTAAACACAAATTTATAAATACAATGCTCTCTCTCAAGGAAATGAAAAGAAAATATAGCGGAAGCAAACAGTATTTATATGTTATATGATTTATATATATAACTGTATTCGATAATCCGCTTAATCAATATAAACAAACCTTCATCACTCTACATCCTTAGTTTTTCTCTGCCAACATAAACCCAACAGCCAAAGACCGCCAATAATCTAGCCACCAATTCTATAAATAAACAACCATACCACAAAAATAAAGAGGTGCTACAAAACAATCCACATAAAACTTTCCAAACTAGAACTTTTCAAAACTAAACCAAATAGCTCAGCATAATCAAAAAAAACATTAAACAAACAAAACATGTTAATTATCACTTTCTCTATATCCATAAACTTATCATCATATTATCAAAATTATCAAAATGCATAATACCATAAAAAAAATCAAAAGCATCTTGATACATGGTGATAAACCCTAAGAGAAATAATCAAATATACTTTTTGTGGCAAAACAAAGAAAACCGCCGAGAGGAAGTCGTCTATGCAATAAATAAGCGTAAGCAAAGTAATGTAACACTAGGCTATATGGTTTATGGCACATCCAGGTGATCTAACATTAAGCTTCAATCCATCTCCATCTACAACACATGCAGACAAAAACACCAACCAAAATGATAAAAAAAAAATATATAAACAAAAAAACAACACAAAAAAAAAAACTAAGTCCAAAAACTAAACAATAATCTATTTATAATCAGATCAAACAATTGATTCATACGATTACAATGGGGATGAATGTATATCAGAGAAACGACAATAGTGCTAAATATATTAAATCAAAAACAGATCTCATATCAATAATATTATGTGCAATACTTGCAAATGAATACTATATATAAACCAAGCCCTCAAATATATAATATATTAATGTATACCATGTATAATCTAAACAATGAATAAAATAAAAAAGTGAACAAGTAACTATATATAACTATATAAATAAAAGTATAAAAAAATGAGAATACCATGAATATATATTTCAAAATCTTTTTACATACAGATAAAGGTACTGTATGTATTACAACTCAGAACACAATACTATATATCCTATTTTTTGTAGAAAGAAAACAATAATGCATGTATATACATGACATACAATTCTAAGAGGAACTAAGGTTAGGTGTAAAAAACCATACGCGTGATAATAATACAGGTTTCAAAGATATGAAACTAATGCCTGGTTCAGTGGTAAGTTATTATTTTTGTTGTTACCCCTATAACTTTCATCCACCACTATCTGTGGGACCCTGAATGTAAATGAGTGAGATGGATACTCAATGACATGCTTTGCTAAATGAATTGTTCTGATATACATTGATGAATGATATCGTATGAATCAATGAATCAATTGTTGATCTGATTATAAATTATTTTATTGTTTAGTTTTTTAGTTTTTTTTTTTTTTTTTTTTTTTTTGTTATATCATATTTTTATTTATCATTTTGGTTGGTGTTTTGTCAAAATCACCTGGGGGATGTAGAAATGCAAATAGCCTAGCCTATAGTGTTTACCCACACATTCGTGCTCTTCGTTTATTGTATAGGCACTTTCCTCCGAAGGCGGTTTGGCTGCTGCTTGTCAAAGTATATTTTGGATTATTTCTCTTAGGGTTTATCACAGTTTGATATGTCTGCTTTTTTTTGATGATATGATGCGGAATGTTGGTTTTATACAGTGAAAAAGAAGGCGATGGTAGTGTAACTTTCATGTTTTGTTTATGCTGAAGCTGCTGGTTTAGGCTGTTAGTGTTGGCAGATGAAAACAAACATACTATGTCAAGTGAAGAGATTGCTAAGTGATTGTTTAGATTGGGGCGAATACAGGATGGCATTCTAAAAGTACATATAATACGCGTTTCTTGCTTTGATATAAAGTTTATGTTTCTTGCTTTTCCATCAGGGAGAGCATTGTGGTTTATAATTTTGGATGTTTTACCTGGTGAATATCTATATTGCTACTTTTTGAGTATCAAGAACTTACAGCTCAGAGTTCCTGGTGGTTGGTTCACAGCTACTTCTGACTACTAAATTATTTGAATACCTAGTATTCCTTGAAGTATGATTTTTGTATTTATTTTGTGTGTTTTGTTTCTAGTAAAAACAGTGTAGAGCACACAAAAAATGTAGACACCTTGACAGCCCATCCCAATGTGTATGCTGTTTTTCTGTGCAACTTTTGATCCACAGACCCCACCAAAAGTAACTATGACATTAGGATCATCTGCTTCAGGTTTGTGTTAGAGACCTTTTTACATATTAAAAATACAGTGACTAGCTGACATAACTCCTGCTGCTATTCATGCTGACTGTAGATCAAAAGTCAATACAGGTATCTGCATTGTTAGATACACAGACAACATTAAGAACAATAACAACAATGGATATGAAAGCTGCACTTCAGCAATGCACTGAGAAAGCATTGGTACATCTATGAACTATGCATACGCAGTACATCAGTCAAACTTCTACTACATTACAGAAGAAGCATCCAAAGATTGTAGTCTCTTCATGAAAGGTCATTATTTAAAGAAAAATGTAAGTGATTTCTTTTTTAAATAATTACACGGTTAAATATCAGTAATCCAAAACTGGGTGTGGGTTCATAGATTAGTACTAGGCTAACTGCCCTTGTGGGCCATTTTCAGCCTAGCCAATTACCCCATGTAATTTGTTCTAACACTGACACTTGTAAACTACTAAAATCACCTTTATTTATATATGTGTCTGTGTGGAAGCTTTTATATAGGAGAAGGTAAAAGGAGTTTAGGGGAGAGGGTGAAGGAACATATTAGGGATGTTAAGAATAATAAGGTTATTAGTCCCATAGCAGAACATTTTAATAATATACATAAAGGTGGTTTTAGTAGATTACAAGTGTCAGTGTTAGAACAAATTAAGTCTGATTTTTTTAAGTGAAGACACAGTTAAATATTTGTTGAGAAAAAAGGAATCAATTTTTATATTAAAATATAATACACTCCAACCAAATGGTATGAATAAGGAGTGTAACTGGAAAAGTTTTATTTGAATGTATGTTTCTTTAAAAAAAAAATAGATTTTTAAAGATTAACTGAATGTATTATTGAATGATTGGTTTGTTAATTAAGTGACTGCTGCTATATTTTTTATATAATAATAACTCATTTTGAAGGTGTATTTACTTTGTAAAGGCTGTGTTCTAGCTGAGGTGCTAAGCGGATTATTTTGCTGCTAAAGGATTTACTTGCTGCTACAATAAAGAAGTCTGTTTGAGAGGAACCGGTTCCTGGCCTTTTCTGGTGCTTTTTCAAAAGGCTTATTGGTTATAACAAAGCTTAAGAAATCATCACCACCTTGTTAGAGTGAAATGTTTTAAAGTGAGGTAATTCACCTCACCTAGAGGATTCTTTAGCTATTCATCATAATTATGATACCATTAGACCAGCACCATATCTTCAGCCTGCTTAAAAATGACCATTTTATTAAACCTATTCTACATAAATATTCTTGGTTACGAATCTCATATATGCATTTTTGCACAGATCAAGTTGAATTGCTTAGTATACATTTATATATATCACACGATGTCCAAATGGTTGTAGAACAGTATATATTGAAATGATGTATATAATGTATGTTCATAGGTTCATAGGTGTGTACTAGGCTAATGGCCCTGGAGCCTTTACAGTCCTAGCCCACAGAAATGCCCTGGTATCGTGCCAACCAACATTAGTTCCCATTGCCTCTATCAGGTAGAGCCACTGGAGTGATCCCCACAGTGAACTTTCTATTTCCCATCCACTCATCAAGATTTCTCTTGAAGAGGACTAGTGAGGTGCTTTACTTAACATGTATGGGAAGTCCATTCCAGAGCATGGGCAGTCTCTGGGTTATAAACCTATCCCTCCAGCATGTTCTGTTGATTATGGTAATGAGGTTGAGGTATCTGGAGCATGTGGTGCAGAGGGATTTGGATTTTTTTAGATGTAGCATTTCTAACAGAGCTGGGTCAGAGATGGCTTTGTAAGTCAAGCAGAAATTGCCTCTTAGCAGGTGATATGAGACAGAGAATAACTGGAGTTTTTTGAGTCTATCCATGTAGGACATGTGTTTAAGGCCTAGGATCCTCTTCGTGAGGTACTTTTGTGGCCTTTCCAGCTGTTGCATGTGTCTAGTAAGGTACATGCCAAATGGGGAATTATACTCGATGAATGGCCTAATGAGGGAAGAGTAGAGAGAGATGATGATCTCTATCATCCTTGATGCAAAACCCTTGGTAATGAGATGTGCCACATAGGACTTTCTAACCACAGTGACAATGTGGTGGTCAAAGGAGAGGTTGCTGTCAACCTGTGTCCTCAGATCTCTTATAACATCTTCAGTGCTCATTGGGCTTCCATTGATGTGGTAATTAGTGGGAACTGAGTTTTTCCCAAAGGGGATGATGATGCATTTTTTGGCATTAAGCTTAAGGCCATGGTTTCGGCACCAGTCATTGGTCTCAGTGAGGCCTTTCAGTAGGATGTCTAGATTACTTGGGGATTTAATAATGGCTCCCAGATTGCAGTCATCTGTAAACTTGGTCAGCTAGATTCCCACTGTGTTGGCCTGGACTTCTGAGACGTAGATGCCAAACAGGAGAGGACCCAGGATCAATTCCTGTGGGACTCCACTCATGACTGGTCAGCAGTCTGACTTGAAGTCCGCTACTTTCACACTGTGGGTTCTATCTCTGAGCCAGTTTGCAACCCACATAGTGATATAGGGGCTGATGCCTATTTTGGTGAGTTTATCAATAATTCCTGAGTCAGGAATGGTATCAAAGGCCTTGGCCAGATCGAGGTAGGCTGTAAAAACTGCCTTGCCCTCATCCACAGCTCTGGTGACTGACTCAATGAAGTCAACCAGGTTGAGCAGGCATGAGCTACCTTTCACAAAACCAAACTGCATGGGATCTAGAGATTAGAGATTCCCTATATCCTTGTTAATTAGGTCGATGATGATGCACTCAATAGCCTTACATATCAGACTCATCAGGATAATTCCCAGGGTCTGTAGTCACTCCCCCTTTATGGAGAGGGATGCCTGTAGCAGTGTGCATTCGGTAGGGACAAAGCCTGAGGTGAGGCTGTGATTGAACAGGGTACACAGATGTGGAGCCAGTTCACTTTGTAGTTCATGTAGAACACATCCAGGGATATTGTCGGGTCCATGGAAGCTGTATTCTTGGCCTTGGACAATGCAGCTTTAACCTGTGCTGCAGTAATGCTGGGTGCCTGGTATTCCTCCGGTATTGTGATTGATCTTTTTTGGGGGGGGGGTAAAGTTGGCACAGAATCTGTTAGCCAATATGTTGGCAATATCTGTTGGCTCAGTATAGGAGGTACCATTGTGCAGTAACTCAGAGCAAACCTGGATATTGCTGTGGAGATTCCTGATATAAATATAGAAGGCTTTGTCATTTTAGTGTCTGCTGCAATTCTGCCTTCATAGCTGGATTTAGAGGTTTTGATGAGGGATCTCAACTTTTTTTTTGAGCCTAATAAGGGAGTTTTTCCAGTCTTGGGACTTCACCTTTTTCTGCAAAAGTTTCTTCCTTCTGTTGTAGAGCTTATTAATGGCAGGGGACCACCAGATTGGCTTCCTTTTTTTGGAGGAGAGTGTCTTGGTTCTGTTGGGTATGGCTAGTTCCAAGCATTTATGTATGTGTTCTTACAGTGCAATGGTGTATGATTCAGCAGTCATGCATCTATTTTCCATTGACATGGGTGCTGTGAAGTTAACCACCTCTGTTTTTAGGAGCCAAAGTCAGCTTTGGAGAAGTTTTTAATGCCAGTTACCTTTGCAGGGGGTGTGGGTGAGATGTGGCTTTCTAAGGTGATTAGTTTGTGGTCAGATCTAAGGAGGGAGGAATTGACTATTGGTGCAGAGCAACAGTTGCCCATGTTGGTAATAACCAGGTCAAGGATGTTTCTTCCTCTAGTATTGGTAAGAATGAGCTGGTCCAGGGCATTGGAACTGATGAATTCCAGGAAGCATTGGGCCAGTGTATTGGTGCATGAGTAGTTTTCCCAGTTGATGGAGGGGTAGTTGAAGTCATCTAGTAGAAGAGTGTTGGGTTGGACCCTAATAGTTTCCAGGGTGCTTAGGAATGTGGTGTGAGAGTCTTGGGGACCTATAGCAGGCTACAACCTGAATCACCGTCTTAACCAATGTAAGTTGTACCTGAAGTATCTCAGATGCGTTGAGCTGGGCTACTAGTCTGGAGGTGTGCATGTCCTTTATGACTATGGAGACACCACTGCCTTTGGAGCTTCCGTCCATGTTCTGGGGCTGAAAGGTGTAGAATGAGTTATAGCCTGGTAGTGCAGGGGTGCTTCCTGCTGCTTTAAACCAGGTCTCCGTTACAGCACAAATGTCAATGTTCTCCATTTTGAGGAGTGCTTCGAGCAAGTGCAGCTTGAGATTTAGACTTCTAGCGTTGAGCAGTATGACCCTTAAATTGCATTTATTTATAGCTGTTATGGTGGTAATTTGGTCTTTGGAACATCGCCTAAAAAGGCACTATAGGGGTGGCAAGAGCCTTAGCCAGTATCCAGAAACCCAGGGGTGACAGATGCAGGCCATCTCTGGCAAAGCATCGAGGTCTGTCAATCATGTCATCCCAAGCAGACAGATACTGGATCCCCTTAGAATGACACCAGAAACTTAGACAATTGTTGAAGTCAATAATTTTCTGCTTGTACTGTAGTAAGAGTAGGATGCTGCATAGGCCTAGGGTCATACCTGCCTGGGCCACATAATCCGAGAGCTCCTCCATGTCTCTTTTCGTGTAGCCCGGGGAGGTGCATCTCAGGTCATTCGCACCCACATGGACAGTGACAGAGTCATACTTGTACTTGCTATGGAGTGACCTGAGTGTGTGTGTTATGTGTCGGATTTTGGCACCTGATAGACAGCTGACTGTTACCTTCTCCTTATTCAACCTAGTGAGTGGGACATCAGTGTGCCTCACTATCAAGTCACCTTTGATTAGTGTATTTGGCAAACTGTTTTGCCTTAGGGGCTTAGGTTGAGGGGCACACTGTGTAGGTGAGCTATGTGTCTTGTGGTTTTTGTTGTGTTGTAGTTGTCGAGTGCATCTCTGCATTTTAAAGTAAAGGGGTCTTACATATATGGGTAAATGTACAGCACTACAGATTAAGTGTTTATGTCTTTATGAGAGATATCTATTGCTGGGATTAGTATGTCATGTCACCCATGTTTTCTTGGTCAGTCTGATGTAAAGCTTCTTGATAGTAATATATGTCAGGTCTATATCAGAATTGTGAAAGTTGTCTTTCACAAATATGTGTTCATCGACACATATACATCGAAGAACTAGAACAGCGAAGTACCAAAAGAGTGAAATGGAGAATGCCGAATGGATTTTCTTGGCCAGCAAGGTGATCTTGGGGATGAGGAAATGAATCCTTTTCCCCACTGTAGTGCAGTCTCGGAGTTGGTATATATAAGTAGGGGGGGGGGGGCGCAGCATGTTTGAAAAAGTGTTTTAGGTAAGGTTTGTGCAGTTAGGTAGGTTTGTACAGTTAGGTTTACCTTACCTGTATGGCACTGTTACTTCCGGGAATGCATTCACCGTTCTCCATTTCGCTTTTTTGGTACTTCGCTGTTCTCGTTCTTCAAAGTTTATGTGTCAATGAACATGTATTCGCAAAAGACAGCTTTCACGATTATAATATAGACCCATATATGTCTATATCCCTCAGTCATCTTGACAATGCGTGTTCTTGAACTCCATACTCAACCCTGAAAAACAAGCTGCAATAAAATTCAAGACATACTGTTAGAAAATTCTTACCACAATAAACAAAACAGATATAATGATAACACAGAGCTGTGCTGCCAAAATGCAATATGATCTGTCCCATATAAGTCAAACTCAGTAAAAGGGTATTTGAAATTCTAAAAATGAACATAGGGTGTGTCTCATAATAATAATAATAATAATAATAATATTTATTTATTTATTGACTGGGAAAGTCCACTGTGCCATTGATCCATTTTCAGTGGAGGCCTGGGGAGAAAAGCTCCACGGTAGTACAATAATAATAATAATAATACCACCCATATTCCTGTACCATATATATTTTTGTTTCCTAGTTTCATCCTCAGTAAGACCATTTTGAAGACACCCATCCCCAGACAGTCAACTTACACATTCACAAAATGTATGCACTTCTTTTTTAATGTATTTTGTGTAAAAAAAAATTGCCATGAAAATTTAAAAGACTGAGGTACCAACAAGTACTTGCATAGTTTCTATATAAGAATTATATAGCTAATTAGTTAAATATTGAGCAGTACATTAGGTGGTGTCCTACAAGATATTTTCCATGAATTTATTAAACCCAGCATGGGAAATCCCACTCTGAAGTAAAAACTGAGATATAAATTATTATAAAGAAATTGTAATATGGAATGCTAAAACAGCACTCGTTGTCATCATTGTAATAGACTTAGAGAACATTTCCTGATTATAATATACTGGAATTGTTTAGCAAAAAAAAAAAGATCACTCATTTCAAAAGCAGCAGTCACTTTGTACAATAGCTAATACATCTGTGACTTTAAAATATTTTATATTCATGCAGTCCATGTCAACCATTCTATATCATTCCATATCTGAAAGCTGAAGGATGAAGTAGTATATACTTTCCACTGTATAAGTAAAAGGGATTTATTTTGTGAACTGTACTAAAGCATTCACAAGTGAGTTTTATACAAATATTTTCAGTTAAATGTCTTACCACCTCATTCTTACACATGTGCACACACACACACACACACACACACACACACACACACACACACACACACACACACACACACACACACCTCTATTTCAGTGCTTCTCTCTCTCTACTACTGAACTGAAATATGCTTCTGTGATGATGTGAGGTAGGAATTGCCAGTTATTCCAGGAGAAATAGGGCAGTGGATGTGTTACATATGCCAGCATAACCAGCTGGAGTTTTGTAAAGAATTATGTCATTTGTATATCAAACTGATCGGCACAGGTTCTTGCATTGAAAATGTATTTGTAAAGCTGCTTGTGTTTCCTTCTGGACAGAAATAAATACACCTGTATGTCAGACTGCAGTGTAACTGTTGAAATGAATATATTGTAATAGAGGATACTGGAAGGGAAGAGGTTACTCTCAGTCCAGCTAACTTTAAAAAATATCCTGAAATTAACTTAATTTAGGCCATAAATATTGTATCTCACAGGTCTCAATGCAGCCAGAGACAAAAAGTGTGCATTAGAAAGCATTCTGTATTGTCCTTGGGGGTGAACTAATTGCTACTCTGGAAGGGTGGAAGTTTGAAATTGTTTTATGACTTCCAAAAGCTGCAACAGATCTTAGCAAAACTCCATGCCTGTGTATTATGGCACATATGTGTGAGATTCAGGTTCAATTTCTAGTAAAAGGGGTGTATGGGAACCAAAGTCAGATGACCAGATGTATGTGATATCATTCTGTAATCCAGGACTAAAATGATGTTTTAATACCAAATGAGACAGAAGTCTCAGCGCAGTCAGTTTTTGAAACCTGACATAGACGTATCACTCACCCATTTCATCTTGCCTTGCTTTAGTAAGTAACCAGAGGATAGTAATTCTTTATATTAGTCAGGAAAATATAGTGAGATTAATAAAGTACTGTTTTTCTGAATCTGTGTGAATCTATTAATTTGTATTATTTTAATATTTTCTGTGATTGAAACTCTGGTGTTTACTGTAAATAGATATTTAGTATTTTCATGTCCTTTTATTATTTATTATTAAATATATTTAAACTTTTCTTTGTGGCTGGTCCTTTACAGATTATTCTAACCTTAGAGAGTGCTTATATTTGGTGACAGTGTGGCTGCTCCTGAAAGCCTTACTGCATTGGTCAAACACCACCATTTGCATTAGTATTAATTTCACTCAGTATAATTGGGTACACCTATAAAAGCCTTAGAGTAGCTGGCTTTGGAGTTTCTGGTGGCAGTAACTACCTTATAGTCTTGGCAGAGGGGCATAGCTAGTAAATCTGTGCCAGCCTTGTGTGTGTGTGTGTGTGTGTGTGTGTGTGTGTGTGTGTGTGTGTGTGTGTGTGTGTGTGTGTGTGTGTGTGTGTGTGTGTGTGTGTGTGAAAATCAAATCTGACTGTGTGTGTCAGCTACTTGGAGCAGGGACACAGTGCACTGGTTTCACATAGATAGTGGTGGAGGTCTTGGCTCGGACACTCGGCTGAGGACTCAACTCTACAGCTGTGCCAGTACACTCTGCTGAGGACTCAACTCTACAACTGTGCGAGTGGGGGCTTTTACTGAGTGCCTGGAGAGAGAGCGAGAGAGAGAGGGAAACTCAGCCCCTTGACTGAGTATGTTCCCTGTGTACTCTTAAGGGAAATTGTGCTTGATTTATTTTTGTAACAAGTGAACATCCATCACAGGTGTCAATGGTGAGGATTCAGGCTCCTTGATTACCGGACTAGAAGAGGGGATGACACAGCTTCAAAGAAGCAGAATCTACATGTGTGCTAAGAAAGAAGGTAAGACAAAAGATTATTCATCAATATGGTGCCTGGCTTCATGAGACAAAGGAAACACAAAGACCATGTACAAACAAAGTCCAAACAATAGCTGGCTCAGGTGGATTCATGGTAAAACTACAATTTATTGAACTTTAATAAACACAAAATAAAAAAAAGCTAAGTGCTTTCATTCACTTCTTATAATTTCATCAGATAATCCTATACATGTTTGCCCTGTTTAAATACACTCAAAAGCAATCCCATTGGTCAGTCCACACACACACCCTTACTTAAAGCAGCACATTCCTTTTATCCAATATTCACCCTACAAAAATATGTAAAATATAACATATAACATGCATATCAACAATATAGAAACACACAACTCATGTCTACTGACAGTTGTGTTGTTAGACCATGGCTTCAGGAGGGGGAAATGGTTATTTGGATATTTTTTGCCAGAATTAAGCTAATGACTCAACTACTGCTATTGGCAATTTAACTCTCTTGACTGAACAACTAAGAGAGTGGATGCTTTATCACAAAACAGCTTGGTCAATCCACTAGCAGTACCTTTCAATGTTTCTGCTTCTCAAGGGGAGGGTAACCACTGTCAATGGCAACTGTTTAACCAAAGGGGACATAAATAGACAAGGTAATAGACTTTTTCACCATGTTATTACTGGCTTCAACCCTAATAGTAGTAATTTTGAACCAGTTGGGCCTCCACAACTGTCAATGGTTGTTCCAGCTTTAAATAATTGGCTACAGAAAGGATTTGAGTTTGGAAGTGATAT
Source organism: Protopterus annectens (assembly GCF_019279795.1). Classification (NCBI taxonomy): domain Eukaryota; kingdom Metazoa; phylum Chordata; order Ceratodontiformes; family Protopteridae; genus Protopterus; species Protopterus annectens. Next base: position 617,567,280 of record NC_056737.1, read on the forward strand.
ACCTGCACAAATTAATCTGGGCATTGAAGTGAAGCTTAATGAATTGACTACAAGCTCTTGAAATATAAGAAACTTCAATTAGACAATTACTATTGTAAAGAATGTATTAAGCACAAAATAGTGCCTAAAGGCCTTATAACTTGGATATACCCTACGGGGTTGGAAAATTCGCCTTTGCATTTGGACTTGCTTAAGTTATCTGACTGTCAGGGATCTGAATTCCTGGAGGTTTTGCTGAAGCACAATGCTAAGGAAATTGAGAAAACTGGTTCTGAGTTTACAATTTTAGATAAGAGTATGACAGAGGATGATAGTCACAGAACTTTTAAATATGAACATTGCCACATTTTTAATAGTATTGAGGCCCATATGAATTTGTTACAGGCCAGTAAAATACAGAAATTAAGCAGAGACATTAATGACTATGCAAATGGTCTTGCATATCCAACCCCCCCTCTAAAGCCTGGGGGTTTAAATGATTTGGTAATAGTGTGCATAATAAAATTAACAAAAAACACTATCAAGTGAACCCAAATATGACCCATGACAATGTGAATAGTGATAGCAATGAATTTAGAGGTGAGGGTCAAGTGGAGGAATTAGTGTTAACCTTTCCAGTTCACCACCACCCCCACTCCCACCATCCACCTTTGCTTAGGAGATATGAAAGAATTTGGAATAAAAGGAATGGTAGGAACAGTGGGGGGTTTTACCTACAAGGACAGGAGCAGGGTTTTTGTGCATCCCCAGAGTTGAATCCATGGAGGTCACAAGTGGTGGCCCAACCCTTATTTCAATACCAGCATTGAGGAGGCTATCAACGATGGAGGAATTAATGGACTTACAGGAAGCCGAGTTTAATATGGACAGTGGAAATGAGACTTGATTGTTGTTTTTAAAGATGAAAAAGATTTGAAAGTTTTTTTTCTCAGAAAGTTGAATTTTAAGGTCTTGTTTGAGAATGATACTAACAACAGAAAGAATTTAATATTGCAAGTACATATAATCCACCCCTACATCCATTGCTGTTAACTTATGAAAAGGTTTGTGAATTGGATTTTAGGGAGCTGATTTTTAACAAGAATAGGAGACCTAAGAGTGTTTTTAACATGAGTAAAGAAGAAATGGAAGTGCTGAATTTATTTACAAGCTAATATGTTAGAGTTATAAAACCAGATAAAGGGGGTGGGGTCATAATAATGGATTTGGTGGACTATAATGCCAAGGTTAGGTGTTTGCTTGAAACAGAGACTTATGAGGAAGTATTCTTAAACAAAGTAAATGATGCTAATAGGAAAATATATGCTAATTTGAATGACGTGTTTATTGATAAGCGGATTGGTATTGAATTATTTAATTATTTTTACCTTAGTAACTCCACTATACCAGTTATCTTTGATGTACGTAAAATACATAAAAACACCTTTATGTCCCATAGTTGATAGGAGAAACTGCATTATATCAGTATGTGCAAAGTACTTGGATACTAAATTGAAGCAATATTTGGTGGATGAAGTAAGAATTTGTAGAGATTCCTGGGATTTTTTTTAGGTAAGGAAGACAGTATTAACTTTGATTCTAATGACATTTTGGTTACCATAGATTTGAAAGATTTATATAGTATAATACCTCAGGCACTGGGTACCCAATGGGTATGTGATTATTTGGAAGGTAAATGGGTACCTCAGGAACAGGTTAATTTAATAGAAGAACTATTAGAACTTATCAAGCTGCTGTGAAGCTTGGACTGAAAAAAACATTACAGCCGCCATTATTTTATGTTCACTAAGCAACGCTTTTTCTGCTTAGTGAGGGTAAAGTAAAAAAGAAAAAAAAAATTAAATAAAGTGTGTATGTTTATGTGTTTGTCTGCATATGACAGTGAACAAATCTTTTTCAATAAAATGAATAAGAGGGAGAAACACGGCAGAAATAATATAAAAAACTTCAATACAGTTAGCGCTTTCACATCACAGATGCTTCTATCTGCTTATATTGTTCATGTTTTATTAAAAACTCTGTACTTGTTTTATGTACATACCTGTTTTATTGATTTTTTATTTCAGTGATGAAATGTCAGTTTGTGTATTAAACTGTTTTGGTTAGTAAGCATTAGTGTGTCTCAGGCTAGATACCTATGAATATGCTGTCTCTTTAATTTGAGTGTTGAATAGATGTAATTAATTAATTAACAGCAATTTGGTAGAGCTTAGGAAGTATATAAAGTGGTTTTAGTTTATGTTGTTTCATTCATGGTCTGAAGAAGCATCTGTGATGTGAAAGCGCTAACCGCATTAAAGTTTTTTATATTATTTCTGCCGTGTTAATCTCCCTCATTTATTTTATTGAAGAAAATGTGTTCGTTGGTGTGAGAGGGAGCTAATTCAGAGTGGCTACACTATTGACTTTCATTGCTTTAATAATGCCCTTATAGCCTGCCAATATACCAAAACAGTCGTTCCCATAATAAGAGTCCAAGTTGTTTTTAAAAGTTATCTACATTAGTGCTTTCTTTAATGCAATTTGGCCTATTCCATGCATCAGCTACTCTCTGATTACCAATAAGTACATCTCTCATTCCTGTATAAACATCTACATAGGTTGTCTGATTCTGTACTACTCTTGGATAGCCATAAACATTCGCAGAGGTAGCCTCAAAATGCCTCTATACCTGAATAAGGTCTTCTCATAAATATTTATATGAGACACTGTACAAGTTCAGGTATTTTAATATTTAATAATAACTTAAATTTTGACATCTGTGGATGACCTTGGCATATTTCCACTGTACTCTTTCTAATTTACTCATGATTCTTTTCTTATAAGGTTTCCATATTGTTATTCCATACCCTAGTTTGGGTCTGATGTAACTTATAAACAATGGTTTTTTCATGTCCAGTTTCTGACACTTTATAAATTGTTTATATAGCCTATGGTTTTATAGCTGTCATTAATAAATTGGTTGATATGATAAGGAAAAACTCAAAGGTGGATCTACCTATATACCCAGGTCCTTAAATGAAGCTACAGTTTCAATTACTGTGTGTTGTATTAAATATTCACACTTCAATATCTCCCAAATCTCATATGCTGAGTTTTTGATGTATTTATCAACGTAGTATTCCCCTGTGCCCAAATGGTGAATTTCATCAATCTCTTTTGTGGACATTCCATTTCTATAATAGATGTAATCAGTTTACCCATTTCAAGTTATCTGCATACAGATTGTAGAACACCTGCAATGAAAAAGAAAGATCTGAAAATTAACAACATAAACATGTATGGGCCTAGGAAAGAGTCCTCTGGAATGCTCTTGATTTTAATATTGAATTTCACCTATTCATTTGCTGTGAGATGGTTGCCATGACCTATTTGTAAGCCATGCAGCTAGCCATCTTATCAAGATTATATCAATACCTTGTTGTTCTTCTTTATTGATCAGAGTTTTGTATATGACCCAATCAAAGGCTGAAGTTAAGTCTATATAAATTACACCACAGCACAATTTTTCATGTATTAGTGTTATTATATTATAAAACATCATGTTACAGGTGGTTATAGATCTATTTTCAACATATGCATGCTGATATGTGATTTCATATCACAGCCTTTTCAATTCTGAATATACTTTATCCAAAATCAACTTCTCCATTACTTTTACACAACAAGAAAGTAAGCTTATGGCTCTATATGACTGGGGGTTTGTCCTATTCCCCTTTTCCTTAAAGATGGGTTTAACAAATGCATGTCTCCAATCTTGAGGAGTCTCCGCATACTTAAATGACCTAGTGAATAACAGATATAATAGTACTGTAAGGTCATGCTGAAGTGTTCTCAAGTCAGTTTTACTAATTCCATCTCCTGACTTGCTTTGTTTGGGTTCAGTTTTTCTAGTTCTTTTTCAATGTAATCTAACTTAATTTTAGCAGATTATGTTACCTGAATGTTATTAGGATAATTTATCACTCCCTTTATGAAGCCAAATGTTTTGCATAAAAATGTGTAAATTTATCTATAATCTGTTGTGTTTGAGAATAAATTTTAAAATTTACACACATTTTATTAATTTGTATGTTTTTACTCCTACCGCATCTTATGTATCTGTAAAATGGTTTCCTGTCATGCTCAATATTTTCTTATAAAGTCATGCAGCATGTCATCTGGTTGGCATGCCTGTTACGAATTTACAGATACCTATAGTCCTAAACTGTTTTGGGAAATGTTACCATCTCCACATTCTTTGTAGAAAGACATCCTCAATATTTTGTAAGAACACAGTCTGAGGTGGGTATACCACAGCAATATGGTTAAGAGATGACACCATGTAAATTTTATGCTGCCACTATATCGCCCACATATCACCTCTCTGCATAATAGTGCCTTCCAAGTAATGACCCACTCTTTTCATCAGAGACTTCAACAGCTTCAAAAGCCATCTGTGCTTTCTGGATGACTCAGAATGTGACAGACGTTCCACAGTAGCTTGTCAGCCTACAGTGATGGAGGTGTTCTGGTCAAAATCAACAAAACGTAAAAGTATCAATAGTTATGGTTCATGCGTCAACAACACTCCAAGTATCAGGGTCAGATCAAAAGGGTATAAACTACACCTGTTCCTAACCAATAGCTTTAGATTCTCCTTAATGCAAGGGTAATGATGCCTGTGAATTTCACTGTAAACTGCTGAGTGACCACTTTGAAATAATAAAGCAGATCCTTAAAGTAATGCTATTGGACATTTGGTTCTGTCAACTTTAAAGTGTCAATCACTCATGTAGGTCATTAAATAATGTTCTTCTTTACATGTGCACACAATTCACTTATCAGGCTGGAATTTGTTCAACAATTTGACAGCTATGTAGTACCCAGTGATCTCTTTATACATCGCAGAAGTATAATGCACAACATATTTAAACTTTTTATATGAGTGATATATTTGCAATTTTGTAATTTAGTGTATAGATGAACTGCTATCTGCTTCTCTAGCATCTAGTCAGTTGTGTCATAGGCAAAAATCTACCTGGTGGAAATGTCCTAGAACATTTGGTGCAATATATTTTGGACATTTTAGAGAAACTAAAGAGGCTGAAGATAGCATAGGCAGTAGAAATTATCTTCTGAACATTTGCAAATCGTTTGATCTTGAATAATAAGAAGAAACTAGCCACTGAAGCATTTTTAATATTCACCACCACTAGTATTCTGCTGATTGCTCCAAAGCTAAGTCAGTCACATGGCCTTAAATGACAGCGTGACTCGTCTTCTGCAAAAGGCACATTATCACAGTGCTTTAATTAAACTACCTCCATAATGAATCCTTGGTTCATGTTATAAGAAAGATTGTACTTTCAGCCCCAAAAGAAAGGACAAAGGAAGACAGAAGATCATCCTCTTCTTCTTCAAGACCAAAAAGAGGAAGTACGAAAAAATATGCTACAACACCACTTTCAAGAAAAGAGACACCTGCTTAACTCATACATCTTCAAATGGCTTACAACGAGCTTCACTTTATTATCTAGACTCTCTCTTGCGCTCTCTTTTTATAGAGAATAAAGGCCCAAATTTTAGGATCCTCCTCCTTAGGCAATAAAAGGATCTGGAAAAGAGATGCAGGTCTTAAGAACTCTGAAAGCTTGTTCTACAGTTCTATAAGAGACTGCTCAGCACAGTGTTCTTTTTCAAAACAAAAATTACAAAATGTCACCTCGTTGCTGACTATGACAAATTCCTGTCTACTGCCACCACTGCCAGCAAGCCACTATAGTACAAGATGGAACAAATAGTAGTACAATAATAATAAGAAGAAGAAAGAGGAGGATGTTCTGTGTGTGTGGGGTGGGGGGTTGCTCACAAGCCAGCAATGACTGCAGAGTCTGTACTGTCTTGACTGGTCTACATATCATTTGTGATTTGGATATTTCCCTCACAGAACACTTCAAAACTCCTTATACAGAAAAGGTTTTACTAAGGATATGATTTTCTAATACAGGTACTTCCTTAAAGGTCTGACCAGAGATTTTATAACACAAACCCTGATGACCATTTGCTAAACAAAACAATCTCACATTGAAAACAGACATAGCATGAGCACCAGTAAACTTCTCTTTCCATGAAATCAATCTGGCTATTAGCAGAGTAAGTGTTCCTTTAACCATGGGCTGTTTTCAACCATGCCAACCCAGCACACATTTTTTGGGCCATGCATAAATGCATTTGTTATTTGATTCACCTTCCTGATTGTTTTAAATTATATTATTGTTTAATACAGCAACATTTGTTACAAGTATGTTTTAAAGTTGGAGGGCTGGATTCAATAAACCCTACACTAAGTGTACACAATATGTAATCAATAAAATTCTAATCACATTTTTTGAGCTTTCTAGTCACTCAGAAAGATTACACTAAGTGTACATGTAGTCTACACTTTGTGGTAATAACCTTTATGAATCCCTGTCAATATTTAAAGCTGCAAAAAATATCAGTAGGAAAACTAAAATTAGGAGGAGGAAGGTATGAGTTATCTCTGTTTACTCAGAACACTGTACACTTAGTGTACACTTAGTGTAGGCATTGTTGAATCCTGGCCGTAGTTTTGAACATTTTTCCAGTAAGCAGTGAAACAAAATATATAAACCATTAATGACAAAAATACTAATTTCAGAACATTTTAACCATAAAAAGCCAAACTGTTGTCATTTTAATCCACCAATATCAGAAATCAACAATTATGGACACTTTATGAATTGTGCATACATCACATCTGATTGTGATAAATGTAGCCACATTAAAATGTTCCAATTTGCTGTACACAAATGCACATAGGTTCATAGGTTCCCTAGTATACTCATGATTTCATCCATTGGTCAAGAATTCTTGAACAAAGCCGTTTTTGTGGCTGCCCTCACATGTACCGATTTTGCCCACAGCATAGAGTCTCTGCGATGAATTCCTCCAGCACGCCCCATTTATATGTAATCCCCAAAGTAAGTCCGCTCTTGGCCGCATGATGGATTTAGATTGAGGTGAAGTATGTTGCCCCGGGGCGGTTGGTGGACATGGCCTTGTATGTCCTGCAAAAACAGACTAATGAAATTTTTTAACTTTATCAGCTCAGCAAGTTCAGTGCATTTTTACCTACTAGTTATAGCTACATTGACTGCATCCTTCTTTGTCTGTGTCACAAAATAATAGCAAAGTCACATATTTCAGATTTGTTTTACACAAACACAAAGTAAATAGGAAAAAGTAGAAAGATGAAGCCTTATGTTGACCAAACTCAGAATTTGAAAATAAATAATGCCACTAAGGATCTGATCGCTGGTTAAAAAAATATTTTTATTAAAATGATAAATAAAATGATGAAGTCTCTCTATTGAGACAAAAGCGCTCAATCATTTTATTATTTTAATAAAAACTATTATGCGTGATCTGATCCCCAGTGGAGTTATTTATATGCAAACACATAGTAGCCAAAGTATTCCAACTTAATTCACACACACACACACACACACACACACACACACACACACACACACACACACACACACACATATACACACATCCTGTAGAGCCAGATTAAAGACTATTTAAAAATGACCAAATTATAAGAGTGCAAGGTACTTTTATCCACAGAGACACTTTGTTGATTTTTTATACCCCTTACTGTTAAGGAGAAATAAGATACATGTACTTTATTTGTAGCTTTGTATGAAGTACATGAAACTGTATAAAGATCACTAGCATCATACCATAAGAACCAGCCATATATAGCTCATTTTAAATGGAAGAGTATCTATGAGAACAAAAGGAATATTAATGATGACGTATGCTAATTAAGTATGCACCATCTCTGCAGAAGTAAATGTCATGTAAATGATTCCACACTAAAGAGAGCTATTACTAATGCAGCGGCTGCTACTGGCAAACAAGTTTACATTCCAGTGCTTCATCTACATATGCAATGCCTGCTGCCCTTGAAGAATAAACTGCATCTTTTGCATTAAAAGTATTGCTGTTGATGTTATTACAATAACATTTCCTGAACTATGTCAGCTATGCAATAGGGAATGGCTGGCAAACAAGGACAACAGGTTCATAGTTACTAGGCATGCAGTCCTGGAGACCATTAGAGCCTAGTCCAAATTTCTGATTGCTCTAGAACACTGGTTAAGTGGTTTGCTAAAGTTCACAGATTAGATAACTGAAAGTGGAAAGATTCAAACTCTACATCCTTGATAAAGGAAACAGTTCATGAACACATCAGAGCTTTAGTCCTCTATGCTAACTGCCAGAGTAACCATTTTTAACAAAATGCTGAAATCCTTGACAGTGTTATGTCAAACAAAAGACTATGTCACAGTAATATACAACAAAGACAAAGACTACATATGTATGTTGGAGACTAGATGGCTCTGATTATCACTCCAAATAATGCAGACTATATTACTTAGCAAATGCCAACCCCTTTTTATTTGCTGGAAGCCGTAATGAAGGTATTGCAAAAATATTTTACTAAAATGCATCCTATTTAGACACTATTACACAATCCTGACCCATTACTGAATTAATTCATTATTTAGTGCAGCAAATAAAGCCAAACAATTAATGATGATATAAATCCTGTAGAGGCTTTTGTCTTAAAACCCTGCATGTCATACAAAATTAAAAAATATTACTGAATACAAGATACTATTTTTTGGGTGGGGAGGGGCTTACGTGTACATAACACATACATCTCATGTTTGACCTCTGTATGTCTTTTGTATCGTGAAGAATAACTATCCCATATGATATCACTCTGAATAGATCTAACTTACTTGCATGGCTAATAATGCTATATTATTGCAGTATACACCTCCAGAGTTAACACAGGCAAATAGGGCCCTTTGTAAAGTAATGAATCAGGCCTCTGACAGCAATATCAATATCCTATTACTTGGTGGTCTCTTCCCAGTTACCATAAACAAAGTTCAAACCATACTATTTCCTTTTTTGCTTCTACAATTGTCACAGAGATTTGGATTATATTTAATACTTTTATTTCAAATTTTACAGAGAAAACACTGCCACCCATTTTCTAAACAAAACACTCTCACATTTAAAACAGATTTAACATGAGAAACATTAAACTTCTCTTGCCCTGAAACTCGCATCTTGTGAAAATGCATCTGGCGATCCATTAAACTACAGGAGACATGCTGGAATTTATACTCAAGTAGCATACAGTACTAATTAGCATCTATGTGAAGGACGCATGAATTCAAAAGACAAATCTGTAACACATTTGCTAACACCTAGAGTCTACCTGGTAAAAAATTCTTTACTGGTGTATCCTAGTACCTCAGCTACAAAGCCTTCAAGATCCCTTGAAGCCTTTGTAGCCGAGGTACTCGGCTGCACCAGTAAAGGATTTTTTTACCCGGTAGACTCTAGGTGTTTTATTTTTTTCTGTGTAAGTTTGTGAGTTTGTTTTTTGCAACACATTTGCTAACAGCCTGAGTCAGCCCACTGGATCAAAGTGTCCATTTTCAGGAGCAACCCAGGAGTACTGTCTGCTGAAGTAAAGTGGCAGAGCCACATAGAAGGCAAATGAAGGCTAAGGGAATCAAAACCATGCAGTACAGGAAACAACTATCTAACACTTCATATCCTTACTCACTAGATAAACTATTGTAGCAGGAACACTCTGCATTTCACACTAGTATGCCTTAAAAAAAAAAAAAAACAAGCCAAACTAAAGCTATACTGATTTACTAAATAGGAGACCTGGTGGGTGGTGTGGGGATCCAAGGTACAAGATTTGAGCCAATGCCTATAAGTGGGACATTTTTTACACACACACACACACACACACACACACACACACACACACACACACACACACACACACACACACACACACACACACACCCCTAAGTATGTCATTGTTTGTGAAAGCATTAGCATTTCCAGATAAATTCAATTCAACCTTGCATCCAAATTCCAACACCAGTAAAGCTTAGCACCACCTTCAAAGTAAGGTGAAAGCAGTAGCATTTCTCAAAAAGCATTATGAAAGGAAGACAAACAGCATAGCATCTCCCTTCAAGAAATTGACAGGACAGCTGTTTAATCATAGTCTCACCTCTGGATACGTACCCAGGGAGTGGGGCACTGCGACTGTGGTCCCACTTCACAAAGGCGGTGCCTCCACAGACCCTGGAAATTACCGGCCCATTAGCTTGACAAGCCTTATCTGCAAAGCTATGGAGAGGATCATAATGGACCTCATAAATAAAGACATAGGGAATTTGCAGACTTTGGATCCAACCCAGTTTGGCTTTGTCAAAGGCAGACCATGCCTTTTAAACTTGGTTGACTTTTTCGAAACAGTCACCAAAGCCATTGATGAGGGAAAGGCAGTCCATACAGCCTACCTCAATCTGGAAGGCCTTCGACACAATACCCCACTCGGGTATCATTGAAAACTCATCAGCTTAAATGTTAACCCATACATCACAAGATGGGTTGCAAACTGGCTGAGTGACAGAACCCACAGGGTCAGAGTTGCTGGCGCCATGTCAGACTCAAAGCCTGTCACAAGTGGTGTCCCACAGGGCTCAGTCCTGGGCCCACTCTTGTTTGGCATCTACTTTTCTGAAGTACAAGCAAACACAGGAGGGTTATGGCTGACAAAGTTTGCAGATGACTGCAAACTTGGCGCCGTAGTCGAAAACACATCTGACACAGATATCCTTCAGAAGGGTCTCACAGAAACGGATGACTGGTGCCAGAGCCATGGCCTAAAGTTAAATGCCAAAAATGCATAGTCATACCCTTCGGGAAAAACAAGGTTACCCCTAGCTACCATATAGGTGGTAATCCTCTGAGCACAGAAGAAGTTATCAGGGACCTGGGGACCCAGGTTGACACTAGCCTGTCATTCGACACCCATGTAGCTAAAGTAGTTAGGAAGACCTCATTGCCCACCTTATCATGAAGGGATTCACATCTAGATCAAGGGAGGTCATAGTCTCCCTGTACTCATCACTCATCAGACCAATGATTGAGTACAATGCCCCATTCAGAATGTATCTGACCCGACACTTGCAGGAGCTGGAGAGGCCACAAAAGTTCCTCACCAAAAGGATAAAGGGTCTCAAAATCTGTCCTATGCTGCCTCACTGAAAGAACTCCAGCTCTATTCAGTCGCCACGCTTGCTCAGAGGTGACCTTTGCCTGACATACAAGGCCATGTCTAACCCAGATTTGATGAATATGCTTCACCTCAAAAAATCTAGATCCATCAGAGCCACAAGGGCGGGAGACTTAAACCTCGACACGGCTATTAATAGGACATGCTGGAGGGATAGATTCATCAACCAAAGACTCTATGCTGTGGAACAAAATCCCGGTATATGTGAGGCAGTGCACCTCGCTGGCCTTGTTCAAGAGAAATCTTGACCAATGGATGGGAGATCTAGATATACTCCAGGGATTACCTCAGTGTCACTGCTAGACAGAAGCACAGCAAAATAATGGGTATAGTTCCCCATACAAAAAGGTGGCGTAGTTTCCACTAAAACTATGGGCAAGTTAATTCGCAAACCAAAACCAAACCAACCAAAACCCCCAACACACCACCACAAAATTCTAATCACATTTTTTGAGCTTTCTAGTCACTCAGAAAGATTACGCTAAGTGTACATGTAGTCTACACTTTGTGGTAGTAACCTTTATGAATCCCTGTCAATATTTAAAGCTGGAAAAAATATCAGTAGGAAAACTAAAATTAGGAGGAGGAAGGTATGAGTTATCTCTGTTTACTCAGAACACTGTACACTTAGCGTACACTTAGTGTAGGCATTGTTGAATCCTGGCTGTAGTTTTGAACATTTTTCCAGTAAGCAGTGAAACAAAATATATAAACCATTAATGACAAAAATACTCATTTCAGAACATTTTAACCATAAAAAGCCAAACTGTTGTCATTTTAATCCACCAATATCAGAAATCAACAATTATGGACACTTTATGAATTGTGCATACATCACATCTGACTGTGATAAATGTAGCCACATTAAAATGTTCCAATTTGCTGTACACAAATGCACATTAGTCCTGCAAAAACAGACTAATGAAATTTTTTTACTTTATCAGCTCGGCAAGTTCAGTGCATTTTTACCTACCAGTTATAGTTACATTGACTGCATCCTTCTTTGTCTGTGTCACAAAATAATAGCAAAGTCACATATTTCAGATTTGTTTTACACAAACACATAGTAAATAGGAAAAAGTGGAAATATGAAGCCTTATGTTGACCAAACTCAGAATTTGAAAATAAATAATGCCACTAAGGATCTGATCGCTGGTTAAAAAAATATTTTTATTAAAATGATAAATAAAATGATGAAGTCTCTCTATTGAGACAAAAGCGCTCAACCATTTTATTATTTTAATAAAAACTATTATGCGTGATCTGATCCCCAGTGGAGTTATTTATATGCAAACACATAGTAGCCAAAGTATTCCAACTTAATTCACACACACACACACACACACACACACACACACACACACACACACACACACACACACACACACACACACATCCTGTAGAGCCAGATTAAAGACTGTTTAAAAATGACCAAATTATAAGAGTGCAAGGTACTTTTATCCACAGAGACACTTTGTTGATTGTATATACCCCTTACTGTTAAGGAGAAATAAGTTACATGTACTTTATTTGTAGCTTTGTATGAAGTACATGAAACTGTATAAAGATCACTAGCATCATACCATAAGAACCAGCCATATATAGCTCATTTTAAATGGAAGAGTATCTATGAGAACAAAAGGAATATTAATGATGATGTATGCTAATTAAGTATGCACCATCTCTGCAGAAGTAAATGTCATGTAAATGATTCCACACTAAGGAGAGCTATTACTAATGCAGCGGCTGCTACTGGCAAACAAGTTTACATTCCAGTGCTTCATCTACATATGCAATGCCTGCTGCCCTTGAAGAATAAACTGCATCTTTTGCATTAAAAATATTGCTGTTGATGTTATTACAATAACATTTCCTGAACTATGTCAGCTATGCAATAGGGAATGGCTGGCAAACAAGGACAACAGGTTCATAGTTACTAGGCATGCAGTCCTGGAGACCATTAGAGCCTAGTCCAAATTTCTGATTGCTCTAGAACACTGGTTAAGTGGTTTGCTAAAGTTCACAGATTAGATAACTGAAAGTGGAAAGATTCAAACCCCACATCCTTGATAAAGGAAACAGTTCATGAACACATCAGAGCTTTAGTCCTCTATGCTAACTGCCAGAGTAACCATTTTTAACAAAATGCTGAAATCCTTTACAGTGTTATGTCAAACAAAAGACTATGTCACAGTAATATACAACAAAGACAAAGACTACATATGTATGTTGGAGACTAGATGGCTCTGATTATCACTCCAAATAATGCAGACTATATTACTTAGCAAATGCCAACCCCTTTGTATTTGCTGGAAGCCGTAATGAAGGTATTGCAAAAATATTTTACTAAAATGCATCCTATTTAGACACTATTACACAATCCTGACCTATTACTGAATTAATTCATTATTTAGTGCAGCAAATAAAGCCAAACAATTAATGATGATATAAATCCTGTAGAGGCTTTTGTCTTAAAACCCTGCATGTCATACAAAATTAAAAAATATTACTGAATACAAGATACTATTTTTTGGGTGGGGAGGGGCTTACGTCATAACACATACATCTCATGTTTGACCTCTGTATGTCTTTTGTATCGTGAAGAATAACTATCCCATATGATATCACTCTGAATAGATCTAACCTACTTGCATGGCTAATAATGCTATATTATTGCAGTATACACCTCCAGAGTTAACACAGGCAAATAGGGCCCTATGTAAAGTAATGAATCAGGCCTCTGACAGCAATATCAATATCCTATTACTTGGTGGTCTCTTCCCAGTTACCATAAACAAAGTTCAAACCTGACAGTTTACATACTATTTCCTTTTTTGCTTCTACAATTGTCACAGAGATTTGGATTATATTTAATACTTTTATTTCAAATTTTACAGAGAAAACACTGCCACCCATTTTCTAAACAAAACACTCTCACATTTAAAACAGATTTAACATGAGAAACATTAAACTCTTCTTGCCCTGAAACTCGCATCTTGTGAAAATGCATCTGGCGATCCATTAAACTACAGGAGACATGCTGGAATTTATACTCAAGTAGCATACAGTACTAAGTTGGTACATTTAAGTAGGGGGATGTGGGGGGGAAAGCCCCTCACTTTAGTGGGTTTAGTTTTGGTCTGTTTAGGTTTTTTTTCTCGTGATGACCAAGTGGTTCCTTCCACATGGAAAGGATTTCAGCAGTCTGTGCTTTCAGATTAATGAAGTTTCGGTGGAGTGGAGTCAGTTAAGTGAAATTCATGCAAATGTAATTTCGATGGCTCGAAGTAGACCAATACACACACACACACACACACACACACACACACACACACACACACACACACACACACACATATATATATATATATATATATATATATATATATATATATACACACACACACACACACACACACACACACACACACACACACACACACACACACATTTGTGTGTGTGGTGTGGTGTATGTACCAGTAATAAATTAAAGCACTCATTGTCAGCATCAATGTCAAAATGTCAAAAATGATGATGTCAATTTTATTTTTATTATTTTATTTATTTTACATTTGTTGACCGGGCTGGTCCAACTGGATATATGTCCATTTTCAGTGGAAGCTCGGGGAGAAAAGCTCCACACTTCAGAGTAGTATTTACATGACATAGGTACATTGTAAAGTTTTGTCTATTATACAGTTACTTGCCTTTAGACATATGAGTAAAATGATTCCTATTAAAAGACAGCTAAGGATGTAGATACAAAGATGAATAAAAAATATGTAGCACAATATTAACAGTACAGTTATATAGTAAATGTTTAAAACTTTGTAAGCAAAAAGCATACTATTGAACAATAAAGTCACACACACATTATTTGCTAGTATACGATTAGTTATTTAAATATGTCAACACACCAATATGCAAGAAACAGACTCAGGCACATGATCTTTATTTAACAAAAATATACAGTTCTAAACCCCTGGATATGTGTAATCTTGCACACTTGTCAATCAGCTGCCTCATCGAGGATATGCAGTCAACTGGGCAGCTGCTAGCCTAGCACACATTTGACTGGGTCACTAGCACAGACCTTGAAGGTATTTTCCTGGCATTCTGAACATTATCAGCTTGTTGCATCTGCATAAAATAGTTCTTCACAGCTTACAAACAATGTGAATTTCTACTAGCTTAACTAGTTGAAATAAATCCTATGGTATGGACTTCTATCTTGCTTCTGAATGCTTTCTTAAATGTGATGTGTGCTGTGTGTGCTGTTCACAATATTTTCTCTCTTCATATGAAACATGGCTACCATCCAGATGTCTTACCACTTTCCACCTGTAGACATGCCATGACTCTTCCTGATCATAAGCAAAAACTCTTCCAACTACAACTGATTCTGTATTATAAGGCTGTACTGCAATAGTTGTCCTCTACAACTGTCTACTTCTTGTCCCTCTACTACTCTGCTGGTAGCCGTCTGCCTCTTTCTAGGGCCCACGCCCCCATTTCCCTTGATCTACCCATCTCCAGTCTTACTGTAACAGTTCTTTCAGCTTTTCTGGACTCGTACTTAAACCGAACTGCAGGGAATTGTAACTACTGGTCATTAATTTATCTAGAGAAAATTCAGGATGTGCATGTTACATGTGACGTCCTCTTCCATTTCCTCAGGGTTTTCATTCACATCCTGCTACAATACTCCATTAAATGGCTGACTCACTACAGTGGTTCTTGTCCTCATTCTCCGACTACTATGGTTTGTTGTATCTGGTCTACGAAATTTCTGATCTGCTGTGACTCACTCCCAGTACTTGATTGTGAAGGAAGCACATCAATTCAAAACCACCTCCAGACCTGTTGCTACAGCTACTTCACAGTGAAGTAGTCAGAATCCTGCTGTGATATCATGGGCACTGCAATGGATGAGACACTGTCCTGTCTTCTGTATGATTCTGTAAAGGGTTTGAAAGTATACTTATTTACTGATTATTGCAATGGCCTGCCTACATTCTTTTTTCCACTGCTGTTCTTTGTATTTCTTTTCTGTGGCAGTTTATGTAGCTCTGCCAACTGTCCACATTGGAGCAGATGACACCATATGTAAAGTGCATCAGCTGAGTGCTTTGCAAAGGTAAAACTGAAATGGGAAGGAGGATAGTCAGCCTGTCCTGTTTTCTGTCATTTCTCACAGTTACCTTGGATGTTTGTTTGTCTTTCTGTGTATCCGTCTATCTTAATGATTGATTTTTTTTTTTTTCGGTTAAACGAGAAGTACAAATAGACAGACCCATTTACACTGAAGGCCAGGTGAGAAATGTTCCAAGTTAAAACTGATAAAGATGATATAATAAAATATAACACTCATCTGGAATTTTAGTAAACATAGCAGCATTAAAATACACTCAAAAGTTTGGAAACTTGGCTATAAAACAGACCTGACAATGTGGTGATAGGAATGCCTTTCATAATCAAGGGTATATGACATCAGCGTGATTTCAAAGCAATGATGTCATATGTGAACACAAAGCTGAAATCAGAAAGGATATGTACAGTTATTTATGATGATCAGAGAGAGGATTTCTTTACAAAGTGTGGCATGAATTAGGAAGGAGAAAGTGCAAAAAACAGAAAGAGCAGAGGATTGGAAATGATGAAGCAAAGTAAAACAACTTTTAAGCTGAGAAATGAAAGAGAAGAGGGTATTCAGGTTGAAGAAAAAACTGAGGAGCGAATAAGACAATAGGAAGGCAAGCAAAGGGACCGACTGAAATGAACAGGGGCAGGAGATGCTTAGATGTTATTAAGTAGGCATGGAGAGAATAATGGGGAAGGCTGACTGCTTACAGCTGTGGAATATGAAGGCGTAATACTCAGTGGGGTTGTGGACGGTACATACTGGATGTAGGGTGAAATCACTGTGAAACTGCAAAAGCAGGAGCTGGTCAGGCGCACGTTTAAACCAGGCCGGAAGACTTTTTATCATAGTGCATCTCAACTCTGAAAGTAGATAATTCTAATATTTAGTGAAAGGGATGATGTGTAAAGCATTGCTTATTTTAGGAGATGTACTAGTGCACAAAAGTGAGGCTTTGCTTTTGCACAGAGGCCTAGCTGGCATATAACAAGTCAAAATACCTACTAGAGCAGGGCAATTTTTCCTAAGGAGATTTCTGTGACTAAAGAATAGTAGGATGGACTTCAGAAAATGTGCAACTTTCAGCTAGCTGAGCTTCCTCTGAGAGAAATGCAATAAATAGTGTGTGCACGAGTCACCAGCAACAAAACAAGTAATACTGTTGTAACTTGTAAGTCTCCATGACTAAAGTGAATTAGTATATGTGAACCAAAAAATGGCTAGGCAAAAAAAGTCATTTGTAGCAGCAACACCTGAGTGATCTGTCATGAAAGACCTTGATCTGGGCACTGTACCTGTTGTTGATTAGATTTTTACAGCAGTGTTTTCTGTGTGTATGCCAGTTTTTGCATCATTGTTATGGATTACTCCCAGGGGGTTGGCTGAATATGGGTGCTATCAGGACATTTGATGAAGGTTTGGGGTATGTAATTCTTTTAGGCGTGACACAGTTGTAGAAAACTTTAGTCTGTAGCCCAAGGGTTGTAGCCATGCATGAGCATGACTGAGCAGAGTCAAAGCTAGACTATGTCAGTGATATTGTGAATACTGAGGGCATGCCTTAGCAGTTGGGAATCAACTGCATATACAGTAAACAGTGTTTCTGTATGTCATTATTGAAGACAAGAAAAAGTTAATCATTGTTAGTGGATGAACAGTTTGCACATTTGCCTTTGGGAAGATTAGAAGCCTATGGGTTCTATCTCCAACAGTAGGAGCCTGAATTTTTAACCCGGTAGTGACACTGTAGTGCAGCATAAGGGGGATGCTGCACCCCAGAGATGCCTTCCTTTGGAAGAGAAGTTAAACTATGACCCCATTTCTCCGAGTTGATGGTAGCATAGATAGGGACAATTCCATAGCAGTTATTTTATTTGTGTTTAATAGGTGAGTAGGCTGAATCAGGACACTTCAGATACAACCAAGGCTAAATGGCAAAACAAATATATGGTAGGTAAACACAGACACATGAAATTGCAGTAAGCAAATACAAAACAGTGCATAAACTTCAGATATTTACAACAGAGAAATATTAAGAAATAATACATATGTATAATACATCAAAGTTTTCTGGCACAGTAAAGTTTTGTACTTTGTAGTTAAAATCTTGTCCAATAAAAAAGGTATGACAAACATAATTAATACGAAGGTAAAGATAAGGTGAAGAGATGAAGTTAAGTTGAACTGCTGAATTTCAATTATTGAAGTAGCATGTTTCTGCTAACCTGAATATGAAAAGCAAATGCCTTAACTCTTCCTTAAAATATAGTTTCAACTTTTTCTTAAGCAGTTCTAGTGTTTGTGTTGCAGCAATCTCACTTAGAAGGCTATTCCAGAAAGCTGAAGCTAGTTTTAAGAAAGATCTCTAACCAACAACTAATGAGAATTGTTGGATTACTTTACTAATAAAACCCATATTCTACTCTGACACATTCCAATGAGATATACATTGGGTGGTATTCACGGAAGTCTGTAGTACAAGCTATGCTATGGTTGCATGACTAGATGATGCACTTATATATATCCAAGTCTCCAGACTCAAATCAGATGTTGTAATTAACAATTCTACATTGGAGTGGCTGCAACAAGGAGTACAGATCTTATTTGTAAGGAAGTAAGCAGAGACACAAGACCTTCCAAGCCATGAGCACTCATGGTAGACCACCATAAAATCACACAGGAGGGTAGCTACAGTATTAGTAACATGAGAAAGATAAACATGCTGAACCACTGAATACTGTAAACTAGTTGGGTCAGGCAGCATCATGTCACGGGAAGTGGTACAACAGTATGCTAACTGCCACTGTCCAAAAACACAATACCACAGCAATCAATCTGTGGTGGCTAAATGAAAATAGCCACAACTATAAAGTTAAAATGAGATGTAAAGTAGGTGTATAAGATGGTACAAAGGGAGAAAAAAGCAAGAAGAGGAAGCACATAAGAGGAATACATGAGAGAGCTTAAGATATGGCAATGGAAAGCTAGTGTAAATTTCAATTTTTGAGGGGATAGAGACCCCTTTTTCTTTATGAAGAGGAAAGGAATGCAGGTAAGGTATACAAAGACAAAATGTGAATGGAAAAATATAGTAGAATATTTTGTGGGAGCTGGCAGACAAGCAAGGTTGGGGTGACAAGGGATGGACAAATACATATAGAGAGGTGGACAAATGAAGATGGGGAGAGCTGGACCACAAACAAGGCATGAGACATGGTACATTAGGATGGGTGTTCACCATGTAGGTATAGTGTTAACTTGGGCAGCAGCCTACAGAGAGCCATTGCCAACTAATGGGAGGTGATGGCATATGTTCAGTTTCCTTCTGGTAGCCTGAGGGTTGGGGCCCACTACTCCAGCAAATCTGCTATCTGTTGCAAAAGAACTTCCATGAGATTAAATTGCTGGGCCACCCTCTGGTCAACCTTCTCTGCAACTATCTGCTGTAGTTGTGGTTGATACATACATATGTGGATAGGGCTGTCAACCTTAAGGAGCCTTTCTCCATTATCCCCATGGAGGTAATCTTTCTCCATTGAGGCAGCTATACTCCACCTTCTGATCTCCCACCAGTCACAACAAAAACAGGGTCAGTGGAGTGAACTCCGCCTCCTCTTCTTCAACAGGTGAACCTACATGGTAGAGACAAAATGGGAAAGTTGCCATGAATATAACACGGCACTGGTATAGTCATCTTTAAAGCCTACAATGAGCCTACACACCCTGAGCTGCTGCCAATCTTTCCTGTGCCCTATATCACATTTTAAGGAGCAGCTTTTCCTCAGTGGAAAGATAAAAAAAAACTCAGTAAAATTAACAAAGTTCTATCTAAGTAAATAGAAATACACCTATTAAACAGAATAAAAATAAATACGAGTTAAAAATAAATACCTAAAATATATCTCCAGGTACTCTTTTTGTATATTAGTTTTCCATTCCTGCAATACTTCAGGCTGGTGACATTTGAAATAACTGTAATAGTGTCAGAAATGTTCTGCATGCTGTGAATGTGGATTTTTAGTTTCTAGTCCAGGTTATGGCAGGCATCCAGTTGTTTGAAGGGGCCATCACAGCAACACAGAAGTCACTGCCTGAAGTATGTCTGAAGGTAATAAAGAAATATCTTTGTCTCCTTCATACACTATGCAGGATATCTATGCATCTTGGTACTATCATATAGCTCTGTCTTGCAAATTGCCAAATATCAAATTATACAGCAAAATGTAAGACAGCTGCACACTTATATATATATATATATATATATATATATATATATATATATATATATATATATATATATATATATATATATATATATATCCATACACACACACACACACACACACACACACACACACACACGCACATATACACACATATATACTGAAGAATCACATGCCGGTAGTATTTAAACATTAGCATCCCTCATGCTAAAATTCCACAAATGTTGCATGACTTTCATGCATCAATCTGTTGCACATCAAAAGCTGTCTAGTATAAAAATAAAATAATGAGATTCATAGACACACACGCTAAGATACATCAGTTGTCTGTGTAGTATGCTAACATTCTATAAAATAGCTGAATTTTGTGACTCAGTGCCATATTAGTTGCAATTATTCCTTAGACTCTGTTAAAGCATATGGTGTTTTTTAAATATTTGCTAGCAGTAGATGATAGGATTACACTGGTATGGCATATACTTCCTATTCTGATAATGTCATACAGCAGGACCATACTAGAACAGTAGGTATGTTATAGTTGTATGTGTTAGCAGTGGAAATGTGACAACTTACTGAAGTTGTAATAGTGAATGGAAAATCAGGAAATGTCAGAATGTTGGAATTTTACAGTGTTGAACTCAAAATATTTAATAGCATACATGTACTACATATGTAGACTGTGCCAATGCACAGCCAATCAGCAAATAATATCACTCCCCTGTTAGTGAAACTTGAAAATGAGTGCTAACATGGGGCCTGCAAGGGGTAGGGAACAGGTCTAGCTCTCTACACATGTAGAAGGGTAGGTATTTTGAATTCTAAATTTTAACATTTTAGAAATGTGCATTTAGTATTATGACTTTCACTACATTGCTCTTCAGTACACTGACGTGGACCCATTAGTAAAATGTCAAATTCTGATTTTACTTAATTGCAGTAGGGTGCACACATGTAGATAATGGGTGTTTGGGGAAGGAGTAGCTGCATCATGCCATGTCATCAGACATTAACAGATAACAGTAGGCACGTGCCCCAGGTACAACTGTATGGGTTAATAGATCGGTATCTAATGACTACCTTACCTGTTTCAGTGTTGTTGCTGTACCCATCACTGCATGAATTGTGCTGTGTTTTGGGGTGAGCTCTATCATGTTATGTCAGCAGACCCTTGTAGAGACTACATTTCATCAAAGCACATTATGTAGTAGAGCACAACAGCACCCCTCATAAGACCTGTATTTTGGGAGAATGTTCCTCTGTGGCAAATGTACATTTTCATTACCTGTATTCGTATCTTGATCAGTATGCATTTAAACATTATCTGTACCTAAATCATGTCCACAGGTTAGGAAAACAAAAGCAGGAGAAGCTCAGCAATGCTGAAATGAAATATTTCTGCAAGTACTTTAACAGTACAACCTGTATTTTGAAGGTTGAAATGCCTGCCTGTATTGCACGTACTGTAAATATTAATATCACTTGCATTTATAACTGTAAATAACTTACAGATGTATTGTATCTACATACTTACAGTACTATGTACATCTCTCTGTGTATTCTTTATTCTGTGTATAATTTTCTGTTTGTGTCTTTTACCATGGTATCTGGGTTGTGGCTGAAAAGATTCTGTCAGCCAATCCACTTACCCAGTTATCAGACTGAAGTAAAATAAAACAAAGGTGGGACACAGCAGTCATCAAGGGACCATGCTTGACTGTGATGAAAGGTATCAGTGATGAGGACATCTCAACCATACATACTATGTCCCAGTATCAATGCTGGATGACTAACATACTCAACCATGCAAAGCAGAAAGCATGTGTCATTGCATGGCAAACTCTGTCATGGGGCCTCCAGTGTTCATCAAACTGGCAGAAGAGATGGAGTTCCTCAATGTAACTGCAATGAAACCAGGCAGAGGTGTGGATATTGGTGTGAGCCCAGCCCATCCCATGAATGTCTTAGAGGGAGATAGACCAGGTTACTAATATGTATCAGTGGTTTGCATCTACATGTGCTACACATACTGGATGTATCATAAATAACTAGATGCAATGCACATTTCTTTCTCATAGGCACATCTGAACTGTAACAAGGAGTATGCAATAGAGGGGCTAAGGCCAAGTAATAAAGATTTTGATGCATGCACATTCTTGTAGCTAATGTGTTCACTGGTATGAAATATTAGGTGGATGAACTATTTTATATCAAAACTATAAAAAATACAAAAAACATTTAAAATACAGCCCTTTCTGTAAGCATAACAATGCCATGCAGCATGGGGGGGGGGGGTCCTAAGGAAATATCCTTCCATGGGGTGTTAATGCCTACTGTCTTCTGGCGCTGGGCCTCACAATTCTCCTGGGTAGGTATTAATTCCCTGATAATGCCCACCCTGTTGGATATTTTTACCTGTTTATTCATTATACTGCTAAGCATTATTGCAGCCTCATGATGCACTGCACCTAATTAATTATATATCAGTTATGCCAGCTTTTAATTAGCAAATTACTGATCATTAACTTTGGGATTTGATTTAATGGCATTGCATGTCATTCCAAAAATAATATTAATACTTTACTTATGACTTCATTACAAGCCATGGTTGTGCCACTCCATAGATGGCAATGAAGGCATGAATTTTTATAGGAATTATTGTCAAGTCATATTAATTTAGGTGACTAGGAAGTGATACAACCTTTTTAGTCTGTCTTAGAGGGCAAACTGTACCTCTCTAGGCACTGGTTCATGGGTTCATAGGTAAATACTAGGCTAGCTGTCCTTGAGGGTTATTTTAACTAGCCAGTTTCCCTTCTAATGGTGAGAATCAAACCCTGTGTCTCATGACTGTGAGGTAAACATCTTAACCATTATACCAAGTACAAATTTAGATTAATGACTTTTGAAATTGTATAGTTTAGTTGAATGTACCTGTAGTTCCCATCTAATGCTTGCATTTCCATTTGAACCAGAAGGGACTCACGGAAACAGATAGCTGGTGCCAGAGCCATGGCCTGAAGTTAAACGCCAAAAAATGTATAGTCATACCCTTCAGGAAAAATATAGGTGGCAATCCACTAAGCACAGAAGAGGTTATCAGGGACCTGGGGACCCAGGTTGACAGTGGCCTTTCTTTTGACACTCACATTGCTAAAGTGGTTAGAAAGACCTTCTACATTGCCCACATGATCATGAAGGGATTCACATCCAGATCTAGTGAGGTCATTGTTCCCTGTACTCTTCACTTATCAGACCAATGATGGACTCAAAATCTGTCATATGCTGCCAGATTGAAGAAACTCCAGCTCTAGGCGACATGTGCCTGACATACAAGGCCATGTCCAACCCAGAATTAATGGACATGCTCCACCTCAAAAAATCCAAATCTATCAAATCCACTAAACCTTAGCACGGATATAAATCAGAGACTCCCTATGCTGTGGAATAAAATCCCGGTCCATGTGAGGCAGAGCACCTCGCTGACTCTGTTCAAGAGAAATCTAGACCTGTGGATGGAATCATCTCTGGGTCACTGCTGGACAGAGGCACAACAAACTAATGGGCACAGTATTTTTTCATACTTATAAATGCCTTAGGGCAGATAGCCTAGTATAAACCTATGAACCTATGAACCTATGAACTGATTTGCCATAAAAATTGTCTCTTCCCCTTGTCATCTAAACATTTTACTCTGGAAATACTTTTTATGTATGAGGTTAAGAGTTTTGCGTTCATCCTTAGCAAGCATTACAGAGACATAAGGAATAAACTGATAAACTGCTATCTATAAGCCATTTTGAGTTATGGTCTTTAGCATTAGAAGTGCTTGTTTATAATATATCTGAAATTGGTCCACTGATTTTACTGAGGTTAAAGTTGTTTGTCACTTACCCTGGTTTATGTGGTTATTTCATTAATTTTCCTCTTAGGACATTGCTTGTAAGTTTCAAAAAAAGAAGGTGCCTGCATACATGATAACATAAAACAGATAAGCTGATACATTAGTGTAGGTGTGAAACATACATAACAGTTTATGATTTAATATAATCAAACATGATTGCTTTTTTATCCTCCAGTAAGAACCAACTGATTTACATTTTGTATCATTTTAATATTATACATATAACTTTGGTTAATAAATACAGAACAAAAAGTGCATTTTCTGGGATAACATTTCATTATTTACAACTGATAGTCTATTTTGTAGTGCAAATTTTTTTATAAGTTGTACTTTCATATCTGTTAGTGTTGGTTATGTGCTGAGTGGAAGAGATGATATGCTACACAATACATGACTATTCTTGTACACCAAACAAAAATGTTGTAAATATGTTTGATCCTAAGGTTAATGTTATTGAGATAGGCTTATATTTAGAGTATCCAACATTTCAGTTAGCCAGGTCAAGAGTTAACATGATTATATCCAGTCTTAGGCCAGTTGGCTTTTGCTTAATTTATGCATTGCATTGTTTACTAGAAACCTGAGATAAGTTGATAAGTTCATCAGTTATGTACCAGCATTAAGGTTGTGTGGATGCTTAGTGGCACTGACTCCAAGATTTCTGGATCAACCACTTTGTCCCCAGCCCACAAATCCAATTTTATCTTAATGGATTCTAAATTCTTACTTTCTCTAATTTAAAGTGGTAATTTATTCCATAATGTCATCAATCTTTGAGTTAAGAAGAGTGACAGAATTGTGTCCTCATATTACCTAAATCAAACTTCATACCCTAATGTCTCCATGTTAAACTACAGTTGTAACGTTTATGTCCAAGATAGCTTATAAACAAGAGTTGTAAAATATTTTGTAGGCAAATATTAATTTACCACAAATGCAATGATAATGAGTCATAAATTAATTGAGGTATGTGCATCTATTATTGAAAATATAATCTTTGTGAAGTAAAATCTTCTTTGTGAATTTTCTTTGCACCATGTGAAATGATACAACTGACCTGTATTGCATATACAAACATGTTATTGTACTTTAAAATTGGCCTAATATATAGTTTAAATATAGTCATGTCAGACATCTCATTTCTTGTGCTATGATTTTTAAATGCTTATCCCATTTGATGCATAACTTTATTACTTATCAGTTGAGCATGTGTGCAAAATGAAAGATTAGTGGTCATGGTTATTCCTAGGTCTTTATATTGGATTACCTCCTTTAGTGGATATTCTAGTAGAAACACATGCAAATGAGCAGCCTTTCAAAAATACATTATATCATAATTGTCGTAACTAAAAGGTATAACTATATTGTGTGCCTAATCACTAGTCTGTTTCATATACGAATTTTAATAGCCAATATCAGACTCATTCTGAGTAATGAGTCCAGTCTTACAATCATCTACATGATAATTTATCCAACATGTCTTCGATCTAGGAATGGAGGCAAATACAATATTAAATAACATCAGTCCAAGAACCATGCCTTATGGAATTCCAAGATGGATAGGAAGAGATCCAGAGCTTCTGCCCTGTATGGTTACACATTGGGATCTATCTGTTAACCATGACATAATCCATTTCACTGGGAATATATTGAGCTTAGCCTTGATAAGGCCTTGGTAGATGATATGATAAGGAAGGAAGTCAAAGGATTTGGCTAAGTCTAAGTCAATTACTCCACATGAGAGACCTAGATCTAGGGCCTTAGTAAATTGATTATAAAAACTTAGGAAACTTATCAATGCAGACCTGCCCTTTATAAAACCATGTTGATCTAACTAAAACATGGCAATGTCTGTGCTACTGTTCTCTACTATTTCAGAAATGTGTCTTTGGAAGCTTTTGCCTAGAATGGAAGTGAGGCTAATGTGTCTATAGTTAACATAATTTTTATTACCTTTTTTGTACACTGGTGCTATAGCAGATGCATTCCATGAGCTGGGAAGAGTACTTGTTCGTAAAAGGTTGATAAATATTAAATGTAATACCAGTAGCAACATATTTTTAATTGTTAGTAACTGTACGGAGGGGATCAAATCAAGACCCATATAAGCTGAATTCTTTATTTTTCTAAAAGCTCTTTCTATCATTCCCTGAGATATAATAAGTCAGGTTGCACTGTCATGAATTACAACATTAGCTGATAATCTGTCAAAACTATATCTAACAGTGAACAGTGTTGTATAGCATTAGATGTGTGCTGTCAAAGGATTAATGTATTTTACTGCCATTACATTTTATAGAGTTTACTGGCTGATAAAAAAATTGTTGATATTATTAAAATAACATCTGTACTTATTATTTTTCTCTTAAGTGATCTACTGGTGTTATTAAAATTATCTTGTTATTGTTGTTTTTTTCTTGTAAACTTTATATTTCTTTTGCTTTTTCATATGCAATTTATAAAGATCCAAATTCTTCCAGGGAGGAAATGTATTTTTATGTGAACTATGTTTATAAGTAACTGCAGACTCAAAGCTATAAGATGTAAATTATGCAAAGTGCTGCATCCAAATTTCACTTTATTCAATAAACATGGTGGCCAGTCTATTAAGTGTATTGATTCTAGTAAAGTCCTAAAATTGATTCTTTCATAACTGCATTTTTTTTATGAACTCTAAAACCTGAAGTCAGGATTTTTTCCTCAGTGAGTTGTGATCTGAAAGTCTAAGGGGTGCAACAACTATTAAGTTGTCGATAATACAAGGGTTATTGGCCAGACGCTATTAGTCCCATTGGTATTTTCAGTGACAAGTTGGATCAGTCCCCATGATAAAATATTCTTCTAGCTCACTAGTTGAATGGTCATGTTGAATGAACAGTCATGTTATGCTGCTGTTTTATGTCATTTACTCTCCACTTAGCTGGGGAGTCAGATAAACAACAATTACTATGCCTAACCAAGTAGGGGTATAAGTGTGATTACTGGAGTATGTGTTCTTGGAATTTGCTTGGCTTACAGGTAATAGCTAAATGGAAATTGTTCTGCCACTTGTTTTACATAAGGGAAACATGTTTTTTACAATAAACTTATATGCAGGCCTACTAATCTCAGACATACAAGAAGTGTGTACCATATATATATATATATATATATATATATATATATATATATATATATATATATAAATATTTACATATATATTATTTTACTTGCCCTGAGAAAAATCGCCCCGTCAGGATTTTCAGTATTCGTTATTTTCGTTTCTGGAAAATAATGTTCGGTGTTGTAGGTTTCGAGATATAAAAGTATATCTACCTATCTACCTACCTACACACACACACACACACACACACACACACACACACACACACACACACACACACACACACACACACACACAGACACACACACACACACACACACACACATATATATATATATATATATATATATATATATATATATATATATATATATGGTTTCACTTCATAATCTCAAAATGCTGAAATCTCGAATTTTAGCATTTCGAAACTATGAAGCCAAACCATTCCCAATCCTGAAACCCACAATCACGAACATACATACACTATACACCACATAACACACACACCATTCTACCCACAGCACACAAACCACACAACCCTACACTACATGTAAGCAGGGGGGCAAGCCCCCATGCACCTCCTACTTATATAGATATATATATATATATATATATATATATATATATATATATATATATATATATATATATACCAACTCCAAGATCGCACATAATGAAAAAAAAAATCAAACTACAGCATTCTACACTTGCTTGCACACAAATGCGCATCACACATACACAAACACCAACAAATCCAACACTCACACTCATACGTACACCACCCTACCCTTACCCACACATACAACGTAACGTACAAAAACACACATATACACTCATTGACCTTCAATTCCAAACACCATACCAGCCAAACACTTCACATAACTTACCAGAAATGCATAAGCGCGGATTCAAGATATTCAAATTCACTCTTATGCAATTGTGACATTCTGCATTTTCAACTTCATGGTCTCGGAATGCTGAAATTCAAGATTTCAGCATTTCTAGATTATGAAGTGAAACTATATATATATATATATATATATATATATATATATATATATATATATATAAACACACACACACAAACACACACACACACACACACACACACACACACACACACACACACACACACACACACACACACGTATGTATGTATGTGTGTATGTATATATTGGCCACAGGTAAACCAATCATTATAAAGTGATCATTCTGGTCAAAAGGGGTTTCCATATAGCAGATTACAAGTTAAGGATGATTTTCAAGAAAAGTTTGTTATAGTGGAAGCTATCAGACTTTAATACATATGGTTTGGTTTTAGGTTGAGATAGGAATTTAACGTTAGGCTATCAGACTTATAAATACTCATAATCTCTTTGATCATTACTGTTCTTTGTATCGAAAAGGAAAAGAGGTCACATTTATTTATTTACTGGCATTTGTTTACTGGAAAAGTCTGACTGGGCCATTCATGACCCCATTTAAGCCAAAGCTCAGGAAGCATACCTCTCAACCTTTTCGTGCAAGAAATCTGGACAAATCCTGAAAAAAATGGGAACACAAAAGCCCAAAAATAAGGACATATTTTAAA
The DNA here is from genome assembly GCF_019279795.1 of Protopterus annectens. NCBI lineage: Eukaryota > Metazoa > Chordata > Ceratodontiformes > Protopteridae > Protopterus > Protopterus annectens. The sequence continues at coordinate 617,596,432 of NC_056737.1, forward strand.
TATTATTTTTATAAACTCAAAAAAGTTGCTAAAATTATAGGATTTGAGTTGGCATGCATTTTCTGAAGGACATGAAGTCTGTAACTCAAATGTATATCATTTTGTGAGTTCAGTCCTTAGATCATCCCAGACATTTTATGAGGATCAGACCAAAAATATAAGACAAAAATCTGGATACTTGAATGGTATGTCCGGAAGAAAATCTCCAGAAGGTGCAACATATTATAACATATATAGCTTTTAAGTAGCAATTACATAAAGATAATAGTATATTAAGTTCAATACATCTGCAACATTTACAGTTGTAGAAATACTTGGACAGTATATACATTTGTGATAATAAACAGAATTTATAATTGTGGTAGTAAAGCCACACTGAAGTTCTACACAAAAAGTTAGACTTAGTTGTAATAGAAAACTATGTCAACAGAATTAAAAACCTTTGAAAATTTCTGATAAGGTAGCGTCATGCCTAGAGAGCAGTTTTGTGAAGTTTAGCATTGTATGCACAGCATTACGTAAGATCTGTTAACTGAATTACTGACTAGACACCTTGTCATAGCAAAAACCTATTTTACATTGTGTCTATGATAAGTGAGAGAAGGATTTTTTTCTGGCATTAGCTGAATGCGTGAATTAGCCAGGAGGGGAAGACTTAATGATATAGCGAGATATTGATTTGCACTGTTTTTTATTAGCTTTGAAGGTTTTATGGCATTCTAGCTACTGGCTAGAAATTTTCTCATCTTGCTGTAGATTATGGTCAAGAATATACTTTATCTAAGTGGTTCTAGATATTTAACTTTAAGTATTGCTCAGAACCTAGATCTTTCTTGGATGATTCATAATTAATTTGAAAATGACTGCATATTCATATCATATGTCTGGTACAACTTTGAGGCTAAATACATTAAACAAGGAGGTAAAATCATACACTGAGGTATTAATGAAGTCATCATTTGCATTGCATAAAGGTGAAGATGTCCTATTGGATATTTGCGCTTAAATCCATGAAAAGAGACTTCCTGTTTAGTAAAGTAATGTATGCTAAAAATGTTGACAGGCAGATTTCTTCTTCTTTCGGCTTTTCCCGGTTAGGGGTCGCCACAGCGGATCACCTGTTTTCATTTCTTCCTGTCCTCTGCATCTTGCTCTGTCACACCAACCACCTGCATGTCCTCTCTCACCACATCCATAAACCTTATCTTAGGCCTTCCTCTTTTCCTCTTACCTGGCAGCTCCATCCTTAGCATCCTTTTCCCAATATACCCAGCATCCCTCCTCAGCACATGTCCAAACCAACGTAATCTTGCCTCTCTGGCTTTGTCTCCAAACCTTCCAACCTGGGCTGAACCTCTAATATACTTATTCCTAATCCTGTCTACCCTCATCACACCTAGTGCAAATCTTAACATCTTTAACTCTGCCACATCCAGCTCTGACTCCTGCCTTTTTGTCAGTGCCACTATCTCCAACCCATATAACATAGCTGGTCTCACTACCCTTTTGTAGACCTTCCCTTTCACTCTTACTGGTACTCGTCTGTCACAAATCACTCCTTACACTCTTCTCTACCCACTCCACCCTGCCTGTACAGATTTCTAATCTCAAAACCTATATCACATAACTGGACAAGTATCTCCAACAAAATTTTGTCTTAGATGAATTCTCAAAACTATCTGCTGTCCAGCATGAATTCATATTACTATACACTTCCCATCTCTTGCTTTTCAAATCAAACTCTCATGCAAAATATGTAAAGAGGCCAACTATTCTGTCAAAACTGTTGGTTAATCTAGTAAAATAAAAACATATCTCAATCAATATATTTTAGTGCTAATAAACAGTAATCACCATATGCAACCTGAATATCTTCTTAAAGCATTTTTTATAAAATGTATGAGGAGACACATGTTTCTAAAAATTCAAATATAGTGAAAATGATATCAGTATATCATATAAACTGTTCGGTGATATATATTGTCAATACATCATTGAGCAGTTTCTCTCCAAATCCATTCCAGTTTCTCTCCAAATCCATTCCAAAGAGCTATATTTCAAAATTAGGTACAGATATTATGCTGCATGAAGTTTTAGAGGCTGTATCAATCATATCTTATACTTCTAGACTGGATGGTTTTGATGACTCTTGCTTTAAAATGTTTAAAAAGCGACTAGCTCCAATTTTGGTCAAATTTTACAATCATATTAAAAACATGATGTGATGACCCACCAGTGGACCAGTAATCAAAGAGTCTTAATCCACACCACTGGCAACAGTGGTGGATGTTCACTGACAGGATGACAGGTACACACAGTATTTCTAGATGCAGTTCTCTGCATCAAATGCAATTTCCCTTAAGAGCACACAGGGACTGCAGTCATTCCGGGGCTGGTTTCTCCCTTTTTCACCACATCCCCAATAAGGCTCTCCACTGGCACAGCTATAGAGTTGAGATCTCAGCTGCTTGACCAAGCCAAGACCACCAGCACCCTGTTTGTCCAACCAGTGGTTTATGTCCCTGTCCAAGTAGCTCACACACACACACACACACACACACACACACACACACACACACACACACACGCACGCACACACACACACACACACACACACACACACACACGCACACACACACACACACACACACATTGAGAAGGCTGCCATAGGTTTACTAGCTATGCCCCCTTCTGCCCAAACTATAAGGTAGTTATCATTGCCACCAGTCACTCCTTATCAGCAACTTCAGGGCCCTTAACAAAGGGTGTCCAATTTTACTGTGTAATATTAATGTTAATATAAATGGTAGTTTGACCAAGAGCAAGGCTATTAGGAGTGGCCCACACAGTGTAACCAAATAAATATACAAGTATTCTCAAAATTTAAATATCTCTACACAGATCATTCATAATGAAAGATTTAAATATATTTAATAATAAATAATAAAAGAACACGACAATACTAAATATATATTCACAGTGACATCAGAGTTCAAAACCACAGGAAATATTTAAAATAATATTGCAGTACAGGCTCACACAAATAAGGAAAAACATCTAAGCTAACCTTTACTATATTCCTGATTGTATCTAAGAGAATTATACTGTTCCCTAGAAACTTATTTCATTAGAGAAAGGCAGATGTGATGAATGTTTCTTAATGTTGTTGTCAGGTCCAAGACCAAATTCAGAATGTTCTGTCTCACTAAGAGACTTCCCAAATTAATATCTAAAATATTACTGCTGGGATAGCATGCAGAATGACATCATTTCTGGTCAGCTGATTTCTAGTTCCTAGGCTAAAACCCCCATTGCTAGAAGATGGCAGCATTTAGCATCTACCTGTAAAATATACAGTCAAGGGCTTTTCCTCAGATCTTTGGCAGACGCTGGAAGTCATAAAGCAATTGCATTCTTTCATGCTTCAAAACTAGCAATTAGTTCACTCCACGGACAATACAGAAAGCTTCCTAGTACAGACCTTGTGTCTCTAGCTACATTGAAAATTTGAGAGATAGCCTCTTTATTATATCCGAATTTAATTTCAGATATTTTTCTAAAGTTTGCTGGACTGGGGTTAACCTCCTGTATTCCAGTTTCCACTATTAAACTATATATATTTAAACAGTTAAATAGTGCATGTACATTTCTGTTCTCTTCCAGTAGGGCACACTGTGTATACACTTCAAGCACAAGCACTCCACAAAATACTTTTTCAATGCAAACATCTGAACAGAGCAGTTTGATATACACATGACATACAGTTCGAATACACTTGTAACACAAGCATCTTATATAAATGATTTCAATATTCACCAATGACATATCATTATTTACAAAATTCTAGCTAGCTATGCTGGCACCATCTCCTTTTATCACACATGGTATCAAAAACAATTATGTGAATGAGTCAAGAACAAATTTTACTTTTAAACCAAATACAAATACATGGTTCATCAAGAGCTATCAGCCTGTATTGCTGACTAATCATGACACTGACATCTATTTGATGATACTAGCTATGAGGAATCATCTGGTTGCTAACCAGTTCATTTCAAATCTCCACATGGGACTGAGGGAGACCGTAGCCAACAATATCATATCAGAACTAGTTTAGTATTACATGATAATCTACAAGAGTATTTGCACTGAATGCAAGTAAAGCATCTGATCATGTGCATGCCCCTTTTCTAGTGAAAATCTTAAAAGAGCTGCTTTCCCAGACAGCTATATTTCAGCTATAAAGATTTCATATTGCTTAACTTCCATCTATTTTACATTCAGTGAATGATTTTTCCACTCTGTTGAGACTTAGAAAGGAACCTGGTAAGGATAACTTTTGTTACCCTATCTTTTTGTCCTATCTATACCTTTAATCCTTGTTCTTTAAATTCCTTCAAGATCCCAGGTTTTTAGTAATTTATTTTCAATACAAGTATGAACATAACCTTATTTGCAGGTTATATTCTTTATTGAAGGTTGTGCATCAGAGCTGGCAATTTGGCACGTAAAAATCTACTGCCAATCATTAGCGGACCGGAGTTCCGCTGTGGCGACCCCTAACCGGAAAAAGCCGAAAGACGCAACAACAACAACATTCTTTATTTCCAGGACTCATTTAACTGTATCACTTATTTATTTCACTTAATCAAAGTGATGACATCCCGCTCACCAGGCTGAACAAGGAGAGGGTCACGGTGAGCAGCCTGTCGGGCGCTAGGATCCGCCACATAACACAAGCACTCAGGTCACTCCAAGGCAAGTACAAATATGACTCAGTCATTGTCCATGCTGGTGTGAATGACCTGAGACGTACCTCCCTGGACTACATGAAAAGAGACATAAAGGAGCATGTAGCCCAGGCCGGTATGACCCTGACCTTGAGTAGCATCTTACCCTCACCAAGAATGATGCCACAATATGAAGACAAGATGATCAATTTCAACAATTGGCTTAAGTACTGGTGTCATTCAAAGGGGATCCAATGCCTGTCAGCTGGGGATGATATGCTCGACAAGCCATGATGCTTCGCTAGGGACAGCTTGCACCTGTCACCCCTGGGCTTTCGGATATTGGCAAAGGCACTTGCTACACCCATAGTGCCTTTTTTAGGCAAGGTTCAAAAGACAAACCCACCTCCATAGGTATCACAAGGGATAAGAAACTAAGAGTAATGCTACTCAATGCCAGAAGTCTAAACCTCAAGATGCATGCACTCGAAACTCTCCTTAGCATGGAGAACATCGATATCTGTGCAGTAACAGAAACCTGGTTCAGGGCTCCAGAGAGCACCCCAGCACTACCAGGTTATACCTCATACCATGCTTTTCGGCCCCAAAACTTGGACCGAACCACAAAAGGAGGGGGAGTATCGATATTCATCAAAGATACCCATACCTCCAGGTTGGTGGCAAAGCACGAAGCATCAGAAACTATCCATGTGCAACTAACAGTGGGTAAAACTGCCTTCCAGTTTATAGCCTGCTACAGACCACCCTCCCAAACCCAGGAACCCCACTCGGCCTTTCTGAGAACACTGGAAAATATGAAGGTCTCTCCAAACACCATTATATTGGGCGACTTCAACTACCCAAACATAGACTGGGAGCATTACTCTAGCTCCAACACCCTAGCTCAAAGGTTCCTAGAATTTATAAACTCAAATGCTATGGAACAACTTGTTACTACTCCCACAAGAGGGGAAAACATACTGGACCTGATCATCACCAACATGGGGACTCTATGCTCCAGATCAGAAGTGTATCCCTCACTGGTAAGATCAGACCATAAACTAATCTCACTGGATATTCACATCCCGACCCCACCCCCTGCCCAGAAAACCACAGTGAAAAACTTCTCTAAAGCAAATTTCACACTCCTCAAAACCGAGGTGGGATCCTTCAAAGCCCTCAGGCCTGTGGAAAATATGGCCCAGACCGCAGAATCCTTTATAAACGCATTCTATGAACACCTTCAGGAATGCATGGATCATGCGATCCCAAATAAAACCAAGACCCAATCCTCCAAAGGCAGACATCCTGTCTGGTGGACCCCAGCCATAAACAAACTATACAATAGAAGGAGGAAGCTACTAAATGATAGAGCAAAATCCCAAAAAGGGAAGGCATCACTGATCAGTATTAGCAAAAAACTACGGGCACTCATAAAATTGTCTAAGGCCAGCTTCGAGAGAAAAATTGCACAGGACACTAAGGATAATCACAAGGCTTTCTTTAGTTATGTTAGGTACCTGGGTGGTAATTCCCAGATATGCTCAGAATTAGTCCAAAATGACAAAAAATACACTGAACCCACAGACATTGCCAACATCCTAGCTGACAGGTTCAGCGCAAACTACCCCCCCTCACCACCAAAAGGGCAAATATCTATCCCAGCAGAGTGCTGCCCCCCTGACATCTCAGATGCTCAGGTAAGAGCCGCCCTCTCCAAAGCAAAAAACACAGCATCAATGGGACCAGACGGTGTCCCGGGCTGCATCCTACATGAACTCCAAGAAGAGCTAAACTCAAACATAAAACTACTGTTCAATCTCTGCCTTACTACAGGATATGTGCCCAAAGAGTGGCATACAGCAACAGTGGTCCCTCTCCATAAAGGTGGTGCCTCAACGGATCCTGGAAACTATCGCCCCATAAGCCTGACTAGCTTGGTCTGCAAAGCTATGGAAAGGATCATCATGGACCTCATAAATAAAGATATTGGGACCTACAGACACTGGATCCTACCCAGTTCAGCTTTGTTAAGGGCAGATCCTGCCTCTTAAACCTGGTTGATTTCTTTGAAACAGTCACCAAGGCCATTGACGAGGGGAAGGTGGTCCACACAGCATACCTGGACCTCGCAAAAGCCTTCGATACAATACCCCACTCAGGCATTATAGATAAGCTCACCAGCTTAAATATAAACCCCTATGTCACTAGATGGATTGCAAACTGGCTCAAGGACAGAACCCACATGGTTAGAATTGCTGGAGCCATGTCAGACTCCAAACCAGTTACAAGTGGTGTCCCACAAGGCTCAGTCCTGGGACCTCTCTTGTTCGGTATATATTTCTCGGAGGTACAGGCCAACACGGAAGGACTGTGGCTGACCAAGCTTGCAGATGACTGCAAACTAGGTGCCATAATCGACTCTCCAGCTGACACAAGCATCCTACAAAAGGGCCTCATAGAAACAGACAACTGGTGTCAGAGCCATGGCCTCAAGCTAAATCCCAAAAAGTGTATAGTCATCCCCTTTGGCAAAAACAAAGTGCCCACAAATTACCACATAGGTGGTAATCCATTAAGTACAGAAGAAGTAATTAGGGACCTGGGGACCCAAGTTGATAGCAATCTTTCATTTGACAACCACGTGGCCAAAGTGGTTAGAAAAACATTTTATATAGCCCACCTAATCATGAAGGGATTCACATCTAGATCAGGGGAGGTCATTGTGCCTCTTTACTCATCCCTCATCAGGCCCATAATTGAGTACAATGCCCCTTTTGGGATGTACCTTACCAGACACCTGCAGCAACTGGAAAGACCCCAAATGTACCTCACCAAGAAGATCAAAGGGCTCAAACAGATGCAATATGTTGCCCGGTTAAAGAAACTCCAGCTCTACTCAGTGGCATACCGCCTGTTCAGAGGCGATCTGTGCCTGACGTATAAAGCCATGTCCAACCCGGAATTAATGGACATGCTGCACCTCAGAAAATCCAAATCCCATCAAGATATGCGCTCGAGAGACCTGAACCTCAGCACTGAAATAAATAGGACATGCTGGAGGGACAGATTCATAACCCAGAGGCTCCCTTCACTCTGGAATAAAATCCCAGTCCAGGTTAGGCAGAGTCCCTCATTGACTCTCTTCAAGAGGAATCTTGATGAGTGGATGGGAGATCATAGGTTTACTCCAGGTATCACTTCTGTGTCACTGTTAGACAGAGGCACAGTATACTAACCTCATAAAAGGGCATAGCAAAATAAATTTAAAATGGGTGGCGAAAGCTAAACACATTCTGGCTAGGCTTATAAATACCCTAGGGCAGATAGCCTAGTATGAACCTATGAACCTATAAACCTATGAAAGGTTATAGTAAAGTATCAAAGCATAAACTAAATGCTCTTAATTTAACTTTGTTCCCCCTACAGGCTACAAAAATATAGTTAACTCTTCCCTGGTATTGAATATAAACATTTCACTCAAAAAAAAAAGCTTAAATAGCTATAAATTAAATATACGGCTGATACAAATACCTTAATTTTTGTAAAATTCAGACACAGACTAGAAAAATAAAAGTGGACCTTAACAATTGGAACAAACTTAAATTTAGTCTGCTGGCTTGAGATCCATAATGAAAATTAATATCTTCCCAATATTTTTATTTTGCAGTAAATTAATTTCATCCATTTTGAATAAAATTTTTAAATATTTTTAACAAAAGAATCCCCAAAGTTTTTTTTTATGGAATAACCACAATTTCCAGATCAGTCTGTGTGATCTGTTCACTTTACCACAGGTTCCTGCAACATTTCTCTTTGGATTCGCTTTGTTAGAGAATGTTAAGAAATTGGGTGCCTCTGTGAAATCCCTCCCATTTATACATAAATCCTTATATATCTTCCCTAAGTTTCTACCTTTCATTAATTTGTTAATATTGGGTTCTCATAATTTTCTGTAAAAAAACTAGGGTTATTTAAAGAGTTCTTGTTGTTACAACCATCTTACATAATCCTAACATTACAAATATTTCAGAAGACTGCAGTAAATGTGGGGATAAGTCTGGCGTGTCTGTGTTTCACATCTTCAGGTCATGTAAACTAATCAATCCATTTGTCTTCACTTTTTCCTTCCCCTACATGCAGATGACCATCAGCTGCCATCACTTCCTCTCCTCATTCACTGTGTCCTACTAGATCCACCTTAGCTTTCCCTGGGCTCAGCCAGTCTCATGTCCAGGGCCAGTGAAGAGATCAAGGACACTGATGCAGCATTATCCTGCTGCTGGGGATTGTGGCCTAACCCCCTCCCACCACTTGACATCCTTGAGTTCCAAAATTGCTGCATACAGAAGGTATATGCAATGCCTTTGCTCATGCACAACCTCCCAAGCAAGTTGTATACCAACTGCACTCTGGATCTCACTCAGCTTGTAATGCTGCTATTTTGCACCCTCCTTCCTCCAGGATGGGTAAACTGATGTCTGACATTCAATCAAATCTTCTCACCATCCAATCTCTCCAGTTCCCATGCCATGAATCACACAGTTCATCTGAACTGCTGTAAGGGCTTTATCACTGTTTGTATTGAAGTTCATTGAATGACTGTATCCACATTAATCTCTTTGGGCATTATTAAAAATATGCAGTTTTCTAAAAGTCTTAGGTATATCCAAATAAAACATCTATTCAGATATTTTATTTAGAGACTTCTTTACAGTATTTTTAAAATGTAAACTAATTTATCAAACTAAAATCACCTTTATTTTTCTTTTTACTCATTTTTCTTCCTCCACCATCCTACATTGTACCAGCCTAGCACCTGGGTAGTCCATGGTGGGTCTACCAGCTGTCTTCTCCACCCCCCCCCAGACTTAATCTGGTATGCTGGGGCCAGTCATGGAATTAGGCAACCAAGGGCTCAGCACATCTCAGCATTCATCCCAGGGCACTCTTTTTGCTTATGACCTACCCATTCCCTCTTCCCTTTGTAAGACCAATGATATGCCTAAAGGGGATGTGTAATGTAGAAGTGTGTCATATTGCCCCCACCTCTGCAGCACCATAGCCATATCTACACAATATCCCTCTTTAGGCATGCCTACTACATGTCTCTGAAGTCACATGACTTGGAGAAAAGGAAAGAGATGATTTTTTTTGTTCAAGGTTGGACAACCTAAGAGGAAGAATATTTAGAGATCTGTGGGGGGGTGAGTGGCAGAGACCCCAAGTTGTGGGGTGCAGCAAGCAGATCTTCCTTGAAAAAGCAATACCATTCAATTTGCTGTGATGATTTCCAATAAACAGTTTTGTACTTGTGCTTTCCTTGTGTTAACATTTTAGGTGAGAAATTTCATGAGACAGTATTTATAACTTTCATTTTATCAGTATGGACATTTATATTCAGACAGTCTTTGTCCTTTATATACCTATCTTGTAACATTTATTCATAAGTATAAAATTCTGCTGTAATCCTTATGGGTTAATTTTGTAAAAGAAAATTTGTTTATATTCTTAAATTTACTAAAACGGCACTAACTTTATGGAAATGTATACAGCACATGAAGATGTTATGCCAGGTGGTGCTCTACACAGGTGATGTATATAATTATACCCCAATGGCAATTCACCAAAAAGCAATTTCCTCAAATTATGTCTTTTAAGTTTACATTCATCAAAGGGTGAAGTTACCAAACAAGTGCAAAACTGCTGTTTTAAGGTTGTTTTTTTTTTGCAGTGGGGCAATCCCCCCCCCCCCAGTGTGGGGCTCAGCTAACTTAAATATACTAGCCCCAAACACAAAAGCACAATACTGGAAAAAGGTGAAAATCCCTTATCCCTGTACCCCATGATCTGCTAACTAACATTGATGTGCATAGTATTTGATCACTTTGATTTGAATAGTATGCACTCAGCAAATGTGTCATTCACCAACCTAGTGGGGATCCATATGTATCCATATATGGGTACGTAACATTGGTCCAAGACTCACTTTCTCAAAAAGCAAAATATCTAAATAAATTAATCTGAAACTCATTTAACCTAAAAGATATTTAATCTAATCATATTTGACAGAAAAATGTAGTAGGCTGTAGGGAAATAATGCTGTTGTCATTTAGGGTGTTTGCACAGAAGCAATTACAAGGCAAATTAATCTAGTGCACCATTTGTACCTTGATAATGTCTGTGATGATATGAGCAAGTGCCAGCATAGTCAGCTGGAGGTTTGTAAAGAATGATATCTCCTTTGGATATCAAACTGATTTGTACAAGATGCTTATCTTACAAGTGTATTAGAACTGTATGCCATTTGTATATCAAACTGATTTTGTACTGATGCAGATGCTTGTGCTGAAAATGTATTTGTGAGCTTTGCTTGTGTTGAAATGTATCAACAGTGCACCCTGCTAAATGAAGAGAAATGTACATGTATTATTGTAACTGAATTAAGTGTATACGTTCTAATAGAGAATACTGGTACAGCTGTTAAACCCTTAAAAGGTGCTGCACAGTCCTGAATAGGCCCATTGTTGCTGGATCTGGAGAAGAGCCTTTGTCCATTAGCTCAGTGAAAAGAGGGGAGAATCCAGGCACTGCCATAAACATTTAGATGTCTATTGTGGCCATCTGTGCTTACTTCCTGTCTCAGCTTCAAAGGAGAATACTGTGAGAATCTAGAGTCAGGTGACCAAATAACGTCATTCTGCCAGCCCTCTTGGAAATTATATTTTAGATAATTCAAAGAGAAATCTCAGCGTATTGAGTATTCTGCCTGGGAAGCCTGACTAGAAAGTAATTTAACTAGGGAGCAGTAAAATACTTTTAGATTCAGTCAGGAATATACTGAAGCTTAGTTTAGAATGTGTTTTACTTTATTTGTATGAGTCTGTCCATCAGTGTTAATTTCAATATTTTCTGTGGTTTACTGTAAATGTATATTAAATATTTTCATGTTCTTTATTTATTATTAAATATATTTAAACTTTTATTGTGTCTGGTCCTTGTAGAAGGTATCTACACTTTGAGAGTACATATATTTATTTGTTGACATTGTGTGGGCCACTCCAGAAGGCATGGCCTTCTTGGTGAACTACTACCATTTGTATTAGTACTAATATTACACAGTATAATTGGATACCATTTTAAGAGCCTTATAGTACTGACTGGTGGCAGTGATAACTACCTTATAGTCTGGGTAAAGTTGGTAGAGCTGATAATCTGTGCCAGCCTTTCCCAGGTGTGTGTGTGTAAAATTAATCTTAGAGAGTGTGTGTGTCAGCTACTTGGGGCAGGGACACGAAGCACTGGGTTTACAGAGAGGGTGCTGGAGGACTTGGCTTGGATACTCAGCTGAGGACCGAACCCTACAGCTGTACCAGTGGGGACTCTTATTGGGGACCTGGAGAGAGACAGACAAAGAGACATCCAGACCCTGGGCTGAGTGTGTTCCCTGTCTGCTCTTAAGGGAAACTGTACTTGTTGCAGAGAGGTCTACATCTAGAAAAACTGAGTGTATCCATTTGTATTCCAAGTGCATATCCCTCTCCATTGCTAGTGGTGAGGATTCAGGCTCCTTGATTACTGGCCCAGCAGGGGGAAGCATATTGGTGCCCATCTCATTTTGATAGCAGTGGTGGGCATCACAATGTCCACCAACAAGTTTGTGTATGTGCATCAGCATTAATTTAAAAAAGCTATTTGATAGTCAATCTGATAACCGTGTTATAGTCTTCTCAATATAAGGTAACTTAAATGACGTAAGTAATGGCACCATCTGGTTGATGGATGGTACCTTTGTAATGAAGGGTACTGTTTGTCACCAGCTGTATACCATTCATGGCTTTGTTACATATTTTGAAAATAAAAAAATGGTCCCACTTGTATACTGCCGCATGCAGAGGTTTAGCGAGTTCAACTATCACCCTGTGCCAGTCTAAACAACTACCGCCCCACCCCCTCAGCTCTTGAAGAGTAAAAAAAAAAGGACTTTGGACCTTCACATTACTGTAGGAAGCAATATGTAATGCAGCCAGTCACATCTGACCAAGCAAATTTATGCTCCCAGCTCTTTAAGTAGAGACCCAAACAAAGAAAGTCTTCTGACATTCACTACAGTAATGTTATCCAATCATAATCCACCAAATCCACATACCCCAGCAAAAAAATAAATAAAAATGCTGGATTCAAGTGCCTTTCTCTACTGGCATTTTGGTATAAGAAAAAAGTCTGCATCTTGATTGGACCCCCTTTTGTGCCTGTGGCAACTGCCACCTTGCTGCACCCTTGCTACACTAGTGGCCTCATGTCTAACAGATCTTTAAAAGCATACAGCTTCATGTGGCAGTGTATCTTCAAACTATTATCCAGCTGAGATTTGTGTGCCAATGCAAAATTTGTCTTACTGGTAGCAATGAAAGGTATTAAGGCTAAAATTAATGGTGTTGTTTCAAAGGGCTTGTGAAGATAGGTGAAGGCTGCCGGCCTAGCCAGATAGAATTCTGTGGATAATTCTGTCATTTGTAAATATTACTATAAACCACATGCTTGTTCTCTTAAATGGGAAAAAATGGTGTTAAATGTGGAATTGCAAAAATGTAATAACAGTGCACTCTGCTGTAACAAAGCTGACAAGTCAATTCTTTGATGTCAAAACTCGAAGCCGGTACGCCTGGATGAAGGAATTCTGCCTATTGTTTTAAAGCCAGAGTTGATGGCTAGAATTTGCATATATAATTTATTTTATTGCTCTGGTTCCTGACCAGCTGCAAGATCAAAGGGGCTATTAACCTCTGAGAGTCTGTTAGCCTGGGAACCAAAAAGAAATTATGTAATCTGAAATGGATCTGTGGTACTGTGTTATCACTTTAAGGACAGAAAGAATGAGAGTATAGAGCATTTGTCTTGAGAACATCCAACATCACCAGCACTGCCTGTATCTATATGTAAGTAGGATCTTAGACTTTAGTGTTTCTCTTAGATATAGCTAGGAAATAGGAATATTAGACTAGTTTGTTTTTCTATGATGTCAGAACTGGTCTACTGTAGTATTTTAAGTATTTCTTTGTGATCGCTGAACTCTTGACTAGCACTGTGTAGTAAGAAGTATTGTCTTGTGTTTTTTTATTTATTATTAAATATTTTAAACCTTTCAACTGTGGCTGTTTTGTGTAGAGATAATTTAAGCTCTAAGAGTACATTGCATATATAGAGTGATACTGTACCAAGTCACATCATATAAGCTTTGCTGTTCAGTCACACTTACCATGTGGATAATAATATTGCACAGTATTAATTGGACACCCTTTAATAAGGGCCTTTGAGTAGCTGATAAATATTAGTGGGTGGTGGCAGGTGGTACTACCATATAGTCTTGACAGAAAGGGGGCACAGCTGAAGAATCTGTGCCAGCCTTCCCCAGGAGTGCCTGTCTGGTTGTATATAACTCTGATTTCAAAGTGTGTGCATGTCAGCTACTTGGGCAGGGACACGAAGCATTGGTTGGACAGAGAGGGTGCTGGAGGTTTTAGCTTGCCCACTAGGCTGAGATCTCAACCCTATAGCTGTGCCAGTGGGGAGTCTGACTGGTGACCTGGAGAGAAAGGGAAAAGCCAGTCTCAGACTGACTGTGATCTCTGTGTGCTCTTAAGGGAAATTGTACTTTACTGTGTGTGTATTTATTATCCTTTCCCTATATGGATGCCCCTCACTGGTGTTAGTGGTGAGGATTGCAGCTTCTTGATTGCTGGGCCAGTGCACGGGCATCACATATTAATTGTTTGGCAGTTGTGGGATATCCACACCACATATTAATTGGTTGGCAAATACTAATTGGCGTGTAGTGGTGTGAGTAGAGTGAATTCCTGTAGCTTGTGTACAGTGATCACTGAAGGTGTTTTTGAACTCTAAATCTGCCACACAGTGAATTCTCAGAGTTCAGATCACAATTGTTTTATTTCTTTTTTTAGATTAGTTAGTCAGGGGAGAGCAGGCAAAAGGAGTATGGCAAGCTGACAAGGAGCCAGCTGGCTGAGATGTGCCAGGCTAGGGGACTGGTGCATGGAAACCAAACTAAGGCAGACATGATTGCAGCTTTGGTCACAGCTGTATCAAAAAACAGCAAACAGGAGGTTGATCAAGCTGGCACTGGAGATGTACTACACTCTGAGAATGGACAGCTCAACCTTTCTGCAGAGAACGTAAAAATCCATCTGGAGCTAAAGAGACTTGAGTTGGAGGCCAGGCATTTGGAAACAGAAGCAGCTGAGAGACTGAGGTGTCTAGAGAGTGAGGACCAGGAGAAACTGTGCTTGTTAGAATGTTTTAAGCTAACACCTGAAGCATATAGGAAAATGTTTTGTGAGCATAGACGCAATGCAGGTGAAAGTGTTTGTGAATATGTTGCTGAACTGAGCACTTATTTTTATAGGTGGGTGAGTGGATGTCAGGTCACCACTTTTGAAGGGCTGGAAGACCTTTTGGTGAGGGAACAAGCCCATAGCACTTTGCCTGAGGACATAAGGATATGGTTAGCTGCTAGACAATGTGTTACTTCAGATGAGTTGGGGAAGAAGGGAGACCTATATATAGCAAGCAGGGCATCCCTCCACAGGAAAGGGACCCTCAGTACTGCTCATGGGTGTAAAAGAATCCATGGTGGCAGCACAGACTGCTCCAAAAGAATCTGCCAATAGCAAGGGAAGCTACTAGTCAAGGTACACATCCAGGACCTAGGGTTAAATGTTTTGAATGCAACCAGTGGGGCCATGTGGCATACAAATGTCCACAGAGGCAAGATGGGGAACAAAGGGTGAGGAGACAGTAAGTGGGTAAGACAAAATCCCAATAGTAGGTTGTCTTGGGACAACAAGGGTACCAAACTCCCACCAGAGGTTATATCCTATTGTAGTGAATGTCAAAGAGGCCATTGCCAAGAGAGACACAGCCTCTGACATAACCATTGTAAAGCCTGCAATGGTTACAAAGGAGCACTACATGCCTGAGCAGTCTACTCAAGTCAGAGCTTTAGGAGGGACCCCATTCAAAATACCTTTGGCTAGGGTTCCCCTTGACTGGGAGGGTGGAAAAGGAAACCAGCAAGTAGGTGTGTTTGAGGATATCCTTGCAGATGTCCTGATAATAATTATTTTAATAATGCAGTACCACGTGCTCATGCAGTTACATGCAGTCAGGCTTGGAGACAAGCATGTGGGTCTGGTAGCCTGGGGGAGGCCCCAGGCAGACTGCATTCTTACAGCCAGGACTGGTGAGGTGGTTACTTCAGGAAGGGGGATACTCTGTAGCAGTGAGACTGAATGTGAGCCACACCTGCTTATGGGTACTGATGTTCCCTTGGATAGAGTGACTGCAAAGGTAGAGGTGAGTAGTAGTACCCAGGCTGACAGTGAGTTACCACTGTCAGAGGATGCCAGACTTCCTGTGGAAGGGGAGCTGGGAAGGGTTACAAAGAGAGAGTTGAGACAAGCTCAGCTTTCATACCCTACATTGCAAGGCCTGAGGCAGGAAGCTAGGGAGGTACCTGATTCTCAAGGGAAGGGGGAATCTGTATACTGGGACAAAGGGTTACTGTATAGAGAGTGGACCCCTGAGGGAGGGCTAGAAGGTGAGAGGGTAGAGCAGTTGATAGTGCCTAGATCCTACCATCTGGCACTTCTAGCCATAGCCCATCATATTCCCTTTTCAGGTCATATGGGCATAAAACGTACAAAGAGACATACTATGCAGAACTTCTATTGGCCTGGAATTTCCAGAGATGTAACAGGATACTGCAGGACCTGTGAACAGTGCCAAAAGGTAGGCAAAGCAGGAGACAAGGTGAGAGCTCCTTTGATGCCTTTGCCTGTGATTGAGGAGCCATTTCAGAGGGTAGCTATGGATATTGTGGAGCCTCTGAGTACCTCAAGTTCCCCAGGGAAAAAGTATATCCAAGTGGTAGTGGATTATGCTACATGATACCCTGCAGCTGTGGCTCTGTCCTCCATTGAGGCAGAAAAGATGGCAAATGTTTTGTTAGAGATTTTCAGCAGGGTAGGTTTCCCAAAAGTAATACTGACTGACTGACAGAGGTCCCAATTTCATGTCTGCTGGCTTGTCTGTGGAAGTCCTGTGGGGTGAAGCACCTGAAGACCACCCCATACGATCCCCAGACTAATGGTCTTGCTGAGAGGTTAAACTCTACAATCAAGTCCATGCTATGGGCATTTGCAGACCAGTTTAAGAGGGAGTGGGAGGACAAATATTTGCCCCATCTGTTGTTTGCTTATAGAGAGGTTCCCCAGGAATCCACAGGGTTTTCACCGTTTGAGTTGATGTATGGTCATAGGGTGAGGGGACCTCTAGATTTAATTCAAGATGAGTGGGAAGGTGAGTGTAAACCTCACAAGGAGTCTCTTGTGGCATATGTCCTAAACCTCAGGACAAGGCTCAGGGAACTCATGGGCTTGGCCCAGGAGAACTTGGCAGAAGCCCAAAAACAGAAAAAGTTGTAGTATGACAGGAATGCTTGAGCTAGAGAGTATGCTGTCGGGCAGCAGGTAATGGTTCTCATTCCTGTCAGACACAACAAGCTGCAAGCAGCTTGGGAGGGACCCTACCAGGTGGTAAGAACGATAAGTGATGTTAACTACATGGCAGAACTGCTAGGCAGGAGCCACGGGCACAAATTGTACCATATTAACATGATGAAACCTTACCATGATAGGGAGGCCCTTGTGCTGAGCATTTGCAGTGGATTGCAGGAGGAATCTAAGGGAGCTCTGGTGACTGATCTCCTTAGTGAGGCTCAGACTGACACCTCAGTGTAAGGGGTAGCAATGTCCTAGCAGCTATCTCCTACCCAGATTCGAGAAATCCGAGCAGTGTTACAGAAGTTTGTGGACATGTTCACTGGGAAACCAGGGTGCACCCACCTGGTGCAGCACCAGGTGGATACAGAACCCCAAAGGCCTATTAGGCACGCCCCTTATAGGGTGCCTGAGAGGGTCAAATAGACTCTGAGGGAGGAGATACAGAAAATGTTGGAACTAGGGGTAATGCAAGAGTCCAACAGCCCCTGGGCTTCCCCAGTGGTGCTGGTGCCAAAGAAGGATGGCAGCACCAGGTTCTGTGTGGACTACAGGAAATTAAATAGTCGCACAGATTCAGATGCTTACCCCATGCCTAGGACAGATGAGGCTCTAGAGTAGCTGGGTGGGGCTAAGTATCTTGCAAACATTGATCTTACCAGGGGTTACTGGCAGGTGCCCTTAAATCCCAGTGGTAAAGAGAAGTAAGCCTTTGTGACGCCTTTTGGCTTGTATGAGTTTACAAAGATGCCCTTCGGGATGAAAAATGCCCCAGTGACTTTCCAGAGGCTGGCAGATCATATCCTAGCAGGAGCAGGAGGGTTTGCCCTTGCTTACCTAGATGATATCGACATCTACAGCCATTCCTGGCAAGAACACCTTCAACATGTCAGGGAGGTGCTGGGCAGACTGCAGAGGGTAGGGTTGACCATTAAGCCCAGCAAATGTCAGGTGGGTATAGCAGAGGTCTCCTACCAGGGACATAGAGTGGGGAGTGGTAAGATAAGGCCAGAACCTGCCAAAGTAGAAGCCATTCAGGCATGGCCTGCACCTGTTACCAAAAAGCAAGTGAGGACATTCTTAGGGACAGCACTGTACTACAGAAAGTCCATCCCCAGTTATAGTACCATAGCTGCTCCCCTCACAGACCTGATAAGGAAGAACAGGCCAGAAAAGGTAGTGTGGACCCCAGCATGTGAGCAGGCATTCCAGGAGCTTCAGGAAGCTTTGGGAGGACTCCCTGTGTTAGCCAGTCCAGATTACAGCAAAGAATTTGTTGTGCAGGTGGATGCTTCGAACCATGGAGTGGGGGCTGTACTTAGCCAGATTTCTTCAGAGGGACAAGAGCACTCAGTGGTTTATCTCAGTCATAGGCTCCAACCCAGGGAGGAATGCTATACAGCTGTAGAAAAGGAATGTCTAGCCATAGAGTGGGCACTGCAGAAACTTCAGCCTTATCTGTATGGAATATAATTCACTGTAGTGACAGATCACAACCCCCTAACATGGTTACACAGAGCCAGCCAGCAAAATGCCAAGTTGCTAAGATAGAACCTAGGGTTGCAAGCATATATGTCAGTGCAGCACTGCAGTGGGATTAGCAATGCCAATGCAGATGAGCTCTCAAGACAGGGAATGGGGTAAGGTATAATCAGATAGACCTAACCCTCTCAAGTAACGTTTCTCAAGGGTCACTTGAAAAACTACCTTGAGTTCCCCCGGGGGGGGGGTGAAGATAGGTGAAGGCTGGCAGCCTAGCCAGATAGAATTTTGTAGATAATTCTGTCATTTGAAAATATTAATATAAGCCACAGGCTTGTTCTCTTAAATGGGAAAAATGGTGTTAAATGTAGAACTACAAAAATGTAATGGTGGTGCACTCTGCTGTAACAAAGCTGACAAGTAAATTCTTTGATGTCAAAACCTGCAGTCAATATATCTGGATGAAGGAATTCTGCCTATTGTTTTGAGGCCAGAGTTGATGGGTAGAATGTGCATATATAATTATTTTATTGCTCTGGTTC
Organism: Protopterus annectens; assembly: GCF_019279795.1. NCBI lineage: Eukaryota > Metazoa > Chordata > Ceratodontiformes > Protopteridae > Protopterus > Protopterus annectens. The sequence continues at coordinate 617,615,764 of NC_056737.1, forward strand.
CTGACCAGCTGCAAGATCAAAGGGGCTATTAACCTCCGAGAGTCTGTTAGCCTGGGAACCAGAAAGAAATTATGTAATCTCAAATGGATCAGTGGTACTGTGTTATCACTTTAAGGACAGAAAGAATGAGAGCATATAGCATTTGTCTTGAGAACATCCAACATCACCAGCACTGCCTGTATCTATATGTAAGTAGGATCTTAGACTTTAGTGTTTCTCTTAGACATAGTTAGGAAATAGGAAGATTAGACTAGTTTGTTTTTGTGTGATGTCAGAACTATTCTGCTGTATTTTTAAGTATTTCTCTGTGATCTCTGAACTCTTGACTAGCACTGTGTAGTAAGACGTATTGTCTTGTATTTTTTTATTTATTATTAAATATTTTTAATCCTTTCAACTGTGGCTGTTTTGGTAGAGATAATTTAAGCACTAAGAGTACATTGCATGTATATAGTGATACTGTACCAAGTCAGTCCAAATAAGATTTGCTGTTCAGTCACACTTACTATTTGGATAATAATATTGCACAGTATAATTGGACACCCTTTAATAAGGGCCTTTGAGTAGCTGATAAATATTAGTGGGTGGTGGCAGCTGGTACTACTGTATAGTCTGGGCAGAAAGGGGGCACAGCTGGAGAGTCTGTGCCAGCCTTCCCCAGGAGTGCCTGTGTGGTTGTATAAACTCTTATCTCAAATTGTGTGTGTGTCAGCTACTTGGGCAGGGACATGATGCACTGGTTGGACACGGAGGGTGCTGAAGGTTTTAGCTTGCCCACTAGGCTGAGATCTGGACCCTATAGCTGTGCCAGTGGGGAGTCTTATTGGGGACCTGGAGAGAAAGGGAGACACCAGCCCCAGACTGACTGTAATCTCTGTGTGCTCTTAAGGGAAATTGTACTTTACTGTGTGTGTGTTTATTATCCTTTCCTTATATGGATGCCCCTCACTGGTGTTAGTGGTGAGGATTGAGGCTCCTTGATTGCTGGGCCAGTGCACGGGCATCACAGGGCTGTCTGTTTCAGTTTGGGCAGAACTTATGGAGATAGGTTCAGAGCTTAGGCTTGACCATGTAATATGGTAATCTTTGTCATTTCAGTTGGCTGCAAAAAAGTTGGTAGCATTGTGTTTTCTCTAAGAAGCTGAATCACTGCTCATAATTTCATCAGTCACATAGTGCATTTCCCCATAGAGGGTAAGGTATGTTTTAGGTAAGCCATGTAAATGCTAAATGCATACTGCCACTGCCGTTAAATTCACCCTCTTTTTATAATTAAGTTTTGGAATATTTCAATACTAAATGAGTTAAGATTGCCAAATACACAAAATTCAGTCAAAGCATGGCACACATATATAAAGTGTGTTTTAGGTAGAAGGATTTCAGATTTACCATTCATCCTGTCTGTTTTGACAAGAGAACAATCACATGGATGAATTACATTTAAGAATCTCTGCCAGATGTCCATTTTTAGCGAGGAAATGGAATATGTTGAAGCACCATAGAGTCTTTGAGGAAGTAATTAAGAGGAAAGTTGTGTATGATGTATTGAGTTTCTTGAAGGCTGTGGCTCTATTATTAAAAATATGAAATATCACTCATACCTGATGCACCATGTTATGGGAGTATTTTCCTTAATGGTAATATTTAATTGCACATGCTAGATATTCATTTACACCTATGACACATTACAGATCTTTATATTTTATGCAGGATCACATTAGCACATAATTACACAGAAGATGGACACAGGGTCTGGGTGTTGTTTGTGCTGTCTGCCTTACATCTTTTTGATATCCGAGTTCCATTCATGTGGGTTTTACATCTTTTGTGCTGTCAGTGTTCGCGTGCACGCGCGCGCGCATGTGTGTGTGTGTGTGTGTGTGTGTGTGTGTGTGTGTGTGTGTGTGTGTGTGTGTCTGTATGTGTGTGCATTTGTTTTAGTGAAAGGTATATTAGAAGACTTGGGAGGAAAGAGCAAAAAAAAAAAAAAAGAAAGAAAAGAAATGAGTTATGATTGCCAAACTCTGGAACAAACTTCCCATTCACGTCAAGCACAGCACTTAGCTGACCCTCTTCAAGAGAAATCTTGACGAGTGGATGGGAAATAGGAAGTTCACCCCGGGGATCACTTCAATGGCCTTGCTTGACAGGGGCACTGAAAACTAACTAGGGTCAGCAGTTCACCCCAGGAATCACCTAAGAGGCCTTGCTTGACAGGGGCACTGGGAACTAACTTCGGATGGCATGATGCCAGGGAATCTTCTTGGGCTAGGCTTATATAGGCTCCAAGGCCATTAGCCTAGTACACACCTATGAATCTATGAACCTATAAGTGAAATACCTCTGTAACTAAAGAACAAATGGTGTACGAGGAATGGAGGGAGGAAGTAAGCAGATCAATAAAGGAAGACAAATGAGTAGGCCAGAAGGATGTGACCTGAGTAATTTTAAATTAACGAATAATTTTAATCCCATGATCAATGTTATGAAATTAAGAAGATCTTTATTATATTGCATTATATGAATATATATCCAAGTTAGTCCACTTTACACATCATATAATTGTTTATTATAGCAATGATGCATTGAATTTATTCAGTTTATAGTATTTTTAATGTTTGTAGTTTTAAGTACAACCTGGGGGGGTGGAGAGTAGATAATATAAGTTAGGGAAGATACTTTAAATTATACTTTAAATTTTTATTATTATATTTATGTGGTTTCAATGAGAAAGTGTTTATATAATTAAAATTTAAACATGTTTCTTTCATATTTTAAATTTTTCATATGTATATGAGATTATTTGTTCCTCTATAACAGGTTAAGAGTGTCTTCCTATGACAACCATTTATCTCCTTTCTACCTGTTTCATTATATATTTTTTAATATTTATAATGTACTACACTGGTTCTGTGTAACTGCACATTATTAGCACATTTTTTATATTTTTGTATGAATTAAAATCATTCAAATCCACTTGAATTTTTAATTTGATTTGAACTGTGATGACATGAACTAACTGAAGGAAATGGTAAAGTTATGAAAAGGTATTTAAATGATGAAGTCCTGGTTTGAGGACAAAAACACTTTAATTTTGCATTTATTTTGTGTTTAAAGTTTGAATAAAGTGTTCTTAAAGGACCATTCTGTGGTATTGAGTGGTCATGGCGGTTCCACCCTAATGCAAATACAATTTTTTGGTTTAAGTAATTACTTTCAAATTATATTCATCTTGTTTTTGTGGTTATGACCTTGTGCATAGGAGGTGAAGACCTTAACCATTAATCCAAATGGTCAAGACAGAGGAGCACTATGATGGTAGCACCCCATAAGAATGGGGCTCACTGACATCCCAGGGAACATCTAAGCAGTTAGCATGACATTACTAATAAATAAGGCCATTAAGATCATACTAAGGAAAGAGATGACAAGCTGCTTGGAGAACAGATTCTGGTACAGCAAACAGCATAGGGTCATGACCAACACATCATGCCAGATGAACAGGATCCAGTTATATTATTGGGTAACATGTGATGTAGACAGAGAAAGTGTAGAGGATACTGTCTTACTAGAATTCAGCAAGATCTTTGAGTACCGTAAAAAAGGCTATAGAGGAAACTAAGAGGGATGGGTTAAGCACAAATTTTCTAACCTACATAATGTGTTGCCAGGGCACCTTTGCAAGGAAATTTGGTATAGCAAAGCAGTCAGTCTTAGTGATGACTCTCTCCAAGTATGTGTGTCTCATGTATTACTGCAATCAGAAAATAGGGTCAAGCTATTTGTGGACAACACTCATGTAGGATTGCCAGTAAAGACACAGGAGTTAGCCAATAAAGCCTTTTAAGAAGGCTTGAAGCAGACAAACATAAGGTGGAACATCTAAGAAGTAATGCTCCAGGAAATGGGCATGAGCTTGTGATGGGACAAGTTGCAGAAAATGGACCAAAAACAAGACCTAGAAGCAGTTGTGGATTATAATGGATTATAATAGGGTGTTTTGTGTGGCCACCCAGGATACATGGTTTCAGGGACCCATTGTGCTACTGGCAGTATAAGTTTAGGTAATTTTTATTATGTGTAATTTTGTCAGCATTGCTGTGTTGCATATCCATAAAAGCATTTGTTTACACCACCTCAAGGGAGAACAGACACCTGGTCATGGTAGCCAACTTGGCAGTACAGTAGTAGAGCCAATATTTTATGCAAGCAGTTTCTCTTCTGTGTGTTATAATGTCTGTTTCACACAACACATACATGCACTGCTGTGAAATACTTTGCATTGCACTTTAAGAAGAGAGTTACACAAGCAGTAGAATGGTCATAGTCTGAGTTCCAGTACTGAAGCATGATGCTTTTTTATTAATTAATTGCTCACTTTTGATTCCACTTCACTTACACTAACACTCTGCATATTATACCCACCTAATACAGGAGTTCATTGCTTTTCACAAACTCAGTTTTCACTACTTTCCAGCTGCAACATAAACAATGTTAATGATGGCTTGGCAGGCTGCTGTATTTCCAGAACTATAACTATTATTTTATAGCTTGTTCTCAGAAGATAACTGCATGGGGTGACTATCATGGCACAGTAAACTAACAAAGATCACCTGTGGCAATAGGAAGTAAGAAAACAAGTCTCCTCACTGTCCTTTACTTTGACTGGCTGTCCATACAGAGAGTGAAACACATAGACAGTGTGTATACAGACTAGCAAGCAGCACTCATATTAGCCAATTCATGACTGAAGTAGCCAATTTAACCAAGTGATAGGTCAGTGATTAAAATTAATTATTTAATTTACCTTTATAACCTGCATTGCAGGCACTGCAATATAATACCATTCCAACAGTTCAGTGGCTTCTCAACCATTTTTTTTATTAATTTGGTTTTATTTATTTTATTTATTATTTGCTTATTTGTTGTCTCTCTCTCTCTCTCTCTCTTAGAACATAGAATCAGAGTAATTTAGTACCCACTCTGAATCTCTGTAGACAGCACAGGCTGTCACAGTAATGGCACCAAGAGGTTTTGTCCAGATTTCTTGCAATTAGAGTTTGAGGGGTATGCTTGCTTGGTGGTGTCTGCTGTACATCTACAGTTCCTGACTCTAACCCCTCTAATGATGAACGGCATTTTGGTCTAGTCGAGGAGTCCCTGTGATAATCAGAGCACTACAAAGCCAACACCAATGTGATAATAACAGTACCAGGCTAATCCTGAGGTGAGAAATACTGTTACCTCAGACTAGGAGTAGCATGCTACTATTGCTAGTTTTGTTATTAACAGGCAAGCAGACACCTGACTGGAAAGAGCAACGGTTATGGGTCATACAGGAGACAGCTGTGGCAAACCAAATGATATAGGATTCTGGATCAACATAATTTGTTGCAAACCGAGTCCGGTAACTGAGGCAGCCAGTAGTGTTTACAGTTCTGTTCAATTTGTTGATCTTACTGTTTACCAATGCAGCAATTAGGTTTCCTACTCATGAATTTCTGTAAGTGTCCAGCTAGCTAAAAAAAAGTTAATGTAGGGTAACTAAGGCAATGGACTTTATACATATTCACTCAAATTCTCAAGGTGGAAGTAGGTGAAGAGACAGTTTATTCATTATTCAAAAAAAAAATAGAAAAAATATACTTTTTTCCACAGACAGAGGCTGTCAGTGGCAGTTACTTGGCCCTTTCTTAATTTTTAATTGATACAACTTAAGTGTTCCTCTGTCTCTCTCTCTCTCTCTCCCTCCCTCCCTCCAGTTTCGTTGAAACAATTACAGTTTAATTTCATGATTTCAGTGATATTTTTGTGTATTCATTCACTGTTGAAAATAGGAAAGCAGGAGATGGATGTATGCAAAGAATTATATACATTGATTTCTTTTCTTTTAGTGTTTTTTTTTTATTTACTCTAGGAGTGACCTCAAGGCACCAGAGTCACAAAGCAGGCAAACTGAGAAAAAGGGAATCAAGCCCTGGGGGTACAGTTAGACAAGAAACAGCCTGGATGAGAATCAAGCCCTGGGGGTACAGTTAGACAAGAAACAGCCTGGATGAGAATCAAGCCCTGGGGTACAGTTAGACAAGAAACAGCCTGGATGAGAATCAAGCCCTGGGGGTACAGTTAGACAAGAAACAGCCTGGATGAGAATCAAGCCCTGGGGGTACAGTTAGACAAGAAACAGCCTGGATGAGAATCAAGCCCTGGGGGTACAGTTAGACAAGAAACAGCCTGGATGAGAATCAAGCCCTGGGGTACAGTTAGACAAGAAACAGCCTGGATGAGAATCAAGCCCTGGGGTACAGTTAGACAAGAAACAGCCTGGATGAGAATCAAGCCCTGGGGTACAGCTAGACAAGAGACAGGCTAGATAAGAATCAAGCCCTGGGGGTACAGTTAGACAAGAAACAGCCTGGATGAGAATCAAGCCCTGGGGGTACAGTTAGACAAGAAACAGCCTGGATGAGAATCAAGCCCTGGGGTACAGTTAGACAAGAAACAGCCTGGATGAGAATCAAGCCCTGGGGGTACAGTTAGACAAGAAACAGCCTGGATGAGAATCAAGCCCTGGGGGTACAGTTAGACAAGAAACAGCCTGGATGAGAATCAAGCCCTGGGGGTACAGTTAGACAAGAAACAGCCTGGATGAGAATCAAGCCCTGGGGGTACAGTTAGACAAGAAACAGCCTGGATGAGAATCAAGCCCTGGGGGTACAGTTAGACAAGAAACAGCCTGGATGAGAATCAAGCCCTGGGGGTACAGTTAGACAAGAAACAGCCTGGATGAGAATCAAGCCCTGGGGGTACAGTTAGACAAGAAACAGCCTGGATGAGAATCAAGCCCTGGGGGTACAGCTAGACAAGAGACAGGCTAGATAAGAATCAAGCCCTGGGGGTACAGTTAGACAAGAAACAGCCTGGATGAGAATCAAGCCCTGGGGGTACAGTTAGACAAGAAACAGCCTGGATGAGAATCAAGCCCTGGGGGTACAGTTAGACAAGAAACAGCCTGGATGAGAATCAAGCCCTGGGGGTACAGTTAGACAAGAAACAGCCTGGATGAGAATCAAGCCCTGGGGGTACAGTTAGACAAGAAACAGCCTGGATGAGAATCAAGCCCTGGGGGTACAGTTAGACAAGAAACAGCCTGGATGAGAATCAAGCCCTGGGGTACAGTTAGACAAGAAACAGCCTGGATGAGAATCAAGCCCTGGGGTACAGTTAGACAAGAAACAGCCTGGATGAGAATCAAGCCCTGGGGTACAGTTAGACAAGAAACAGCCTGGATGAGAATCAAGCCCTGGGGGTACAGTTAGACAAGAAACAGCCTGGATGAGAATCAAGCCCTGGGGGTACAGTTAGACAAGAAACAGCCTGGATGAGAATCAAGCCCTGGGGGTACAGTTAGACAAGAAACAGCCTGGATGAGAATCAAGCCCTGGGGGTACAGTTAGACAAGAAACAGCCTGGATGAGAATCAAGCCCTGGGGGTACAGTTAGACAAGAAACAGCCTGGATGAGAATCAAGCCCTGGGGTACAGTTAGACAAGAAACAGCCTGGATGAGAATCAAGCCCTGGGGTACAGTTAGACAAGAAACAGCCTGGATGAGAATCAAGCCCTGGGGGTACAGTTAGACAAGAAACAGCCTGGATGAGAATCAAGCCCTGGGGGTACAGTTAGACAAGAAACAGCCTGGATGAGAATCAAGCCCTGGGGGTACAGTTAGACAAGAAACAGCCTGGATGAGAATCAAGCCCTGGGGGTACAGTTAGACAAGAAACAGCCTGGATGAGAATCAAGCCCTGGGGGTACAGTTAGACAAGAAACAGCCTGGATGAGAATCAAGCCCTGGGGTACAGTTAGACAAGAAACAGCCTGGATGAGAATCAAGCCCTGGGGTACAGTTAGACAAGAAACAGCCTGGATGAGAATCAAGCCCTGGGGGTACAGTTAGACAAGAAACAGCCTGATGAGAATCAAGCCCTGGGGTACAGTTAGACAAGAAACAGCCTGGATGAGAATCAAGCCCTGGGGTACAGTTAGACAAGAAACAGCCTGGATGAGAATCAAGCCCTGGGGGTACAGTTAGACAAGAAACAGCCTGGATGAGAATCAAGCCCTGGGGGTACAGTTAGACAAGAAACAGCCTGGATGAGAATCAAGCCCTGGGGGTACAGTTAGACAAGAAACAGCCTGGATGAGAATCAAGCCCTGGGGGTACAGTTAGACAAGAAACAGCCTGGATGAGAATCAAGCCCTGGGGTACAGTTAGACAAGAAACAGCCTGGATGAGAATCAAGCCCTGGGGGTACAGTTAGACAAGAAACAGCCTGGATGAGAATCAAGCCCTGGGGGTACAGTTAGACAAGAAACAGCCTGGATGAGAATCAAGCCCTGGGGTACAGTTAGACAAGAAACAGCCTGGATGAGAATCAAGCCCTGGGGTACAGTTAGACAAGAAACAGCCTGGATGAGAATCAAGCCCTGGGGTACAGTTAGACAAGAAACAGCCTGGATGAGAATCAAGCCCTGGGGGTACAGTTAGACAAGAAACAGCCTGGATGAGAATCAAGCCCTGGGGGTACAGTTAGACAAGAAACAGCCTGGATGAGAATCAAGCCCTGGGGTACAGTTAGACAAGAAACAGCCTGGATGAGAATCAAGCCCTGGGGGTACAGTTAGACAAGAAACAGCCTGGATGAGAATCAAGCCCTGTGGGTACAGTTAGACAAGAAACAGCCTGGATGAGAATCAAGCCCTGGGGGTACAGTTAGACAAGAAACAGCCTGGATGAGAATCAAGCCCTGGGGGTACAGCTAGACAAGAGACAGGCTAGATAAGAATCAAGCCCTGGGGGTACAGTTAGACAAGAAACAGCCTGGATAAGAATCAAGCCCTGGGGGTACAGCTAGACAAGAGACAGGCTAGATAAGAATCAAGCCCAGGGGGTACAGCTAGACAAGGGCCAGGCTGGATGAGAATCAAGCCCTGGGGGTACAGCTAGACAAGAGACAGGCTAGATAAGAATCAAGCCCTGGGGGTACAGCTAGACAAGAAACAGCCTGGATGAGAATCAAGCCCTGGGGGTACAGTTAGACAAGAAACAGCCTGGATGAGAATCAAGCCCTGGGGGTACAGCTAGACAAGAGACAGGCTAGATAAGAATCAAGCCCTGGGGGTACAGTTAGACAAGGGCCAGGCTGGATAAGAATCAAGCCCTGGGGGTACAGCTAGACAAGAGACAGGCTAGATAAGAATCAAGCCCTGGGGTACAGTTAGACAAGAAACAGCCTGGATGAGAATCAAGCCCTGGGGGTACAGTTAGACAAGAAACAGCCTGGATGAGAAATCAAGCCCTGGGGGTACAGTTAGACAAGAAACAGCCTGGATGAGAATCAAGCCCTGGGGGTACAGTTAGACAAGAAACAGCCTGGATGAGAATCAAGCCCTGGCGGTACAGTTAGACAAGAAACAGCCTGGATGAGAATCAAGCCCTGGGGGTACAGTTAGACAAGAAACAGCCTGGATGAGAATCAAGCCCTGGGGGTACAGTTAGACAAGAAACAGCCTGGATGAGAATCAAGCCCTGGGGGTACAGTTAGACAAGAAACAGCCTCAATGAGAATCAAGCCCTGGGGGTACAGTTAGACAAGAAACAGCCTGGATGAGAATCAAGCCCTGGGGGTACAGTTAGACAAGAAACAGCCTGGATGAGAATCAAGCCCTGGGGGTACAGTTAGACAAGAAACAGCCTGGATGAGAATCAAGCCCTGTGGGTACAGTTAGACAAGAAACAGCCTGGATGAGAATCAAGCCCTGGGGGTACAGTTAGACAAGAAACAGCCGGGATGAGAATCAGGCCCTGGGGGTACAGTTAGACAAGAAACAGCCTGGATGAGAATCAAGCCCTGGGGGTACAGTTAGACAAGAGACAGGCTAGATAAGAATCAAGCCCATGGGGTACAGTTAGACAAGAAACAGCCTGGATGAGAATCAAGCCCTGGGGGTACAGCTAGACAAGAGACAGGCTAGATAAGAATCAAGCCCTGGGGGTACAGCTAGACAAGAGACAGGCTAGATAAGAATCAAGCCCTGGGGGTACAGCTAGACAAGGGCCAGGCTGGATGAGAATCAAGCCCTGGGGGTACAGCTAGACAAGAGACAGGCTAGATAAGAATCAAGCCCTGGGGGTACAGTTAGACAAGGGCCAGGCTGGACGAGAATCAAGCCTGGGGGTACAGTTAGATAATGGACAGGCTGGATGGGAATCAAGCCCTGGAGGTTCAGTCAGACAAGGGACAGGCTGGATGGGAATCAAAGCCTGGGAGTACAGTCGGACAAGGGACAAGCTGGATGGTAGTAGCAGTAGTGGTATCCCAGAAATGGACACTTTTTCCTTCCAAATAAATGACTTGTAAGTGTTTCTTTCTCCACTAGCTATTGAAATAGCTTGGAAAGTTAACCTTAGTTGCTTTTAGTAATGATGTGTGTTTAAGACTGAAAATTTGGATTATGCAAAGAATTCTGCACATTTACATTTTTACTGGTAAGTCCACTGAACACAGTATTCTTTTTCAGAGGTGGCATGGGAGCTGTGTCTGGCTAAGTGACTTGATCAAAGTGACATAGAAGGGAGGTGGGAGTGATGGAGAAGGCAAGGGTGGCAGACCAGGGGTAGTACTGAGGAGCATGTTGAGTCCATGGATTCAAAATGGCCTGGGGCACAAGGTATACATAATCTGCCAGAACCTTGGAATACTCATCTCATTGTAATGGGCCACAGGGAACAACATGAGTGTGCAGTGTCAAGGTTAATAAAATGCCTGGTTGCATAGTTACAGGAATCATGAACTTACCAACACCATGCACTGCTAAGACTTCAACTAATTGTGCTGCTTCTCTTTCTGCATAACATACAGTGACAGTGATATCAAACAAACAGAAATGGTGCAAAGAAAGCCACCAGAATGATTGATAGTTCAGAGGGATGACCAAAGAAGAGGTACTAAGTAATATGGGACTGTTTTCATTACAACAAAGAGAGAGAAACAAGAAATTATTTGGATATATATAAGGCCACAATTTTTTTGAAAGAATACACAGGGCCCCATTCCTTTTTTCAACAGAACAAATAAAATATGACAGTCACCATTGTTTCATTTTACTTTACTTAATGTGCCTCTGTTGCTTGCATCTCTCCGCTCTTGCTTTGCTATATGTGCACTTTCCTGCTGCAGTCCCTAGAAGAAACTTATGTTTCTAACACCCTTTCTTCTCTTTTTAGTTTTGGTGCCTTGTTTCTTATTTCTTCTTGGATTTCCATCAGTCTACTATAGGTCTTGCACATATAGCATAACCAAAATGTATAATCCAAGCATAGCTCTCAAATATCCAGTTTTTGCAGAATGTCCAGATTTTTAACACATTTTTTGGTCTGTTTCTCATAAAAGTGTGGTTTTCTGGCAAATCACTGACAAATCATTGATGATTGAAGTCAGAAAATAATAGCAGATATTTGATTTTTCAGATTTCATATACTTCAGAAAATTCACACTAATGCAAAACGTGTTATTTTATCAACTTTCTAAGTTTGTAAGAGCAATATTTAAAAAGTATCCCTATTTTGGGGCCTTTGTGCCCCTATTATTTGTGGCTTTGTCCAGATTTCTTGCTCTAAGAGGTCTTTCTAAACTATAACATACCATACATAGCACATGGAAAAACACCTACTACAAATTTCAAAATAGTTCTTAAATATTAATCTTGCTAATGTTCAAACGTAGTTTTGAAAGCAAGAAATGTTACTGGTGTACATCAACAGTGTACCTGCAACATTACATCTTGCTGACATTTCCAAACTAATTTATACAGTCTATGCAGAGTCCCAGTGGTCTTTTGCTTTGGAGAAACAATAATTAACATCAATTATTGTCTAATTCTCAATACAACATTGCTGATACAAGCATGAAAAGGCAGTGTTTGCAAACTGATATTCTGCTATCACAGCAACTTGGCAAAATGTGCTGCGACACAGACAACAGTACCTGCCTGCCATGAAAGTAAAAGAACTCTAACCAAAGTATGCAAAAAGTTTATATATGTATATTATGTATATATAATCAGACAACCAAACCTAGAAATGAGGAAATGTAGTTTTCCACCAGCCTGAAGGTTAATAAACACTTTCCTTAAGGAAGAACAAACCCAAAAATAAAGAAAACCAGTTGTACAGGAATGATAACACCATATGACATGTTCAAATAAACTGTTGTCATAAATGCTAATGTAAGTTCCATGTTAAAGATCACCTTATTTTTTTATTAAAAACAAGAAAATAGGATTCAAGTTGGCATTGCCTGTTTAACCCACAGTTTATTAAGTAATATGTGTGTGTGCATGTTTGGTGAGAATTGTACATAGCTGGTCAAAGAGCATGCTTTTTAAATGAATTTTATTTGACTAAAAGTTATTAAATAAAGTGTAGCTCGAAAAGAATGAATGGAAAAGTGACAGTTCTTGACAGATCATTGAATAATAGAGATGTGGAAGTTTTCCTTTTACTCCAGTATTGTGCAATCTCAAAGTTTGTATATTTAAGCTAGCAGGAGTATGGGAGGGCCTGCAAATATATATATATATATATATATATATATATATATATATATATATATATAGAGAGAGAGAGAGAGAGAGAATATGTTCAGTTTCTTCTGAAAACTCATACAAATGGCATAATCCTGTATTTTAGCAACTTTCCAAGTATGTGAGAGGAAGACTTAACATGTTGACCCACTAATTTTTGTCTGATTGTCTACCAATGCTGCTTGCCCTTATCCGCACTCATGAGGTAAAAGTCTAATGGTTATTTTAAATAAATTCACTTTCTTTAAAAGTCCATGTTTTGATTGTGTTTTTATTTTCAGAAATACTGGCTTCAGAGAAAGAAAACTTCAATGAATTTCCCTAAACCCATAGATATCTATAGATATCCATCTATATATATATATGTGTGTGTGTGTGTGTGTGTGTGTGTGTGTGTGTGTGTGTGTGTGTGTGTGTGTGTGTGTGTGTGTGTGTGTGTGTGTGTGTGTGCGTGTGTGTGTGTGTGTGTGTGTGTGTGCGTGTGTGTGCGTGCGTGTGTGCGTGTGTGCGTGCGTGAGTGTGTCTAAATAGATATAGATAAACACACACACATATAATGCACATATACATATATATATATATATATATATATATATAGAGAGAGAGAGAGAGAGAGAGCTAGCTAGATTAGTATTATTACTAGTGGGTCAGGCTTAATCTGTGTTTTTTTCATACATGATTAGCAATTATTTTAAATGAAATTGCTGTTATTATGACCATTTTTTAATGCCTGTGAATCTTGGAAATACCACACATTACACATTTATGATGTCAATACTACTTCTTATGTCATGCAATAATGCAAAAGTGATACATCTAGGTCGGATTTCAAAATAATTTACATTTGGGGTAGCCTAAAACCAAAAGCAGTTACATAGCACCAAATTCCAAGCATAGGTCTCCATGATTCTTCATGCAGTAAGTGCTGTGAGCTAATGAGGAACTGCACAGACCTACTCCATGTTCCAAAATACCATTCGGGTTAACAAGCCACAATTACAAATGTTATACTGGCATTGAACAGCAATATAAAACCTCTAATTTTCAGTACAAAGAAACTTCCCATTTTATTTAATGAGGTTATATGGCACCTGATGTCGAACATGGTACTATAGGCATTGAATGATAGACAGGACATATGCCTGCAGTGCTAATATTAACACACAGGCAGAGCTATTCTGTGTCAGGTATGACATTTTAGAGGTCAGGTGATGATTGTATACATGTGTGGTAGTGTTTCTTCAAAAGTCATCCCATTTGGACACTGGGGATGACTCAAAAGTTGAACTGTGCTTTTGTAGAAAAGTCCATAGCATGCCAACACTGTAGTGTGGGGTAAAGGGCTCAGGCACCCTGGGTGCAAGATGTTAGGGGAGACATGATAAGCAGGTCATTTTTTTTTTAATTTTGCTTGTCACGTGACATGAAGGTGTGACAGAAGACCTTGTGTTCCTCCTTAGGATAGAGGAGCACCACATTGGAGAATGGACCTTTATTCCATTTCAACTTAGTGTTGTGGGTCGCCAGAAGAGGGATTGGCACTAGGCGACAGATGAGCCAGCTATGACTCTACTAATACTGCATGTATAGCAGAGTTTTCTGAGATTCACATGGTGCATTTGTTGATGTGACATGCTTCTAGTATTATGGCTAATACATGGATGGCATCATGGAAGATATCTGGTTTTAGAAATCTTGGTGGTTACATAGCAGGATCAGTAGTTGCCAGATTATGCAAGACACAACTGCCCAAAGAGGGACTGTCCCTCGTAAAGTGGGACAGGTGGTAACCCTAGTGATCAACAGTGTGTGTGTGTGTGTGTGTGTGTGTGTGTGTGTGTGTGTGTGTGTGTGTGTGTGTGTGTGTGTGTCACAGGTATGCACTCGGTAGGGTTCAGGCAAAGATTATGTACATATTTGGTAGTGCTGTTTTAAAGTCATCCCCTTTGGACACTAGGGATGACTCTAAAGTTGAATTGTGCTTCTGCAGTACAGCATGCTAACACTATAGTGTCAGGTCTAATACTGCTTTGTATTCAGTATAAGTTCTATAACTTGCACCCACTGAGTGCTGAGATCGACTCTGGCTCTCCCCAACCCTAATTAGAGTAAAATAAGTATTGGAGAATGAATTAATAAATGAGCGAGCAAATAACTGAATGATGGTATAATCGAAATATAGTGATCCATATAAAATAAGACATTGTCCAACTAAAACAATACTAGAACTAATTAAAAATATTTGATAAAATAACACACACTGCTTTCAGATCTTCAAATTAAAACGTAACTCATTATCATGTGCCATTGCCAGTGAGTACACAGCTTTGCTGCATCACCATCGTATTGAATAGAATGTGTTACAGTAACAAGTACTGCCGTTATTGTGGTATAGTGATTACAATAAAATGTGTCAGTATGCCATATTCCTCAGGCCCAGATATGATTTTTATAATATTCATCTGAACACTGTATAACTATATGCAAATCATTTAAGCATACTTACATTTCTTAGCCTGCCCAGTAAATGGGTAAGTTGTGTGGGTTTTACCTGATTAAAGTAATTAAATAAGTAAACAAATATTAAATGACAGTTACAATCTAGCTTAAATGGGTATCCGTATGATATTTATACCAGCAGAAAAAATATCAGCTTTGATGAGAAAAATCTCTTGAGATAAACAAGACATTAAGTTTCAGAATTTGTCAACGTTCAACTCCTTCAAGCTATTTTAAGCATGTATATCAAAAATTAGTTATGTCACACCATAAAAAGTGTACATAGGTTCATAGGTTCATAGGTAGGTACTAGGCTATTGGCCCTAGGGCCTATATAAGCCTAGCCAAATGTACCCTGGCTTTCTTCACCCAAGAAAATTATTTTCCTGTGCCACTGTCGAGCAGAGCCACAGAAGTGATCCCCGGGGTGAATTTCCTATCTCCCATCCAATCATCAAGATTTTTCTTGAAGAGTGCTAATGAGGAGCTTTGTTTGATATAGATAGGTAGTTTGTTCCAGAGTATGGGAAGTCTCTGGGACAGGAATCTATCCCTCCAGCATGTTCTGTTTATTGTGGTGACGAGGTTTAGGTCCCTAGAGCGTGTAGCTCATAGGGATTGGGATTTCTTTAAGTGGAGCATGTCTAAAAGCTCTGGGTTTGACATAGCTTTGTGTGTTAGGCAGAGATCGCCTCTGAGTAGGCAATATGCAATGGAGTAAAGCTGCAGTTTTTTCAGACGGTCTGCATAGGGCATCTCTTTGAGGCCAGTAATCCTCCTTGTGAAGTATTTCTGTGGCCTTTCCAGTTGTTGTAGATGTCTTGTGAGGTACATACCAAAAGGGGCATTGTACTCTATAATGGGTCTAATGAGTGATGAGTAGAGGGGAACAATGACCTCTCTTTTTCCTGGATGAGAAACCTTTTGTGATGAGGTGTGCCACATAGAAGGATTTCCTGACTACTGTGGCGATGTGATTATCAAAGGAGAGACTACTGTCCGCCTGTGTCCCAAGGTCTCTTATCACAATTTTGGTGTTAAGTAGACTACCACCTATGTGGTAGTTCATGGGTACTGAGTTTTTACCAAAAGGGATGACAATGCACTTTTTGGCATTGAGCTTGAGGCCATGGCTTTGACACCAGGCATCTGTCTCAGCGAGGCCCTTTTGTAGGATGCCCACATTTTTTGGAGTTTTGATTATGCCTCCTAGTTTGCAGTCATCTGCGAACTTCATTAGCCAAAGACCTTCTGTGTTGGCCTGTACTTCAGAGAAGTAGATACCAAACAGGAGAGGACCCAGGACTGAACCCTGTGGTACTCCACTTGTCACTGGTCTGAAGTTGGATTTGGAGTCTGCTACTTTCACAGTGTGGGTTCTGTCAGTGAGCCAGTTGGCAACCCATCTTGTGATGTAGGGATTTATACCTAGTTTAGTGAGTTCATCTATTATTCCAGAGTGGGGGATGGTGTCGAAAGCCTTGGCGAGATCTAGACAGGCTGTGTGAAACACCTTACCCTCATCTACGGCTTTGGTCACTGCTTCAAAGAAGTCTATCAGGTTTAGGAGACATGATCTGCCTTTTACAAACCCGAACTGGGCGGAGTCCTGAGTTTGGAGATTACCAATGTCATTGTTTATAAGTTCCATGATGATACGCTCCATAGCCTTGCAGACCAGGCTCATTAGGCTAATGGGGTGTTAGTTTCCAGGGTCTGTGGTGGCTCCCCCTTTGTGGAGTGGGATAACTGTTGCTGTGCGCCATTCAGTGGGCACATAGCCTGAGGTGAGGCTATGATTGAACATGGTACTTAGGTGGGGTGCCAGTTCGTTACATCAGTTACATCAACAGTAAAATTAAAGTTCATGAAAATACCACATTTCCTTCTACTAAAACTTTTCACTAAGCTTATCTTTCATCAAAGATTTGCAAACTACTCCCTCACTGAAGTTCAGTACATTAGTGATCAACCCTGAGAAGTGCAATCACTGAATATAGCAATGACAGTAAAACAGTGACTATTGAAAGTCAATGGTTCACTGCTAAACCATTCTTGCAAGGGAGTGTTACCTCCCTGCACCCCTCAGTGTGGAAGACTGTGCCCCCAGTCTCCCCACTACTTAGACTGTGAGATCACTTAATGCTGAAGAAACATGAATTCTCCAAGATACTACAATATCAGTTTTTCAACAAAAAAGAAACAAAGCACACATTTGTGATCACACATTAGAGCATCAGTTACAGATGTCATACAGTTAAGTATGGAATCGTCTGCAAATACATATCTGATTCCATTGTGAAGTTACATTTAACCTTACTGTATCACAAACAAAAATGCAAAGCTTCACTTGTTTACGAGGAGTATTTTTTTCAAACATACTTTGCCATCTCTTGATCATGGTTGGCCTCGACACCAAAACGGACCTCACATTTTGAGATGCCCTATGCTTGCTGAAACTGCCTGAATTAAAACAATAATATACATACAGTTTTATCAGTCGTTAGTATACCACTCTTTCAAAGGAGCTCTTCATTCTGCCAGAATTTGTCAGTTTAACCCCACATACCTGGAATCCTGTTGTATTTCTTGACTACATCTGGATTTTCTAAACAAAGTGGTATGACAAACAGGTATTTGCTTTTCTCAATGCATACTGAACATGTCACATGGAGCTGTTTAATCAATAGGGACATACTAGAACACTAAGTAAATGCTCTTAAAATTCTTTCTACTAATTAAATATTTAATGCCCTTATAAACACTGATCATTTTAACAGTGTCCCCCAAGTGTAGCACACACCAAATGTTATACCATTCATATAACAGCGCACTGTCCCAAGTAACTGATACAGGGCTAAAAAAAGTACAGTTTTGTACCTACCATAAATGTAGATGTCCGATAGGTTGTTTCCCACAAGTTAAACAATTATTTACTTTGTCTGACATCGGCTGAGGCAAGAAAGAGTCCCCAACGGGGTACTTAGCTTTTTAGAAGTCTTCGGTAGTAGAAATCTCTGGATCTGACCGACCGGCACTTGTGAACAGCTTCTGCTTCGGGCACCGCGCGGCAAGAAAGACTGAGGAAAATGGTGTCGGCTGATGCCTTTATACCCTATAAACAGCAGCTATGACGTCGGGTGAAGTGCGACATCAGCCGAGGCCAGACCCAGACTTTGGAATCCGGCCGACCGAAGGGCTGCCTGAGGCAGGACAACCCATATGTTAGGACTGCAGATGCATCCTTGAAGGACATCAACAATTTATCACCCTGCCACAGAAAGGACCAGTAACTACTATGACACTTTTACTGATAGCTTGCAGGCTAAAGAAATACCTGGGGAAATGTGTTTAAGTGCACTGTATTGGCCCTGACAGAACTTATTTTCATATGTCTTAAAGATTAAACATAAATCTTTCTTAATTTCCATTCAGCAAACTGTTCAATACAAAACATATACCAGATAAATATTTTTTTCTCAGTCATTGTTCACAAAACCCCAGAGATGTATACAGCAATTTCAGCACTATTAAACTTATGCATCATCTAATACAGGAAAGAATTATCAGAACTAATGAAAGGCCAAAGAAATTCTTATTTTGCTGATGAAAGTATTCTTCTAGGCTAATATTGCTGAATGAGCAAATTACATGGAAAGAATCCAGGTTGTGAATGTTAGTTATTAACTCCTTCTGTGTAAGTAGGAATAAATTAAGAGCATAGGCAATAAGCATTTACAACAGTTTATTATCTTAACTGCCTCAGCAGCCTTATATTAATTAGGTTAAATACATGATAACAGCCAAGAATGATTATGGTCTCAGTGCTGCAAGAAATAGGCACTTAAAATAAGCATGCTGTCATTGTGATAAACATTCAAATAATAATTTTACCCTCCCCCACCACACCTCCACTGAAATGGTAACAAACTAATAGCTTATAAGCACTTACTTCACAAATAAGTATTAGTTTGGAAAGACATTAAGAAAGAAAGAAAGCAGAGCAAGTGGGCATGAACAAATATATAAACATTCTTCCTGTTTTTCTAATATTCTAAAAACATTACCAGAAAAATTAGATCCATTTTCTGAGAGACAAACCTCTAAAATAACTTAAATTGTGATATTATAGTCTTAGTTTTAAGTACCTGGCACATAGCATCATATTAAACAAATATTTCTTTTTTTTCCTCAAAATCTTTTTTTTATTATTCAAATACATTTGAATGAATTCCATAATATTTATACATATCTTAAATAACTATGTACACTTTTTACATTAGCCTGACACTATAACAGATCTTAATGTATACAGTTACTTTATAAGTATGTCCAATCCATTATCAGAGTGTCTGATCAATTATTGTATAGTGTCAATCAATGATAAGACTTTTTCCCAAGGGTTGTTGATAAATGGCTTTGGATAAATTCGTAGTTATTTAATTTCCAATAATGCTGTCATCTTCAGTAGGCTGTAGAAGTCTTCCAAAGTTGGTATTGTGTTTGTATTCCATCTTGTTATACACTTCCTTGAAATTGCAAGTATAGTCCATACTAGATACATGTTTGACCTATTCAAATGAGGAACTTTGTTCACATTTAATAATACAAGACCTTTAGTTAAATAAAATGATTCATTAAAGCTTGTAGAAAGTTATTAATACCATTCCAAAATGGCTTAATTTTAACACAATCAAAGAAAATGTGGTTCTAATCTGCATTATATACTTGCTCACATCTCCAACATATTCCTTTTATGGGAAAAAATAATTTTACTTATTCTATCTGGGGTTAAGAATGCTCTGTGCAAGCATTTCCAATTAAAAACTTTCCAGTATTGTGTAAAGGATGTATATTTTATCGATAGTAAGATATTTGTTTTAATATCTTCAGTTAACTGTATTGAGTGTCCTTTTGTTATATATTTCCAGTATGAGGTTTTGGGTGTTGTTTTATAGTTTATCAATATTTTGTAAAATTTTGAAATGCTGTTTCCCATGTCAAAGTCATTATATTTGACTTCATATATGTATTTAAACAAATAGGGTGACCACGGTGGTGCAGCGGTTAGCATTGCCGCCTCACAGCAAGAGGTTCTCCAGTTCGATTCTCGGCTGAGGTGCCTTTTGTGCGGAGTCTGCATGTCCTCCCTGTGGTCACGTGGGTTTCCTCTGGGTGCTCCGGTTTCCTCCCACATCCCAAAGACATGTAGTAGGTGGATTGGACACTCTAAATTGGCCCTAGGTGTGAGTGTGTGCATGTGTGTGCCTTCTGTGGAAGGTTGGGCACTGGGCTGGCAACTTGACACCATAAAACTCCACTGCCAATCATGAGCGGACAGATTATCCGCTGTGGCGACCCCTAACTGGGAAAAGCCGAAAGAAGAAGAAGAAGATATGTATTTAAACAAATATTTCTTGATGTGTTTTGTACATATAATTATCGCACAGTGCACTCTACTTAAAACTGCAAAGCTTTAAGAGTAAAACCTGGAACTCTAGTGTTTTATCTAAGCAGCAAAAGTCAAGTGTATAGTCCAACAAGAGGTCCAAGAGGGGGGGATTTTGTTGTTTTTTTTGTTTTCTTAAAGCAGTGACTGCTCTCCCCTGTCCATACCAGCTGATTTGCAGTCACTTCTCCATGAGCAGTAAATGTCTACCTAGACTACTATGAGTAGTGTCTAACCAGAACTTTTTAGCTGAGTTCTTGGGTGAAAACATGCAGCTGTTTTTCTCTGTTAGGTTCTGAAGAAAAGTTGTACCTTGATGTAATCCATTAAATTTACCTTTACTGAATTAGTGGAATTTACAGACGTACACAGCTGCAAAAGGCTGATCCGAATTGCATACCACAGCCCTGCACAATCCATAAAGGGACCCATGTACAATGAAGGAATAACATACACAACTGCATACTTGGAGGTACACAACATGTAAATGGCAATCCATAGCATATCCTCAACTCACAAACCTTCTTTCATTTAAGCAGTTGACTCTTAAATCCTGTCATAGAAAAATGGCTTTGAGTGTCATGTGATGAAGGGCTGGTAATTTAAGTCTACAACAGTTAAAGTACCATGCAATATACACAACAACCCAAAGTCCGATACATGTCGATGTGCTGCTCAACACATCATAGCTGAGCAACAACTATGCCAGTGTTTGCACTTCACATTATACACATAAAAAATAAAAATATGAAAATACACATCATGATGCTGTACATCTAGCCCACCCCCAAGACAGTGATAAAAAGTTAAAGAGTATTGAATTATTTTAAGAAATGCAAAGTACAAATAGCAATGCTACAGGATACCCATTTGGAAAGAAATGAGCACATGGAATTTGACAAAGGATTTCAAGATGGATATTCATCAGAATATCAGGGGCAAAGAAAAAGGGGAATACTTACATTAATTGCTAGAAGAGCTCCAATAGTAATAGGAGAGAAAAAAATAGTATTGGTAGTTATGTGGTAGTAAGGGGCAGCTGGCAAAGAAGGAGAATTATACTGCCACATTTTTATATTCTACCTAAAACTGCTATTGTAGAGCTTAAGAAAATGTTGGGAGACATAATCAGCTTTCAGCAGGAAATATTACTCGTAGATGGAGACTGGAATGTGATTTGAATCTGGGGGACTTAGAAGGGAAAATAAAAGAGGGTAGATGACAGAAGAAATTTATGAAAATATTTGTTATGAAAGACGTGAATTCAGTAGTAGGAAATCAGAGAGAATTTACATATCATTCGGAACGATACAGTAATTGAGCAAGAAATTACACTTCACAGGATCATGTATATTTTATTGAAAGCTTCAACACATATATAATCACTATTTCAGATCATGTACCAATAACAACTAGGATAAAAATGCAGAAAAATGAAATACAAACAAGAAACTGGTGCTTCCCCACCTACCTGTGACAAAGAGAGGAACTTAAGGAATGGGTAGCAAAAATTATTTGACAGTTATTAGGGAAGACAGAACTTTCATTAGAAGTTGTAGCTAGTGAGTGGGATAAAATGAAAGTAGACTTTAAAAATAGTGCAGAAATTAAAGAAAAACAGCTATGGTTAAGAGGAAACAAGACTTACTTAGGGGGACCGACAAGGTTTAAGTATTGCAGAATAAGGGGGCTCTTACAGAATGAGACAAGGCAAAATTGCAGAGTGCTAAAAAGTAAGGGAGTATCTGTATAATATGCATGAGTTTAGAAAGACTGCTGTCAAGTAACTATTTTTGATAACTCCAGAGCACTAAACATTTTAGCACAATGAATTAGACAACAAAAAGTAGAAAGGGCATTTGCCAATATTAGGGAGTGTAGAGAATGAAAAATAACTACAGATTCTTTAGAGGTATTAGAGATATTTCTGAAATGTTATGAATACTTGTATAAATCAGAAGAATGTGGAAATCGAGAAAAAGCACAGATGACAATATTTATGGAAGGTTTAAATATGCCAAGGTTAGAGGTAGATGGAACTCAACAATTAACAGTTAAGATAGGAAGAAATGACATAAAAACAATGATCTATAACCAATCTATAGGAATGTTTCCAGGAATAGATGGTATTCCTGTGGAAGTTAGAGGGAAGAAAGTGATAAAGATCTGGAAGGTTTTGTTTAGCAGTATTTTAAAATGAAGAGAAGCACCAACATGCTAAAAGGAATCTGTGGTGGCAGCAATACCTAAAAGTGGTAAAGACCCATCAGGCCCAGCTTCATATAGGCCCATTTCAATTTTAAATCATGCTTATAAAATGTGTATGTCTATAATAGCTAAAAGAATGGCAAAGGTGTTGCCAGAATTGATAGATATGGATCAATGTGGTTTTGTGGAGGGGAAGCAAACATTTGACAACATTAAAAGAACAATGATGATCCAGAGGGAAGCAGAATATAAGAAAAATGCAGCTGTTATTGTTGATGGGTCAGGATGCAGATAATGTATTCAACAGAGTGAGCTATAGGTTCATAGGTTCATAGGTTCATACTAGGCTATCTGCCCTAGGTCATTTATAAGCCTAGCCAGAGTGTGTTTGGCTTTCGCCACCCATTTTAAATGAATTTTGCTATGCCCTTTTTTGAGGTTAGTATACTGTGCCTCTGTCTAACAGTGACACAGAAGTGATACCCGGGGTAAACCTACGATCCCCCATCCACTCATCAAGATTCCTCTTGAAGAGAGTCAATGAGGGACTCTGCCTAACCTGGACTGGGATTTTATTCCAGAGTGAAGGGAGCCTCTGGGTTATGAATCTGTCCCTCCAGCATGTCCTATTTATTTCAGTGCTGAGGTTCAAGTCTCTCGAGCACGTAGCTCGATGGGATTTGGATTTTCTGAGGTCCAGCATGTCCATTAATTCCGGGTTGGACATGGCTTTATACGTCAGGCACAGATCGCCTCTGAGCAGGCGGTATGCCACTGAGTAGAGCTGGAGTTTCTTTAACCGGGCACCATATGGCATCTGTTTGAGCCCTTTGATCCTCTTGGTGAGGTACTTTTGGGGTCTTTCCAGTTGCTGCAGGTGTCTGGTAAGGTACATCCCAAAAGGGGCATTGTACTCAATTATGGGCATTATGAGGGATGAGTAAAGAGGCACGATGGCCTTCCCTGATCTAGATGTGAATCCCTTCATGATTAGGTGGGCTATATAAAATGTTTTTCTAACCACTTTGGCCATGTGGTTTTCAAATGAGAGATTGCTATCAACTTGGGTCCCCAGGTCCCTAATTACTTCTTCCGTACTTAATGGATTACCACCTATGTTGTAATTTGTGGGCACTTTGTTTTTGCCAAAGGGGATGACTATACACTTTTTGGCGTTTAGCTTGAGGCCATGGCTCTGGCACCAGTTGTCTGTTTCTATGAGGCCCTTTTGGAGGATGCTTGTGTCGGCTGGAGAGTCGATTATGGTGCCTAGTTTGCAGTCATCTGCGAACTTGGTCAGCCACAGTCCTTCCGTGTTGGCCTGTACCTCAGAGAAATATATACCGAACAAGAGATGTCCCAGGACTGAGGCTTGTGGGACGCCACTTGTAACTGGTTTGGAGTCTGACATGGCTCCAGCAATTCTAACCATGTGGGTTCTGTCATTGCGCCAGTTTGCAACCCATCTAGTGACATAGGGGTGTATACTTAAGCTGGTGAGCTTGCTTATCTATAATGCCCAAGTGGGGTATTGTATCGAAGTTTTTGCGAGCTCCAGGTAGGCTGTGTGGACCACCTTCCCCTCGTCAATGGCCTTGGTGACTGTTTCAAAGAAATCAACCAGGTTTAAGAGGCAGGATCTGCCCTTAACAAAGCCGAACTGGGTAGGATCCAGTGTCTGTAGGTCCCCAATATCTTTATTTATGAGGTCCATGATGATCCTTTCCATAGCTTTGCAGACCAAGCCAGTCAGGCTTATGGGGCAATAGTTTCCAGGATCCGTTGAGGCACCACCTTTGTGGAGAGGGACCATTGTTGCTGTACGCCACTCTTTGGGTACATATCCTGTAGTAAGGCTGAGATTGAACAGTAATTTTATGTTTGGGTTTATCTCTTCTTGGAGTTCATGTAGGACGCAGCCCGGGACACCATCTGGTCCCATTGATGCTGTGTTTTTTGCTTTGGAGAGAGCGGCTCTTACCTGAGCATCTGAGATGTCAGGGTGGCAGCACTCTGCTGGGATAGATATTTGCCCTTTTGGTGGGGGGGGTTGCGCTGAACCTGTCAGCTAGGATGTTGGCAATGTCTGTGGGTTCGGTGTATTTTTTGTCATTTTGGACTAATTCTGAGCATATCTGGGAATTCCCACCCAGGTTCCTAACATAACTAAAGAAAGCCTTGTGATTATCCTTAGTGTCCTGTGCAATTTTTCTCTCAAGCTGGCCTTAGACGATTTAATGAGTGCCCATAGTTTTTTGCTAATACTGATCAGAGATGCCTTCCCATTTTGGGATTTTGCTCTATCATGTAGTAGCTTCCTCCTTCTATTGTATAGTTTGTTTATGGCTGGGGTCCACCAGACAGGATGCCTGCCTTTGGAGGATTGGGTCTTGGTTTTATTTGGGATTGCATGATCCATGCATTCCTGAAGGTGTTCATAGAATGTGTTTATAAAGGATTCTATGGTCTGGGCCGTATTTTCCACAGGCCCGGGGGCTTTGAAGGATTCCACCTCGATTTTGAGGAGTGTGAAATTTGCTTTAGAGAAGTTTTTCACTGTGGTTTTCTGGGCAGGGGGTGGGGTCGGGATGTGAATATCCAGTGAGATTAGTTTATGGTCTGATCTTACCAGTGAGGGATACACTTCTGGTCTGGAGCATAGAGCCCCCATGTTGGTGATGATCAGGTCCAGTATGTTTTCCCCTCTTTTGGGAGTGGTAACAGTTGTTCCATAGCATTTGAGTTTATAAATTCTAGGAACCTTTGGGCTAGGGTGTTGGAGCTAGAGTAATGCTCCCAGTCTATGTGTGGGTAGTTGAAGTCGCCCAATTTAATAGTGTTTGGAGAGACCTGCATATTTTCCAGTGTTCTCAGGAAGGCCGAGTGGGGTTTCAGGGTTTAGCAGGGTGGTCTGTAGCAGGCTATAAACTGGAAGGCAGTTTTACCCACTGTTAGTTGCACATGGATAGTCTCTGATGCTTTGTGCTTTGCCACCAACCTGGAGGTGTGGGTATCTTTGACGAATATGGATATTCCCCCTCCTTTTGTGGTTCGGTCCAAGTTTTGGGGCCGAAAAGCATGGTATGAGGTATAACCTGATAGTGCTGGGGTGCTCTCGGGAGCCTTGAACCAGGTTTCTGTTACTGCACAGATATTGATGTTCTCCATGCTAAGGAGAGTTTCGAGTGCATGCATCTTGAGGTTTAGACTTCTGGCATTGATTAGCATTACTCTTAGTTTCTTATCCCTTGTGATACCTATGGAGGTGGGTTTGTCTTTTGAGCCTTGCCTAAAAAGGCACTATGGGGTGGCAAGAGCCTTTGCCAATATCCGAAAGCCCAGTGGTGACAGGTGCAAGCCGTCCCTAGCGAAGCATCGTGGCTTGTCGAGCATGTCATCCCAGGCTGACAGGCATTGGATCCCCTTTGAATGACACCAATACTTAAGCCAATTGTTGAAATTGATCATCTTGTCTTCATATTGTGGCATCATTCTTGGTGAGGGTAAGATGCTACTCAAGGTCAGGGTCATACCGGCCTGGGCTACATGCTCAGAGAGCTCCTCTATGTCTCTTTCCATGTAGTCCAGGGAGGTATGTCTCAGGTCATTCACACCAGCATGGACAATGACTGAGTCATATTTGTACTTGCCTTGGAGTGACCTGAGTGCTTGTGTTATGTGGCGGATCCTAGCGCCTGACAGGCAGCTCACCGTGACCTTCTCCTTGTTCAGCCTGGTGAGCGGGACATCAGTGTGCCTGACGATAGAGTCACCTGTTACAAGTGTATCAGGTGTGTTGTTTAGCCTTAAGGGCTGTGACTGTTCGGCACACTGGCTTTGTGAGCTATGTGTTGCACGTGTTTTGTTTTGGGGTAGTGGTTGCTTAGGTGTCTGCTTTGGAGGTCTCTGCTGCTTAGGCAGATTTTTATTTAGAGCCTCCGAGTATGTTTTTGTGTGTTTATGTGTTTGGTTTGCTGTCGTGGTAGGTCTATGTGAGACTGGAATTGTAGTGAGTGTGGTTTCCTTCTCCTCCTGACTGGTTATGCCAGTACTGAGTTGAGAGAGCTTAGCCTCCAGTTTGGCTATATGGTTGCATCTCTCACATGTGTTGGAATTTGTTGGGAGGAGGAGAGGGTTGTCTGTGTACATGAGGCAGTTGTAACAATGCCTCAAAATTCCCAGATTCACCAGCTGGACTGGAGAGGAGATTGACAACTGACCTTTGGACATGCTAGAATAGTACTGGGAATTCCTTTATAATTGAAAAAAGGGACAATGGGGAACAAGGTACTCAAGGGGAGTTTGTGAGGGTGTAGTGCTTTTAATTTTTTAGTGCTGACTTATATAATTGCTTTAGTGAACAAGTGCCAGGCTTTAGAGTATGAATAGGGTGTTTATTATGAGAACTAGATCAGCTCTAAGGGAAAAAGTGAAGAGCAGACTTTGTGGAGCCGAGAATGGTTTAACCCAATTAAGTGGAGCTGCCCGATGCTGCGCTATGCGCAAAATCGCGCAAAGCAGCGCCAAAGCGGCTTTTATACAGGGGGACTTGAAAGAGCCAGAAATTGGCCCAAAACGGTCAATAGACTACCAGATTCTTGTGCTGGGAACACTCCTCCAGGGATAGATAGGCTGCTCTAAGCTCCCCACTGCCACTGGTGAACAAAGAAGCCTCCCTTTATCCAAGAAAGGAAATGGGCAACACAGGAACTTTCCAAAAGTCCAGAATACAGCAAAGCCTGTATTTGGACTACTCTAGGTCAGGAAAGATGGGAAACAAGGATAATTTTTGTTTTTTTTTCTTTTTTGCAACAAACAGCAGGAAAATGCAATAAATATGTAACACAGGCTAGTGCACTTGAGTATGATTTTATGAGTAGGGCAATGGAAGCATTTGCATTCCCTGATTCAATAATAAGGTTAATTATGAGGATATATGAGGGATTGGAGGCAAAAATTAAAGTGGGAAAGTTTGCCTCTGATAAATTGTGTCTGAACAGAGGAATTAGGCAGGGGTGTCCTCTTTCCTCTGTTACCTGCAATATATTTAGGGTCATCGACAAAGAAAATAAGCAACTCAGAAATTCATGGATATAATTGGTATTGTAATCAAGAAGAGTTGACCTTATTTGCAGACTATATTTTTCACCTCATAAAACTAGAAAAAGGAAATCTCAGTGTTGTGGAACATTCTGAATCAGTTTCAAGTCTTTAGGAATACAAAATTAATGAATACAAAACAAAGGCTATGTACCCACACATGAATTGGTTCAGCAATACCCATATTTATGGGGATATGATAAAATTAAGTATTTAGGAGTATGGGTTTAAAATGATTCTGTTATGGCAGCCACGGATATGTGGTAAGAGATTAAACAAACGATAATACAAAACCTAAGAAACTGGAAGCTCTTATTTATGGACATGGACAGCAAGATACAAATGGTGAAAATATTTTAGTCCCTTTAGTTTTATATACAGGTCAGGTATATTTTTATCAACCAGAGGAGAAGTGGATAGTAATTAATAAACAGTTGGAGGGTTTTATCTGGGAGGGGAAGAGGACAAGGATCAGGTGGGATAAGGTGAGCCTTCCAACAGTACAAGGTGGGTGTAGAATTACCTGATTTGAAGATATATATAACACAAGCAGAAAGCTGTAATTCAAAGTGGAAAGGGATGATGATCAGGCAGGCGGAATTTAAGAAATAAGGAAAGAGAGGGATTTTGGACACAGATCCTTACGGAGAACAACAGCCATACAGAATATTTTATTCATAAAGTAGCAGAAAGTATTCTAAAACCTAAGCCAACACAAGAATGGACAAAGAAGAGTCTGTTAATCAGGATGGCTGAAATTAGGTGTTCAAAGAATAGGTATAAGGGGATGGAATTTGCTAGAGAAACTGGGAAAGGAATCAAGTTATTGGGATCAAATAACTAGAGAAGGAAAGGTGGGTGTAATTATTAAAGGGAGGGCTAGGTAACTTGTAGACTGAGGCGGGAAAAACATCTCCCAGAAAAAGAAACAATCGGTAATGGCCAAAGGTAAGGAGATAGAATGTAGACTTCTATCTAAGATTTAGTTTGCTGCAGAAAGCAGTAAAGATAAAAGGGCTAAGGATAGGGGGCAGTACGTTCAGGTGGAAAGCGGAGGTTGAACTAACACAATTACAAAATTCACTTTTACAACATACTTTGAGTCACTTGTAATATGTTGGAGGTCTTGACAGAGAAAGTGCCCCAGAAGGTAGGTACCTTTGCCGCTCTTACTTCTAATGCCACAGGTTACTATATTAGCAGCGGTGCTTGGGCGTGCAGCTGAAGAAGCAAATATGTTTTTTAGAAAGACAGAATGATGCTATTATTTAGGAGTGATACATATACCTAAGGAGGAAAGCGGATAATAAAAAACAAGTACAAAAGGGAAGGGTACAACAGTGAAGTGCACAGTTAGTATGAGGGAATGTAGCTAGAGGTACGAAGGTACATAGATATGGGATAGTATGGAAGGTTTAGGTAGGGTTAGATAGATAGAGTATGTCTGCAAAACATTAGTTATAGAGAGGAAAGGAGCAACAGAAAGAGGTTACAAATTGCTCAATTACTGTGAAAAAAATAGTATATATTACTTTAGTTTAATTCAGTATGAGTGAGAAACAAACAAAACAAAACCTGGAGTTCTTATTCAGTTCAGCTTAAGTCACATTTGGTGGTACATTTTTAAATAAATAACACAAATAAACAGTAAGACAAATGCAGCATTAGTTTCTGGCTAGGCCAACCACTGAACTACTCTAAGCATAGAAACAGAACATTAGAATTATATTATATGACTAAGCGCCAGTTATCAATTAGCAATATATAACTACAGCTATGTTACGTGAAAAACCTAGGATGTAGTAATTGTAGATAACAAACACGTGTATTGAGAGTGTTCAAGGGCTTTTACAGCATAGAAAGCTATATAATAGTGGAAAAACTCTAAATTAATTGGCAGCTCTTATTTCAGTGAGGTTTACCAATATGTAAATTGTTTGTAGTATGGCAAATAATCAACAAGGACGGATCCTGTTGCAGCAAATGTTGGTAGACACTTTACGTACCACTAACACACATTAAGGTAAAGCAGTGTTGTAGCGGTCTAGTCACATACGTTGTAACAGCAGAAAATAGTCTGTGATTAGGTCATTATAATGTAGGTAAGAGCTGTTTATGCAAGTGATAAACAATAAGGTAAAGCCATGTTTTAGCAAAACTAGCCTGCAAGTAAATTGATATAGTCAGCTAAGCAGAATATAGGTGCGCAGGCCCTTTATAGAGTGTGTGGAAGTAACAGCGCAAAATCTCCCAGCTGTCTATAACCACATACAGTCCTATAGCCTACAATAAATAGCTAGGCACTACATGTGGACAAGATGTACATTATACATTTGAACAAAAAAAGCATTGTAATAAAAATATTAGTGCCAAAAGTGATCAGATGTTACAAACAATGTATAGCAGAAATACCAAGACTTTTGCAGTGCAGAATTGCCTTACAATACTGGTTTATCATCTAAGAGGGCGAATCCATTCCACCAGATTCATGGCAGATAGGCATGGATGGAAAAAGGGATGGAGAGAAAGGCGCTAAACTAAGGTAGTGAGTTTTATGGGGCATGGGGCATGATGGGAGGTTGGGCATAATCATTAAAGGGAGGGCCAGGTAACTTGTAGACTGAGGCGGGAAAAACAGCTCCCAGAAAAAGAAACAATCAGTTATGGCCAAAGGTAAGGAAATAGAATGCAGACTTCTATCTAGGATTTAGTTTGCTGCAGAAGTCAGTAGAGATAAAAGGGCTGGCGATTTATTGAGCAGAAGTTATGACACAGAGTAACAGTCAGGCAGACATGTTATTATCAGGGGAAAAGATTATGTTAGAAAGCCCCGGGAATTTTAGAGGGTTGAGGCGTTGAAGGAAAGATGTATGAGCAGGATAGATTAAATTAATTATAGGTAGTTTCAGGACAAGATGTAGAAAGAAAGGTGAGTTTCAGGCAGAAAAGGTAGCAGGAAGTTGTGACTATACGGAGAGTGTAAGGATGGGAGGAGCAGGGGGCAGTGGGAAGTGGGCAGTGAGTTCTGGTGGAAAGCAGAGGACCTAACTAACACAATTACAAAATTCGTTCTTAGATCATACTTTGGGTCACTTGTAATATGTTGGAGGTCTTGACAGAGAAAGTATCCCGGAAGGCAGGTACCCTTTGCCACGCTTAGTTCCAATGCCACAGGGCACTATATTAGTAATGGTGGTTGTGTGTGCAGCTGAAGAAGCAGGTATAGTTTTTTGGGTCACTTGTAATATGTTGGAGGTCATGTGGGAATCAGACCAGGTCTGCTGCATAGTATAGTTATATCAGCCATACACTTAAACAATGCACCAAACTGCCTCACCAATGCAATACAATTTCTGTACAGTAGAAAAGGGTTTGAATAATATTTAAAGTGAAGACATATGCAACCTTATTTTATTGTCTCATATGAAGGGCAACTTCTAAGCAGTGCACCACACCCCTTATTCTGTATTAGAGTGTCAGGTTTAGAACATGAAGTCAAGCAGCTGGCTTGAGAATAGACCCCATAGTCTTTTTATCTTCCCAGCATCAAAGGTAAGTGGGTTACTTACTGAATCGTCAGCACTAATATGAAAAACAGGTCATGTTAGCCAAACTGAATTCAGTTTTATGAGTGGATTCCACCAGAACTAATCTGGTCAGCAATGTTTGCATTGAGTTTAGCAAAGCCTTTGACCTGGTTCCTCACAGGTAACTGATATTTGACCTGAAGGGAAATGGTGTAGAACAACTGCTGACTAAATGTATAAAAGGGTAGTGTGGTGGCAGGAAGCAAAGAGTACCAGTTAGGGGGAACCATATTAAGAGAAAGGCTAGGTAGGTATTGGTGCTCTGGGATCAGTCTTGCTCGTCAACATCTTTGTATCAGACATAATAGTTACTCTGAAAACAGAATCAACCTATGTGTAGATGACAGTAACACAGAAAGGACAGTGGTGGGTATGGCAACAACCTTCATAGGGACCTTATAAGACTGACAGTGTAGGCTGAAAAGTGGCCTCTAAGGTTTAATGTAGAGAAATACAAAATACTTCACCTGGGCTCTAACAACCACAAAGTGGAATATCAGATGAAAGGAGTGACTCTAAAAAGTAAAGTGCAGGAATAAGGCTTTGGTGTGATAGTAGCTGCAGAAATGAATCAGCAAATCCAATTGTGAAGCCAAGAAGAATAAGATGTAAGGCTGTATCTCTACAAGAACAAAACCGAGGAACAGATAGGCCATATTACTCTTCTGCAGATCCTCAGTCAGGCAACAGCTGCAGAACTGTATCCTGTTCTAGTGCCTGCAAAGGAATAAGGTTGTCAAGGTGGATAATGCTAGAAAAAGCAGACTTACCAGGGTAATAAATGGAACAGAAGGTAAGAGGTTATAAAAACGGGCTATAATAGATCAATGTTTTCTTTTATGAGCCCAGGCAGGAAGGGAGTAACATGCTACAGGTGCACAATGCAATTAAGGGGCAGTATGATGTCATACACCTCAACAGGAGACACAAAGGATTCAACTCAACATTAAAAAGTATTTTCACAGAAAGAGTAGTGGCAAAGACAACATATTAGCTGAATGGGCATGGCACGGGACTGTTAGAACACATAGCCATTTAAGAAGACCTGGGACAGGTGGTGGGGTAAAAGAAGAAGCAAAGAACAGGCAACATACTAGCAACACAGAGCATGATAGATGATATTTTCTGCTGCCACAGTTATATAATGTAAGCAAAAGGATTAGCATTTAAGGAGACTGTAAACATAAGGGTACACTACTGGAAGAAACAGAATCCTGATTCCAGTTATGTATCATAGTATCACTTTAAATGAAAGTGTCTGATTAAAAAATAATATATATATAAAATTAAATTAATCACATGAGTTTCAATAAAGTAGCTCATCTAGAATATGGTTCTTAATAGCCCTATGAATCATACTCTGCTTTCTACAAAATAATCTATATGCAGTGAAATATGAACATACCCTTTCAAATCTTTGTTAATATGACTAACCATATAACTTGAATTACAAGCTTAGTATAAACCACTGAGTCATTATTTCCAGTTTTAATACAATAGAAACATTTACTTTATTTAAATGCTTGAAACTAAGCACTATAAACAAAAGTAAGAAATCAGTAATAACTGTAAGTTTGAAACATTATTCAAGCCAATGGACTCTGAGTAAAAGTGATTGCAAAACAATTATAAAGCAACACAGAACAAATAAAACTTGCAAAGATAGATTCAACACATCTAACCGAATAAAATACAAATGGAATTACACTCTTGGGGATCATAAAATGTTCTCCATAATTATATGCTGCAAGCCCAAATGGCACAAACTGAAATATAAAATCCAAACCAAGTCAAAAAGGTAAAACACAATGAGGATTCAGTGTTATTTCGGAACATTTGCAGAATAGTGACCTATGTTTGAAGTTCATACATTATTTGGAGCCGAGACCTGCTTACTTTTATATTAATCATCCTCATTTAAGTCATTTTTATATGAGTAATGCTAGACATAAGAAAGTGATGTTTTCTCATCCCATTGATATACAATGGAGGTGTTGTGAGTCACAGTCATTTACACACCTTCTGTTTGCATTTTTTTTCCTGAATGACATTCACATTACTTTCTCTAAAAAGCTTGTTTAAGTTATTCATAGCAGTTATACAGCTCTAGCAAAAGAATGTGGTTTAACTGCAGGCATTTGTAAGGACTAACATCTGGTATCCATAGAAGCACTGATAGAGCCCCCCACCTCACACACACACACACACACACACACACACACACACACACACATACATCCTGAGGTGTCAAAGCTATCAGTGCAATCCAGGAGATATTAGTGAACACTTCAAAAGAATGGTATTGCTATTTACAAAGCGTCTACAGTAAGAAGTTACAGTTGTTTTATCCTAAAACGTTGAAGAAATGTGCTTGCTGTTTTTTTTTTTGTTTGTTTGTTTTTTTTTTTTTTTGGTTTTATGCTCAAATGTAGTTTACAAACACAGTACCAGAAAGGTGCAACTATCTGTTTGTGACATTTTCTCACTTCTACTGTATTTATATCCTTTGATTAGTTAATTGTGACATACTAACACTTCATCAAAACCATAATCCTTGAGCATGGAAAATTAGCAGATCTCTGTCTGTAACACAAAACACTACTTTCTATAAACTGTTGGGGTTACATAAAATAATACTTGTTATAAGGGGATCACTATACAAAAATGTGATTATCTATTATGGTTGCCACAATTTTGGGTACCAAAGTTAGACATTCAAAGTGAAACTTGAGATTTTGCCGGACATGCAATTAACCAATGAAAAGAATTGTTTTCATCCTGTTAACACAATAAAGACTATGATGAGCATTGTCAGTTGTTCATACTACTTTAATATGATAAGATTATTTAAATGTTGTGTCATAATTTTCTGAAATATTTAGAGAAAGGTCAGAAAATATTCTTTTTCTTGTAAAATGAATGTGTCAATGTTTAAAACAGTATTTAAATATTAATCAATGTGTCTAACATATTCTGAATATTATTGTATGCGGAGCTTTTCTCCCCTGGCCTCTGCTGAAAAATTACCTGTGTCAGGTCAGACTTCCCCAGTTCACAAATGTAAAATAATAAAAAATAAATAAAATATAAAAACATTTGCTATTTTTCATGCCCCCCCCCCCCCCCGGACAAAGCTGCCCAAACCAAGACTTCCCTGCAGAAAGAGAGGCAGGTGGTAATCTTATCAACTATGTGCATTGATACAGTTTCTCCTCTTCTCTGGAGCAGAAACAGGGCAAAACAGTTTCACAGCAGTTTGCATACTTAGCTGCTACCATCAGCAATACTACAGATTTCCCTGTCTGTGATGTGTCATGCAGGAAGAAACAGTGCTTTGCATGCAGTTTTGGAGAAGAACACTTTTTTTCTTTGTTGATCTTCAACTTTTAAGATATTTTTAATGCTTAGAACCAGACCGGGGAATTGCAGAGGATGCAAGATAACTTTGCTACAATACTGCAGACAAATTCCAGCAGTAAATCATGTAAAAAAGGATGGAAGACTTTCATGTCCTTTGATTCCATGACTAAGAAATGAGTTTTATAAAACACAGGCAGATTTCTGGCAACTAAACCATACTGGTACCATATTGTAGAGAGATAAGTTAAGGGTTGGGTTAAACTGTGGAAAAGGGTGGATCCCAAGTTGCCCTTAAAAGGGACACGTATACAGTTGGTTCACCTAATTAAAACAGCTACAATAAAAATAAACAAATAAGACCTTAAAAACCCACCACTAAGATATCTAAAAAAAATCATCTCTTACTTCACTCTCAGAAGAAAGTCTTCTCAATCGTAGGACCAAAATGCCTTCCATATTTCATAAACGTCCTTCTTGGAAGGGTTGGGAAAAGTGTTTGGGAGGAGGGATTCATTGTTAGGGCAACATAATAACATTTTAAAAAATGTGCTCTTTGTAATAGGTACCATCCAAAATTTTATAGAATAGGAGGAATTTAAATCAGCTTCTCCCTGCACTTGAAGTCAGACGAGCTCCATCAGTGAAGGGAAAAGTTACATACCAGCATTTAGAGACACCTGCAATTTACTCTTTTCTGCCTCTTTACTGTTCTAAATACTTTAGGTAATTGTAGCAGCTATTTTGTTTCCCCTTTCACAGAGCTTGAGTATTAAGAACACTGTCACAGTCAGGACTGCATGTAAAGAGGGCATGAAGTGCTTAACTGTGTTTTCACTGATGTAATCTCCCTCTATGTGGGTTGTGTTCATATTTAAGCTTCATTGAGCACCCAGTGCTACACCAGTGCAGTTGTACTGCTCCCCATTCTGCAGGGTTTGCCTTATTACTAGTTTACAGTGGTGTACCATTATTTTAATTTTAGTTTTATCTTTTAACAGCCACAGCTAAACTTTGTCTTGGGCCATTTGTTATCTTTGTTGGACTGAGTGTGCAGAACCACTGGGTTTGAGAAGGCCCAGACTGACTGTTTCACAGCTGTTGGAGTTGTAGCCCGCTTCACTCCCCTCCCACCCCCAATTCCCTAGCCACCTCCCAGAGCCACAAATTTAATCCCATTGTTCTCCCCCCCACTGTTTAATAGCATAACCAATCTGCTTAAAGACACAGCTACATATAAGAACCATTTCCAAATATTCATCCACCTTATGCCAGCCATCATAATAGTTTTACCTGCTTAAAACCGTATCAGTCACCATCCTACCTCATAGGGCTCTCATCTAGAGTCCCCCCCCCCCCCACCCCCGGAATATAGTTGCTCAACACAGTAGAACTAACCATCTCCCAATACTGCTAGGAGTCTGAATACTCCTCCTAGACATCCTCTCAAACAACATTAGTCCATCCCAATTATTCCCACTTCTTGGAAAAGTTTAAACCAAGATTAGGCATTATTAGAGCAAGAAAATACTGGCTTGGCCTATGTCCATCTGCTGTTAGGTAAGCCAGGAGAGCCCAGTTTCTCCCACATGCAGCCTGTCTTACCTTACTACTAAGCACTGTTTCTGCTGTATTTTGTAATAAGTTGCCCTGTCTTCAGCTGAACATCTGTAGTCCCCAACAACGAATATCCTTTGTCACCCTTCAGGCATATACTATGTTTCAGCTTATTTCTCCCTAAAACTAAGCAGCTCTGTAGATATGTAGCAAGCAGCAACCCTATAACCAGTCTGGTAAAAACAACCCAAAGAATAAAAAATATTTAACATTAGATTTTGATTACCTTCTAGATCTTACTCTAAACAAAACAAAAATACAACTTCTAGATACTTTCACCCATCAATCACTTGCATCTCTCTGGTATCTCTCAGAAACCTCAGACAAACCCTACATACAATACACTACACAACAATGAGATATCTACATCTATTCTCTCTTCTACTCCTCACCTCACTCACACATGTAACTATCAGACTTGCATCGCTCCAAAGAGCAAATCACCCACCACCCCATACACCACTCACAACAGCATCCTCCTTTCTCATTACAAATACACCTGCCAATCCCTCCAATTTCTTTAGCTACAAATGTGTAAACACTAACATAAAAATAATACACCACCTCCTTATAAACAAATCTAAATGGTAGCTCCATCTCCCTTACTCAGCTCACTCACCTGAAACTCAGCAGAGACATCCATCCAAACCCACACCCTACTACTTTGTCACAAACAGCATCAGTATCCTTCCCAAGCTCAATACTTCTAGCTACAAAGAAACCTAACATAATACTACTTAGTATTAATCTCAGAAGCATTTGCAATAAACCCCAAGAATTCCAAGTAAGACAAGCATTTTACAACCCTGATATAGCTGTTGTTACAGAAACCTGGCTAAAGCCTCATTTAAAAACAGTGAAATACTAGCTCCAGGTTATAACATTTTCAGACCTGATAGAACAAACAGATGAGGTGGAGGATTAGCAATTATATACAAAAAGCTCCCATGAACTTATCCTTTACCCACACCTTCTACCTGCATTTAACAATGCAGAATACCTCATAGTACATCACAAACTTAACAACAGAAAAGCCATCTGCATCACGAGGTTTTACATCCCATCAGGACAAAACAGTAGCACAGCAGAACAGATTCTGCACTGGCTATATATAATGATATACCCCATGAAACTATTAGAATGGGGGACATTAATATAAACTGGGAACCTAAAGACATAAACATGTCATCAGTGAATTTCTCACAAATAATAAAAGATATAGTCAGGATGCATAAACACACAGACAAGGAATGCATCTTAGACTGGATTCTTACAATCAAACCAAACAACATAAATTTATCTGGCTGTCTTGCTTATGGTATCAGTGACTATCTACAAACTTATGCTATCAGAAAGACAGACAGTTGTGAAATATAAAGTACTTTAATTCAAGTAATTTTATATCCACAATCAATCTCTACAACTGGAATATCCTATATGCCATGCCACTAGATGATTCTGTAACCCAATTTAATAATACTTTCCTAAACATCCTCAGTAGCTATGCACCCCTCAGAACTGTGAGACTGAAGTCAAATCCTGCAGCCTGGTTAACGAAGGACACCAGGCAAATTTTTCAGAGAGAGACAGCTTGGAAAATATAGTCCAAAAACAAAACACAATCCAATTGCCAACACTTTAGATAATTAAACAATCTTGTAAAAAAGTTAAAGAATGACAAAAAGTCCTATTTCACCAAAACAATCCCAAGCTATTTTGGTCCCCCATAACCAAATACTACACCCCAGCCAAATAACTACTCCCACACCAACAACCAGCAATAATCCAGATAATATAGCCATCCAGTTCAATTCCCACTTTATAAACTCAATATTCTCTCTTACTAAACAAAATTCTCATACCACCTTCACTACTCAAACCTCATCTAATAACAATACTATATCTGTCTCTTTCCAAACAGTCCCAATTAGCACCATAAACGGATATATACAAAAACTAAAACTAACAACCTAACAACAGAGTACCTATAACTTGCTTCTGAAGCTGAAGCCTTCCATGTTTCTATACTGATTAGCCAATCCATAGCAGAAAACTGTCCTATCCATCTGGAAGAAATATTTCTTAATTCCACTCCACAACGTTTGAAATTCAACTGACCTACCCAACTGAAGACCCATAGCTATACTATCACCACTAACAAAAATATTAGAAAAAATGTTTTCAATCCCAGCTCCTCAAACATCTTAACCAAAACAAGCTTCTCTCTATGTCTCAACATGGCTTCCACCCCAGTCCTAGCACAATTACTACTCATTAGCTTTACCAGTGGTATCAACTGCAATAGAAATAATGTCAACCTAGTGTCAGCTCTCTTCTTGGACCTGTCAAAGGCCTTTGACACAGCTTTCCATCAAAAACTTCTTAGCAAATTCTCCTCCCTAGGTCTAAAAAAATCATCTCTAATATGGTTTCATAGCTAAGCCACAAATAGGCCAAAACATGCATGCCTGCAGCTAGTGGCATTTGGCTTTATTGGCCTGAATGGATCCATAAAGACTTAAAAAGAAAAAGTAAAACGATTGGACTTCATACCTCTCAACCTCTTAGTGCAAGAAATCTGAACAAAGCCTGACATAATGGGGGGGACAAAGCCCCAAAAATAGGGACAGATTTTAAATATTACGTTTACAAACTTATAAAGTTGCTAGAATAGTAGGGTTTGTGTTGACGTGCATTTTATGAGGGATTTGAAGTCAGAAACTCAAATGCATGTCATTATTTAGTGACTTCAATCTTCAGATCATCCCAATGATTTGCCAGAAAACTACAAATTTTATAAGGAATAGAACAAAAAATACAAGGCAAAAATCTGGACAGTTGAGAGGTATGATGGACATTCAGAAGCCATATAGCTGAAACATTTGAAGTCCTTAAGGGGTCATTTACATATATCCCATGGGCCTCTAGTACAGGATGTTTAAGGTATCACACAGTGAAAACTCTAACTTGGCTAGGTTTTTCTTGTTTTTATTAACTGGTTTGTCTGTTTGACCTTTTTACTCTTTGGTTTGGGTGTTAGTTGGGATGTTTTGCAGACTCCTTAATAGTCATGGGTATCAGCTGGGTTTAAAGACCTTGTGTTTCTACAGTATAGCCAAACAGTCCACTTATGCTGTGTTGGAATAAGAAGGCTGAAAACAAGCATGTCTACAGCTAATAGCATTTTGCTTTATTGGCCTGAATGGATCCATAAAGACTTAAAAAGAAAAAGTAAAAAGTCATGGACGTTCACAAGCCAACATCAGAAACACATGATGTCCTTAAGGGTTCATTTGCATATATCCCATAGGCCTCTATTACAGGAGGTTTAAGGTACCACATAGTTAAAACTCTAGCTTGACTATGATTTTCTTGTAGTTTTTATTTCACAAATAGACAACAATCAGTAAAATGGAAGCAATAATTCTCTTATTTCCTTCCAACCAGAGTTGAGTCCCACAAGGATCAATACTGGGCCCATTTCTATTTAATATATTTGTAAACAAATCCCATACTGCCACAAAAAATAAATAAATATATTTATATACATATATACTGTGTGTGTGTATATGTGTGTGTGTGTGAGTGTATATATATATATATATATATATATATATATATATATATAGATAGATAGATATAGATACACACACACACACACACACACACACACACACACACACACAGTTCAGTATGCTGATGATACAGCCCTCATCTGCTCACCCCCAACACTTCAAATCCTCCAGGAAATCACACAAGAGTCTTTCTCATCTGTTGAATCCTGGCTAGGCACTGCAGACCTATTCCAAAATGCAAAAAAAAAAAAAAAAGACTAAACTAATACTCTTTATACCAAAACAATTCAATACTCAAAAACACAATTTGCATATTGCCTCATCTGACAATACAAATTTGACACCATGACAGAAGCCACATTTCTTACTCAGATAACAAATTCAAATATGACTAACATATTCTCCAAACTGTCAAAAATACACACCCCCCAAACAAACTAGGCTCCACTTGTAGAGCAAATCAATACTTTACCACAGCCACAAGAAAATCTATAGCAGTATCCTACCTACTGACATTTTTCCTGAATGGAACACCTATCTTCACTAATCTCAACAACACCCTCAGGTCCAAACTTGATACATGCTGTAGTAAAATAGCTAGATTTGCCACATAATCATCTCATAAAAGAGTTAAAGCTTACAGAAAACAACAAATGCTTAAAAAGTCTGCTGAAACAGCATCTGCAAGGCACTTGGCTCTTGCTCTACACCCAGATAATTTTCCTATTCACAATGCAATATAAACTGCCATACCTCTGATAAAACATTAGAGACTCTGTATTAAATTCATGTATGGTGATTATTACACTTCCCCTTCTATCTACTTCTGTAAACATTTAACTGAGATTTCTATCTACTCCTACTTAATCCTTCTTTACGTCATCATACCACAATTTACTAATTTCAGTGCAAATGTCAATCTTTGTCTTCTCTTGTGTTTCTTTGCATTTCTGTCTGCTACAACTTATACAAACGTACAGGTAATCTGTTATTTTTCTCCTCTTCCTATTTTTATTTATTTATTTTACATTTGTTTACCGCGAATGTCCGACACAGCTAATGACCCATTTTCATGGATTTATACATGAGGTTTTTAACAAGAAAGCATTTTTACAAATGGAGAATTTTCACAGACGATAAACAAAAAAAAATACATTATTTACCAATACAAGCATATTTAAGATGATTAGTTAATACATACTAGATATGATTAATAAATACATCTTTGATACATAAATGGCTCAAAGTACAAAATGTGGTAGCAAGGAACATAGTACCTATAACAGATTAATTGATAACTTGAGTAATACACAACCTGTGACACAAACGAGAGATTGTTAGTAAAGTGGAGGGGGACCAGAGAAGAATATCTATAGAGCTAAGAGGTTAGAAGCTGACAGGCATGTTTCCGATTACTGCACATATACAGTGTAATTGGCATAGAGATTTCATGATAGATATAAACTAGTAAAAGCATACTTGATAAGTACAAAAGAAAAAGGGTGTAAGGGGCGATGCTGAGAGTGTTATGACAAATATTATGATGCAAGGTTAGCATTAATCATCTGTTATACCTAATTATGTATGCAAAAATGTTTATGTAACCAAGATGAAAACATTATATACAATGTGGAAAATGAAAATGTACTGTATATTGTATATGTATGTGAATACTGGAGGTTGTCTCCCTGGGCCTCTGCTGAAAAAAGGGTATTTATCCCCGTCGGAATTTTCCGATTAACAAAGATAAATAAATTCTTGAATCTTAAGGCAGCTGAAACATATTTAGCATCTGGATTTAAATGCAATGTTTTCAGACTGACTCTTGGCCATTTATTTCCCAAAGCTCTATGTGAAATGTTTGGTATTTGCAAACACAGCAATTCCTGTTGCATCTTTTTGTTAATAAACACATAATGATCTGCTGTATAATATCAGGAACACATACTAATTTATTTTTTATGCAACAGCATTAATTATGAGTCAGTTGTAGCTGAAGTTGTGACTGATGCTCAAATGTGGACCTTTTCTGTGTTTTCTTTTAAATGCTGAGACTGCAGATTTGTTAGCAGAATATTTAAGTAGCAGAAGGTATGTGAATACAGCACCCTTTGTTTGAGATTCAGGGAGAGCAGAAAGTTTCAATAGTCACTATTCCACTGAATATTCACTGCTTAGTGGCAATACTTGTCAGTCACTAAAACATACTGAACCATTTGGTCTTGAAACTATTTTTTCACTGTATTCCTTTGGTACAACTAATAAGTCTCCCTAGTATATCAATTTACTTGTTTTTCAAACAAATAAATGAATGAATAAATAAGCTGAAACCTAACTAAATAAAAGAGTTGCAGAAGGAACAAGAGAACAGTGCAAGCATTTCTTCTTGTGGTGTTCTTAGTGATTACATTTATAATACTAAATAATTTGCAGTAATTTGTAAAATATAGCTAATCAGAACTTCAAGTCACTCTGTCTTTAATTATCTCCAGGTTTAATAAACTCATAATTAGTTGAATTTTTGATTTCTGACCAGTTGCCAAACTACAGCAATTCACATTTTTGCCACATTTAAGTTACTCCCTTTAGATAGACACTACATAAAAAAAACTCTTAACGTTTCCAAAACACCTCATTCTTTATCAGGATTAATCATTAAATGAGATTTGCAGCTGCCTACAAACCTAGTGAGGAAGACCTCTCTTGAAGGAGCAATATTAGTTAACAAAAAAAAATAGTTAATATAGGAGCAGATTCAGGAGAGAGTTGTGAAAAATACCACCTACAACAAGATGGCCAAGTGGTCTAAGGTGCTGAGTTCAGGTTGCAGACTCAGCCTAACCAAAGGCATGGGTTTGAATCCCACTTCTGACAAATAAGTTTTGAGTAGTGGGGGGTTGGTATAATGGTTATAGTGTTTACCTCACAGACACAAGGTACAGGATTTGATTCTCACGTCTCACCTTTTGTCACTGTCTTTGCCAAGGGCCTCTGGCTGACCAGGTTTGCAGACAATTGTAAACTATGTGCATTCACAGAATCCTCCAACAACACAAATACCTTCTAAGAAGGCCTGACACAGCAAATAATTGGTGCCAGAGACACCAAAGCTCAATATCAAGAAATGCATAATAGTATTCTTTGGGAAGGCAGATATCCCTGGAAACTACCACTTTGATAATACACC
This sequence comes from Protopterus annectens, assembly GCF_019279795.1. Taxonomy (NCBI): domain Eukaryota; kingdom Metazoa; phylum Chordata; order Ceratodontiformes; family Protopteridae; genus Protopterus; species Protopterus annectens. The sequence goes on from NC_056737.1 coordinate 617,658,990, forward strand.
ACTAAGAGTAGACCTACTGGTCAGGGATTTGTGAATGCATGTAGGGTGTAACATGGCTTTTGAGCATTGTGTCTACAGTAGTAAGGAACCCATTCTGTGTTCTGCAACTTATAAGCAAGTGTATGGCATCCAGGTCCAAGAATGTCATTGTTCCACTGTATTTGGCCTTCATCATACTAATCGCAGAATAGAATGTCCCTTTCAGTATGTACCTGACCAGGCATATGTAGCAACATAGAATGACCCCTTCAGTATGTACCTAACCAGGCATAGGTAACAAAAGAGAATGCCCCCTTCGGTATACACCTGACTGGGTATATGTAACTACATAGAATGCCCCCTTCAGTATGTACCTGACCGGGCATATGTAACAACTGCAGCATCCGCAGAAATCCCTAATAAAAAGAATACAGGACATATACAACATGTCCCATGTGGATTGCCTCAAAGCCCTACCCCTGTACTCAGTCTCCTACAGACTGCTGAGAGGCTATCTATGCCTGGCCTCCAAAGCATCATCTGATCCCACTCTGATGGACCTGTTGCACATCTGCAAAACAAACAGCATCAGAGTTACCCAATCTAAGGACCTAAACCTCCTCTGCAAAATAAATAGGACATGTTGGAGGAATAGGTATGTGTCTCACAGACTAGTACAGGCTTCCTCCATGTGAAGCAGAGTTCTTCCCTAAACCAATTCAAACGTAACTTGGACCAGTGGATGGGTTATCAGAAATGTACCCCTGGTCTGGCACCTATGTCTCTACCCATGCCCAAGCCTACATAAACGCCTTAAAATAACCCGTGTATATCAAAACTTGTCAGATACATTTGAAAAGCATGACTAGGCTTAAAAAGACTCCCTGGAGTGATTAGCCTAGAAATCATCAATGAACATATGAAAAGTCAGTTAGAAGGGCTAAGTTTACAGAAGCTGAAATGTTAGCAGCACATTAACCAGTTCTAAATCTACCTTATGATAAATATGTGTAGACAGCTTGAGCAAACATTTTTTTTTTGTTTTGTTTTTTTTAATTCACAGCTATGCTTGTGGGCAGAAATGTCTAAAGGAAGCTAACATATTTTCCTGTCTGGTTAGCCTATGTAGGATTTACAGGTTCAACTGCGATTCACCTCACCGCACCATTACTGCTCTAGATCCAATATACATAATTTAATCCCCTCTGTTTCTTTTAGCTTCCCTAACCAAGCAAATAGTACCCATATCTCCAGCACTTCTACTTCTCCTACTTTAACTCCATTTCCCTTTTCTATTCTAGTTATGTAAGTGTACATTTATTTGGTTTGTTACAACTTCTATGTACTGTATATATGATTTGTCAGATTGTCTATGCTTACTCATAGATGTAAACCATTGTTACTTGTATACCGTACATCATTTTGTTACATTAAAGAATAAGGCAAATAGTTGCTGACCTTATTTACATGGCTGTACTGATTTATATCAGTAAAACTTGGAAAGATAACAGTGGCATCTTTTTGAAAATACTGTTCGGGTCATATGGATGTAAAGCTGTATGCTTTATTCCAGATATGTTAGGCCATAATGTTTCCTGTTATAAATACCAACTCTTCTAAACAAGCCTTGGTGGAAGCTGCCAAGCCACAAGTTTGTACATTACCTTTACATCAAAAGATCTGTAATAGATTGCTACAAGTTTAGCGGACTTACTACCAGAGTATCGGTGGCCCCATTTGCTTGGCCTCATTTCTTCACAGTCTCCGCTCCTCTGTCAAATGCATGAGCTAGGGTTTACAGAATGGTTACTGCTGCAAAATTTGCTTAACACTGACACTGGAGGCCTTCAGTTTGGTAGTGGAGTTATTGTTTGTTGCATAAAGCTGTGACTCAGAACTTCATTTATGAATCTTCATCTAGCCTAGAAAGATGACTTAGTTCTGTCCCTTGAGAAATATTACCTTGGATGATCTGGTAGACTTGAACCTAAAAGGTGTCCTGCAGATTGCTTCAAGCTTGAAACCCTGTTGGCATTCATAATGTTATTCATAATTGGGACTTCTGTATATCCATACCGTCTCCTAAAGCATTTATGCTTTTGTTGGTTTGATATACTTGGGACAGAAAGTTAAAGTCTGTGGGTTACAGACTGGAATGCAGATGGAAAAGAATGATTTCAGGTATAATAGGCAATCACAGTTAGTTCGTTGTCATATCTACTAGTAACATATTTCCTATAAGATGGCGAAATTCATTTCCAAGGAAACCACAGCCCCAATCATGTCTTCAAGTCTGTCAGCAGATCCTGCTGTACTATCTTTGTGCCTGAAAAGTGTTTTGACGGGTGAAGTGTGACATATTGTTCACTTTGTATCAGTACCTGTCCTTACTAACACCTTGCATTCTTCTTACCAGCAATGAAAGTGTAAAATTATCCCATGACGTCTGACTCAGGACCTGATCTGATTTCACCATTTCTAATTATTTAAAATATTATACAGGTTAGTCAAGGTCTGCATCCAGCCTACTTTAGCCCGAGGCCTGGCCCTGTATATTTTTACAGGATCATCACTCGATTAAACTGTTTAAGTTCGCCTTAGCCAGGAAATATTCCCAAGTGTCTTTAAAAAGCTGGTGGCTCTAATCATGAAGTAAGACCTCCAGGAATTACCATTATTTGCCTAGCATTGTGTCCATCTGTAACCTGTTACTCATGGGTAAGGTTCTTAAGGAGATGTTGGTCCCCTAGCTGGACAGCCACATGGTCACCAGTTATCTCCTTATTCTCCTCCATTCTGAATTTAGGTAAAGATGTAGTATAGTGACAACTTTCATCTTGCCTTTCAGTGACCTCTTACTGGTGAGATACTCTTGGAGGTTGCACTAGCAGTCTATTCTGGACCATGAAACTATTATGGCACACATGAGGACGACAGCTTCTCTATTTTGCCTAATGTTGCTCCTCGGGGTCTGTATTGTCCTTTCTTTTTTTCTCTTTGTGTACTATCACTGGTATCTTTGTTGTACTGATTATATATATCTATATGCATCATTTCAACTTGGTCACACTGATGCTGTTAGTGTTTAATAATTAGCCCACTAAAATCTGATTATTTGATTTTTTAAACCTATTTTCACAACAGCTTGTACTGGGTTTATAACAGCAATAACAGACTCCAAAATCCAGAAATTCTCATTCCAAATAATATCTACTATCCTGTCTACTGCTCGACAATGATGTTTCTTGTCCCTGTAAAGCACGGTAAGGGTGGCAGGGATCAGAACCTTTCATCATAGCCAGAAGTCACAAGAGTAGTATTTACCTCTCACATCTGCAGTATTAGCTCATTACTACAGTGTCTTTCCTGCATGCACTTTCATAGAGAAACTGCCCAGTGTAAAATATCACTCCACACAAGACTGATGCTAATAGGTTATAGGTTCATAAGTGTATACTAGGCTAACGACCATTAGTACCTTTGTTCGCATAGCCATGCAACTCAAATGTGACCCATAAATTTGATTTATATAGGGGGTGATTTACTGACTGCCTCTGTCCATCAGAGACATAAACACTATACCAGTGGTGAATTTCTGATTACCCATCCACTGGTCCAAGTTGCGCTTAAATAGGGACAGGGAGGAACTCCGCTTCACATGGATGAGGAGCCTGTTTTAGAGAATGCGAATTCTGAGAAACATATCTGTCTCTCCATGTCATATTTATGTCACAAGCAAAATTTAGGACTTTTAATCTAGTTGTTCTGATGCTGTTTGTTTTGTGGATGTAAAAAAGGTTCATAAAAACAGCATCCAGTAATGCCTTGTATGTCAGACAAAGATCACCTCTCAGAAGTCTGTATGATACCAAATTAAGAGACAGAGCTTTGAGACGATCAGTGAAGGACATTGTGTTCATTCCCTGTATATTTTTTTTTGTAAAGAACCTTTCTGGACATTGAAGTTGTTGCATGTGTTTACCCAGGTATAGACTGAATGGGGCATTATGCTCTATGATGCTTCTGATGAAGGCCAAGTACTTGGTCTATGATGACCTCTCTGAATCTAGATGCCATGCCCTTGCTTAAAAGTTGAGCAGTATAGAAGGATTTTCTTACTACCTTGGACACATGTTGGCTGAATACTAGGTTACTGTCTACATGAGTTACTAGATCCCTGATTAATAAATCAACTATTAGGAGTATTTTATTGATGATGTGGTTACCCAGAGTGCCAGACCTCTCAAAAGCTACTACAACACATTTCTCAGTATTGTGTTTTAAGCGATGGCTTTGACACCAAGTGTTTGTCTGTATTAGACCTTTCTGAAAGGTGTTTTCATCTTGGGGTGATTCAATGCCTGCTCCCAGTTTGCAGTTGTCTGCAAACTTGGTTAGCCAAAGGCCTTTGACATTGGCTTTGACATCCAAAACGTATATGCCAAAGAGGAGTGGGCATAGCACAGAGCCCTGAGGAACTCCAAAGGTGACCTCAAGGATTCTAACCTCCTGGGTCCTATCAGTCAGCCAGCCAGTTATAAAGGGGTTTACATCTAGTTACACAAGTTTGTTAACAATGCCCAAGTGGGGTATTTTATCAAATACTTTAGCCAGCTCATAGGTGTGTACTAGGCTAATGGCCCTGGGGCCTTTACAAGCCTAGCCATAGGATTACCCTGGCATAGTGCTAATTGAACTTAGTTCCCAGTGTCTCTGTCAAGTAGAGCCACTGGAGTTATCCCCGGGGTGAATTTTCTGTTTCCCATCCACTAATCAAGATTTCTCTTGAAGGGGGTCAGCAAGGTGCTCTACTTGACATGTATGGGAAGTCTATTCCATAGCATAGGCAGTCTCTGGGTTATGCCCATGCATAATACTCTCCTCCCTCCCCCTTCCTCTTTACTCTTTAGACCATTTCTACTACTACTAACTCTTCTAACTACACTCACCTCTACCTATCTCTCAACCTCCCACACAATATCTACTCCCCTACTACATCCACAAACTATCTCAGTGCCATCTACAAAACCTCATATCTCCAACCTAAATATCACGTCTCTCTCACACTAAATACTTTATTCATAACCATAAAATTGCTCATTGATAGATGGATACACTGGCCCTGTCCCATCCTCACTATCAACTAACTCACAACCAGTTAATACAAAGCCAACAGTAACAATCAAACCCCAAAATCACTCTCTATTGCCCATCTAAATAGCATTTGTAATAAAATTCCACTAATCCATGCTCTTCTAGATGTTCAACAGTTTGACATTCTCTGTCTAACTGAAACATGGCTCAAACCTTCAATAAAGATAATGAAATAGTCCCACAATATCATCAGACAAGACCGCTTAAACAAAAAGGTGGTGGCGTAGCTATATTTTATAAATTGCAAATAAGTAAAACAAATCATACTCACCCAACTGACACTAATGTTGAAATTATTATTTCAAAACTTCAACTCAACCCAAAACAATTAATATTTATTATTATCTGTATTCCCCCCCCAAAAAAAAATCTCCATATTAGAACCTACTAAACTAAACTTTTACTTTTAACCCCCTACAGAAACTATACTCTAGGAGACTTTTATATTGACTGGAACTTATATAATCAACCCCCTCCATGGCTTCACACACAAAAACCTCCCTCTCCCAACAAGAACAAAAAATAATAATAAATAAAGAATACATACTTGACTTCTTAAATAAATATAGAAAAAAAATAATACACAAACAGGACCCCAGATGACCTCAAATATCACTCCTAACCTATATTTATCAGGCATAAACTAGTTTTTCTATCCCAACCCAAGTTCTACCATCCCCTCAGTTGGAAAAATCTCATATTATCCCCCTTTTTAAAGGAGGTGACTCTACAGAGTATTTCTTCATTCTTTGTTGACCTGTCAAAAGCCTTTGACATGGTTACTGTTTTCCATCTTTATAAATGACCTTCATCTATCCTTATCTACACCTATTCAATATGCAGATGACACTACCATCATTATACAATGGTTTGCTAATCATTGTCTCTCCTCCTCAACCCCAATCAATGGATGTCACACTCACATCAATAATGGCACCTCATCACCCCAGACCAAACAACCAAACTCTTAACTAAAAATTTGACTTTCATATTAACTCAACAAAAAACAACTAACACAGAATCAAATCCCTTAACATAGCCAGAAGCCACTTATAGCCAGAACCCACCCACTTATATGCTTCTATTATATGCTTCATATATCTTTCTAATAATCTAACTTCAATAAATCTAAACAATATTACAACAACAACAACATTTATTTATTTGCTACAGCCATATATATAGGACTCTTGCCATTGCTGGAATCAAACAAAACTAGGTGGAACTACACCACCTAATACAATACTCAACAACTCATGCCCAGCCCAAAGCTTCATCACCTAGAGAACACACCAAATGCTCTCACCCTTATAAAAACTCTATACCAATTTGAAGAACGCAAATAATAACATAGGTGACTCCACATTTTCCAACTCAATTGGCAAAATTTGGAATCAACAAAATCTTCCTAACCACACAACCACTGGCTGTGCTCTTGCTATAACTCTTCTCTTTTTTTCTTTTTCCTTTTTTTCTACTGACCTCCCTCCCTCTCTCCTCCTACTCCCAACTACCCACACCTCCACTCCACTTCTTTCCTATCTCTCTCTCTATTATTAGACATAAATCTAATTTTGCTTCTTCACGTATAATGGAGTAATACTGTAACTAAGTAAAATATCTAATCTATATTGTACTCTTGTGTCTATACATTCTGGAAGAAATTTAAAGCAAATGTTTTCCTCCACTGAAAATGGACATGTATCCAGTTAGACTAGCCCGGTTAACAAATGTAAAATAAATAAATAAAATAAAATAAATGAACCTATCCCTCCAGCATGTTCTGTTAATTGTGATAATGAGGATGAAGTCTCTGGAGTGTGTGGTGCGGAGGGATTGGGATTTCTTTAGATGTTGCATTTCTAACAGAGCTGGGTCAGCCATGGTGTTGTAAGTCAAGCAGAGATCGCCTCTAAGTAGGCGATATGAGACAGAGAATAGTTCGAGTTTTTTGAGTCTGTCCATACAGGACAAGTGTTTAAGGTCTAGGATCCTCTTTGTGAGGTACTTCTGTGGCCTCTCCAGTTGTTGCAGGTGTCTAGTGAGGTACATGCCAAATGGGGCATTGTACTCGATGATTGGCCTAATGAGGGAAGAGTAGAGGGAGACAATGACCTCTTTCTTCCTGGATGCAAAACCCTTAGTAATGAGATGTGCCACATAGGACTTTCTGACCACAGTGGAAATGTGGTAGTCAAAAAGAGGTTGCGGTCATCCTGTGTTCCCAGATCTCTTATAACGCCTTCTGTGTTCAGTGGACTACCATCAATGTGGCAGTTCATGGGAACCGGGTTTTTCCCAAAGGGGATATTTTTTGTCATTGAGCTTAAGGCCATGGTTCTGACACAAGTTGTTAGTCTCAGTGAGGCCATTCTGTAGGATGTCAACATCACTTGGGGAGTTAATAATAGCCCCCAACTTGCAATCATCTGCAGACTTTGTCAGCCAGAGTCCCTTTGTGTTGGCCTGGACTTCAGAGAAGTAGATACCAAACAGGAGAGGACCCAGGACCAAACCCTGTGGGACTCCACTCATGACTAGTCAGCAGTCTTACATCACACTGTGGGTTCTATCTGTGAGACAGTTTGCAACCCACCTTGTGATATAGGGGTTGATGCCTAGCTTAGTGAGTTTTTCTATGATTCCTGAGTGGGGAATGGTTTCAAAAGCCTTGGCCAGATTAAGGTAGGCTCTATGAACTACCTTGCCTTCATTCACAACTATGGTGACTGACTCAAAGAAGTTGACCAAGTTGAGCAAGCCTGATCTACCCTTCACAAAACCAAACTGTGTGGGATCCAGAGTTTAGAGATTCCCTATAGCCTTGTTTATTAAGTCCATGATGATGCGTTCCATACCTTTGCATATTAGGCTCGTCAGGCTAATGGGGTGATAGTTCCCAGGGTCTGTATTCACTCCTCCTTTGTGGAGGGATGACTGTAGCAGTGTGGCATTCAGTAGGGACAAAGCCTAAGGTGAGGCTATGATTGAACAGAGCACACAGGTGAGGTGCCAGTTCACTCTGTAGTTCATGTAAAACACAGCCAGGGATATTGTCAGGTCCCATAGAAGCTGTATTCTTGGCCTTGGACAGTGCTGTTTTAACCTGTGCAGCAGTAATACTAGGTGCCTGGCAATTTACTGGCATTGTGATTGGTCCTTTGGGGGAGGGAGAGGGGTAAACTTGGCACTGAATCTGTCAGCCACTATACTGGCAATATCTGTTGGCTCAGTATAGGAGGTACCATTGTGCAGTTGCTCAGAGCAAATCTGGATATTGCCATGGAGATTCTTTACATAACTACAGAAGGCCTTGTGGTTGTCTTTACTATCTGCTGCAATTCTGTTTTAATAGCTGGCTTTAGAGGCTTTGATGAGGGATTTCAACTTTTTGTTGAGGCTGATAAGGGAGTTTTACCAGTCTTGGGACTTCACCTTATTCCGCATCAGTTTCCTCCTTCTGTTGTACAGTTTGTTTATGGCAGGAGACCACCAGATTGGCTTCCTTTTTTTGGAGGAGAGCATCTTGGTTCTATTGGGTATGACGAGATCCATGCATTTGTGTGCATGTTCGTACAGTGCATTGGTGTATGATTCGGCGGTCATACAAATATTCTCCATTTGCATGGGGCATGGGTGCCATGAAGTGAGCCCAAAGTTAGCTTTGGAGAAGTTTTTCATGGTGGTTACCTTTGCAGGGGGGGGGGATTTCAAAGGTGATTAGTTTGTGGTCATATTTAACCAGGGGGGAGTTGACTATTGGTGTAGAGCAACTGTCGCCCATGTTAGTAATGATCAGGTTATTAGACAGTATGTATAGTTTTCCCCTCATCCATTGCCTTTATGACCTTTTCAAAGAATTGCACCAGATTCAGTAAGCATGACCTTCATTTTACAAAGCTAAACTGGGATGGATCCAGTGTCTTGAGGTCTCCTGTGTTCTTGATGATAATTACAATTACAATGCTTTGCAAATAAGACTAGTCAAACTAATAAGCCTGTAGTTTCCAGTATCTGTTGAAGGTCCTCCCTTATGAAGGGGATGACCATCACAGTCCTCCATTCACATGGCTCAAAGCCTGTTTTAAGACTATAGTTAAATAATGACTCCTGGAGTCCTGCTAAGTCATATTTTAGACTATTCAGGAGGCATCCTGGGATGTTATCAGGGCCCACTGAGGCCTTTTTCTCAGCTTTAGCAAGCACAGTCAGTACAAGCTCCCTAGTTATAGTTAAAAGTGTTATGTTTGAAGGTGTTTTGGGGGGGATGGTTGAGGGTGGGGGTTAAAGCTGGAACTGAATTTGTCTTCTACCAGGTTCACTATATCACCAGGCTTGGTGAATGTGGCACCATTAACCACCAGTTCAGCACATTGCTGTGTGTTGCCCTTGAGGTTTCTGACCATAGCTGAAGAAGGCCTTATGGTTATCTTTCACCTGGGAGGTTATCTTAACCTCATACTTGTCTTTGCTTGACCTAATTAGCCCTCTTGGTTATCTATTTAGTGTGATGAGAGAGTTTTTATATTTATGGAAATTACCCTTCCTGATTTTTAATGAAAAGTTAGGCTGGCCAAGAAATCCACTGCTCGGAAAAACACTTAAATACTTGTATTATAAACCAGACTTTTAAAAGGTTAGTAGTTATGCCCATACATAATCTATATGAACTTCATCAGGCCAAGAGAAACATACAATTGATTTAAATTTACTGTTGCTTGATCCTGTGGTGCAGAGTCATACATGTGTCCCTGCCTACCTTTCTTTTGAAATCCTGTATAGAATTCACATCGTCAAACACAGTGTCCCTATTTAAAATAGTTCATTGCATTGACCCCTTCCTGATTTGTGCCATAATTTGTTTTTCTTTTGTTGTATATCCTGTTTAATTTGGGATGTCATCAGGGCAATTTGTTTCTGAGGCTAGTCCTGTGCTTACTTCTAAAAGGTACAGCAGCCTCTATGCAGCCACTGACATGGCTGTACAGAATTTCTGAGCAATTCAGCATAGGCTACTGTGTTATCGGAGTTTGGAGGAGCACTGAATATTGACAAACTGCCACTTAATAAATGGTAATTTGCCTAGGAATTGTTCCTGTTACTGGTTTTAATGGGATTACAGAGTTGATTTTGATTTCAAAGGAGACAACCTTATGGTCAGACCTTACCAGAGAGGACGAGACATTAGGGAGGTGTAGCATTCTCCCTTATTTGTTTGCATGAGGTCCAGTACATTGGACCCTCCAGTGGGCATATTCACTAATTGGTCAAGGGAGTTTGTATTTACGAAGTCCAGGAATCTTTGTCTGTAGATTATAGGCTATGTAGGATTCCCAGTCTATAGAGAGGTAATAAAAGTCTCCCATGAGCAGGGTGTTAGGTTGCTCCAAGTATACATTGTAAGCTTCTTGGGACATACAGGGATATGGTACTGGATTTTGTCTACAGTGATCTGCATGTGGAGGAACTCCAGTATGTCATCCTGTTTGACCACCCTATAGGTATGTTTGTCATTGACGTATACTGACACACCACCACCTTTAGCTCTTAACTGTGCAGCTTCTAGTCTAAAAGTGTGGAAGGCATTGAAACCTTGCACTGTGGGGCTACTCTCTGCCACTGTAAACTATGTCTTGGTAACTGCACAGATGTCTGTATTCTCAAGTGTGAAGAGGGCTTACAGGGAGTGTAGTTTTTTTAGTTAAGCTCCTAGCATTGAGCAGTAACACCCTGAGGTTCAGTTGAGTTGATTTTGCTGTGTTGGTAGGTTTGTCAATTTGGCATTGCCTAAGAAAGGCACTATGGTAGTGGATCAAGTTTTAGCCAGTATTTAAAATCCTAGAGGGGAAAGGTACAGGCCATCTTTGGCAAAACAATGTGTAGTGTTAACCATGTTCTCCCAAGCTGACAAATATTGGACTCCCTTAGAATGACACCAGAAAAACAGCCAGTTGTTGAAATCAATCATATTTTGCTCACATTGTGACATTATTCTCAGTGATACCACTCAATGCTAGGCTCATACTAGCCTGAGACACAGTCTGAAAGATGCATAACAAAGGCTCTGTTTGCTTACTTGCCTTAGGGGCTTAGTGTTTGGGGCTTCACTGAGAGTGGCAGTATGTGTGGTGTTAGTTATTGTTTTTTATAAGTGCCTTTGGGCTTGATGAGGCATTGCATTGACAAATGGGTGGTCTCTAGGCGATCTTAGCTGTTTAGGAAGATTGCTTTTAAGTGCTTCAGCATACATTAGTCTGTGTTGTGAGCTATGAGAGGTGAGTGTTGTCTGTTTGTTGTTTTGACAACCTGATGTGCACTTGAAAGAAAGTTTATCCTCCAGTGTCATTGTATAAATACACCTCTCACATACTGTGTCTGCTTCTTTAAGGATTAACTGGTTGTCAGTAAACATGAGACAATTGCTACATTGTCTCAAGATGCCCATGACGCTCAACTAACTGCTCTAAGCTTGTCGTCGTACAAGGTATTCGCTCTACATTAATGCTTTGCAGGGTACAGTTTTGTGGACCGTTCTACAGGGGAAATTTGCTTTCTAGGTGTTTGCTGCTGTACAGGGCACCGCTAGCCCATGCAAATGCACAAAACGTATAGCAGTATACAAAAAACAGAAAATGGGCCCTCTGACCAATAAAATGACTACACTAAAAGTCCCTTTGTATATTTCCCAACTAAGGCAGACCAGACAAACATTTCCTGCCACAAGATAAATAAACCCAGTCCACCTAATGTAAAAACACAGTAGGAGTGACCCACAAGTGCAATGTTATCACAAACCAATTAAACAGCTATCTGGAAGTCTCCTGCTGAAGGTGATTGCAAGGCAGTCTTACAGCAGTAACAGTGAGAGAAAAGCAATTATTTTACAAAAATATAGTGAAATGCACGTACAAAAAGAGGAAAAAGTAGCACTCACTCAAAATAACTTAAGCAAGTGAGGTTTAGCAATCAAAGGTACAACGCAGTGGTGCAGCAGTAGCGTTGTCACCTCACAACAAGAGGTTCTCTGGTTTGATTCTTGGCTGGGGTGCCCTCTGTGTGGAGTCTGCGTGTCCTTCTTGCATTCGTGTGGGTTTCCTCTGGGAGTTCCAGTTTCCTCCCACGTTAGAAAGACATGCCTCTGGAGCATTTTTCACTGAGCCTCCATTGAAAATTGGCTTTGTTCCAAGTCGGACTTTCCCAGTTAACAAATGTTAAATAAATAAATAAAAGGTACTTAACTTTGCCTAGATGGCATTGGATACAAGTCAAACACTTCTAGAACACAGGCTCGGACTCCAAGCTTTGCTAAGCTCTAGAAAAATGAGCAGGACACAATATGTAGTAAAGGAGGTTTACTCAAGGGCGATACTGGTTTGCCGGGTGGGCACTCAGTATCATGGATCTATGGAAAACAATAGATGGGAAGACAAAAATAGCTTATAGAACAGACAGTAGTAATGAAAGAGAGGAGGGAAATCAGATTGCCATAAGATGTAGAGGCCAGAGATACAGCCTTATATTGTATTTCTATATGTTGTTTCAATGTGGAGCTTTTCTCCCCTTGCCTTCGCTGAAAAGGGACGTTTCCAGTCGGACTTTCCCAGTAAACAAATGTAAAATAAAACAAATAAATTATAAAATCACCACACAAAAAGGCTGGGAGGGTTACGAAAAATTTTCAAGCAGTCTAGCTAGACAGGCATTCAGACAAACAAAGCCAATATTGGAGCTCTTTCAGAAACTTTAGCTTATGTGTTTTACTGGAGGATGGGGCAGACACAGAATGTAACTTTAAGCAGGTAAGTGATGAGCAGAATATAAAAGCATGGAAGGCGAGACAATTCTTTCACTATTGATCCTCTACTACAGTTTAAGGCACTAGACTATTCAGAAATTTACCAGTAACACTATAAAAGTAATGTCTTTTGGCTTTTCCCAGTTAGGGGTCGCAACAGCAGAACTCCGATCTGCTCATGACTGGCAGTGGATTTTTACAGTGCCGAGTTGCCAGCCTAACGCCCAACATTCAAAGAAGGCACACCCATTCACGCACGCACCTACCTTTGTTTGTGTCTTTCGGCTTTTCCCGGTTAGGGGTCGCCACAGCGAAACTCCGGTCCGATAATGATTGGTAGTTGATTTTTACGTGCCGAGTTACCAGCCCTGACACACAACCTTCAATGACGCCCATTCACACATGTCTCCACGCAGAAGACGCTCTAGCTGAGAATTGAACCGGACAGTGTCTTACTGTGAGGCAACAACGCTACCACAGCACCACCACCGCGGAATACGCACGCATCTACCTGCATGTCTTTAAACATCACTCGACCAAGGGGAGGACATGCAGACTCCACACAGAAGGCGCTCCAGCCAAGAATCGAATGGGAGAACCTCTTGTTGTGAGGCCACAATGCTAACTGCTGCACCACCGTGGCTCCTGTTTATAGAAAAAAATACAGTAAAGATGAAGGCTCAAATCTGGCAGTTTTACACATACAACTGTGAATTAAACTACAGGAGTATGGTCCAACAGGGTTTAAAATACAAATGGCTAGCTTTTATAGTTCTACTTGTGTTAAACAGAAGGGTAGAATAATGTACAGATACAATCTTCCCACAACTGCAAATCTGTAAATTAAAATATAAGACTAAGGTCCTGCACATCAAACTAAAAAAGCAAACAAATTACTTTTTTGGTTAAAATATGGAAAAAAGCAGAAAAGTGCAAAATAGCACCACACAGGTTCCTATATTTGCAACTTAAACATTTAAGCAGAATTTAAATAATTATTTTCCTTTTGATGAAAAGCTATTTAAACATTTCAGCAGAATTTAAATAATTCACTTTCCTTTTGATGAAAAGCTATTTACTCACAGTAACACACCTCTCCAACTCTTGGACAAAAGTCCTGCAGGCTGCTGTACCATAGGTCTCCACATAGGGTCAGTATTGCTGTGGCCTAACCCATCACTAACCCCAAAATGGGAGAATTGACTGTGGCCCACTCAATCCCATCCAGGCCACCCATACTTCGGGCTGAGTTCAGTTGTCAGACTCCAACCACCAGCATCACAACTAGGAACAAATCTCTACGCCAGTAGGGGCTGTCTACAGTCACGGGAAGAAAAATGTCTAAACCTTATCTCAGGTATAAGTGATATCCTGATAGTGGATCTATAGGAAAATCCTCTGGGGACATCTACAGCTGCGTTACTGCTAGGTTGGTATAAACATATAAGGACTTACCACATCAGCTCTGAGTTTAAGAAACTGCACTAGCACTGTGTATTAAATCATCTCCTTTAAAATGTGTGCTCTGAAGTATGTGATCATTCTGCATTCTCAGTGATGTACCTCATAACTTTTCCATATTTATCTGGTCACTCCTCACGCTTATGAAAACAATAGATTGCCAGCTGGTTTAAAGAGTCAGCTTAAGATATTTGGAAATTCAGACTTTGTTCTTCTGGTGCCCAGGTGGTGGACTTTTCATCCTTACTGGTGACAATAAGTTGCTTCCTTTGAGTTTTTTATATCTGCCTTAAAACACTGTCATTTCTAGTTGGCAGACTTTAAAGATCCCTGCAGACTGCTCTGTCAGAGATACTGGGTGAGAAAATTCTATTTTTTTTTTTGAGCTATGATACAGAATCGGAATTCCCTAGACATAGTAAGGCCTTGCTGAGTCTAATTATGATGGTTGCCAAAAAAAGAAATTACTAGAAAATGGAAATCAAAGTCTAAACCAACTTTACTAGAAACAATGAAGATAGTAACGGAGATAAAACAACTGTAATTGGGATCTTTATAAAATGACAGGAGCAAATCAAATAGGAAAAATGGGAATCATGGGATCAATACATGCAGAGGCAGAACAAGGTTTAAAATAAGGCAGGATATGAATGAGTTATGTAATCCTTGACTGACAATGACCGGATAGATTATAAGTGATATACAATGTTTGCAGCTACAGTTGTGTCAGCATGGTTCATAATATAATGTTTGCAACTTTAATTGTGTTGGTATGGTTTATTTTCATTTATATAAATGTGAGATTGCCTATGTCATAAGTTCACAGGTGTGTACTAGGATAATGGCCCTGCAGCCTATATAAGCCTAGCCCAAGAAGATTCCCTGGCATCACGCCACCCAAAATTAGTTCCCAGTCCAGTACCCCTGTCAAGCAAGGCCACTGAAGTGATCCCGGGATGAACTTCCTATTGCCCATCCACTCGTCAAGATTTCTCTTAAAGAGGGCCAGTGAAGTGCTCTGCTTGATGTGAATGGAAAGTTTGTTCCAGAGTATGGGAAGTCTCTGGGTTAGGAACCTGTCCTTCCAGCATGTTCTGTTTATTGTGGTAATGAGGTTTAGGCATCTGGAGTGTGTGGCACGGAGGGATTGGGATTTCTTTAGGTGTAGCATATCTAGCAGCTCTGGGTCAGACATGGCTTTGTAGGTCAAGCAGAGATCGCCTCTAAGTAGGTGATAAGAGACAGAGTACAGTTAGAGTTTTTGAGTCTGTCCATATAGGGCATGTGTCTAAGGCCTAAGATCCTCTTAGTGAGGTATTTTTGTGGCCTTTCCAGTTGTTGTAGGTGTCTAGTGAGGTACATACCAAATGGGGTGTTGTATTCTATAATTTCAAATGGGGTGTTGTATTCTATAATTTAATGTGTGATAATTTAATAAAGATGTTTCTTTTTTTTTGTTTGTTTTTTTAAACACTGTAATTTCTCTTGTGTTTAATGAAACTATCAGCTGTACTCGTGTATATAAAGAGTCTCAGAATAGTTTTGCGTACAGTTTGCTACCTTTTGTTTAGATTTTTATGTTTGTATTCAATGTTATGGCTTTTAGATATACCACTTTAAAATCTGTGGAAAAAGTATTTGCAAACTCATGCGTAAGTCCTGACAAATTATGATGTATACACTGAAAATAATATGACTAAGAAACTGTCTCCATTGACCAAAAGCACAATGGCATTCTCCAGTGATGATAAATTTGGCATTTGTAACTATCAGCAATGACAAGGGCAGCAACCTCAAGCCAGTATTGTAGTTTTCTGAGTCAGGGTCATATACTTAAGAACAATCCTCAAGAATCTCAGATGCATAGGTGATGGCATTAGTCCAGAAGGATGAAATTTAAGAATCCATGAGTAAATATTAAATCCATCTGTAGTCTCTTGTGTGCCACTGCAGACATTACATCACTGTACTGTAACTAAAACCCAAGCCCTAAGGGACCAAAGGCAGCTGTTATCTTACTGCAGACGCATACAGGATGTTTGATTGCCACTGCATGTGCTTTGTGTGTTGCTAAAATATGATCTCTGCTTTCATAACAGACTTGCTTAGTGCTAACAATGTCAACCATAAATCTATCAAATGGAAAGATTCATAAATACCATAGCTCAGAGTTAAAAAGTTTCAGTTCTTAAAAAGCTTCTTAGCACAAACTGATACACTCTGGCCAACAGTTCTAGGCAGTTGTACTAAGCATGCCTTTTTTTTAATTTAACTGTCACATTGTGATACAGCCTTGGATCAATGCAGCCAAAGTAATCAGTACTGTCAGGAGAGTCTGGTGTCATCATTAGTAATGTCTGTATTTTAGAGTTGAAGGAATGCAGTCTATGCTCTCTAGACAAATAAACATACTGCAACCTCAAAAAATAATAAATGATCAGTGGTAAAGTAGCATGGTATGAATTTTCAGAAATTTACCTGTAGCACATTGGCATCTGAATTTACTACCGCAGTGATGAAGATGTTAAGCTAGGATACTGAATACCTAGGTTTTAATCTTATTAACAATAACTTGCATACCAAGGGACACTGACAGAGCCTCTTAATTTCTTTGTACTCCTAGGCCCTTCCTGTTGTGTAACCTACTTAGAAAAATATGAAGGAAATAGATACACTGAGCATTTAGACTGGTTCACACTCTGAATCTTACAGGCAAGCATTTATGTGACTGAAGTGAATCATACACTATTTGACATGAAGCACTGTAAATATGTTCATTTATAACTAGGCCCAGATGCCTGTGAGGCATTCCTATTAAAGGGGAAATTAAGTACCACCTCCGCTCACTATTGTGAATTTCTCAGAATAGTAAATCCAGAGGGGCTCATTGGCCTTACTCAGTACAAACTGCCATTGGAAAGGCCATAATAAAGTCATCTGCTAGTATAGCAATAACCCACGCCTGGGTGTGGGTAATGCTGGATTTACCCATGTTTGGCGTGGGACCAAACAAAGCCAACCGTGGGTAAATACAGCATTACCCACACCCAGAAGTGGGTTATTGCTATTATACCATGACATTATTTAAGAAAAGAAACTATTACTTTTCTTAAATAATGGCATAGTATAATGCCTGTTTACTGCCCTTCCGCAGATGTCTGGCATCCGCGGCAGTTCTGATGTACTGCGCGCCTGCGCAGTACATCAGAGTTGTAAAAGCAACGGAGAAAGCAAGATTTCCGTTGCTTTTTTTTCAGCTATGTTAAATGGATTTAACATAGCGAGACAGTTTAAAATAAGCAACGGAGATGTCCGTTGCTTATTTAAACTGTCTCGCCATGTTAAACCCATTTAACATAACGAACAGGTAAAAAGCAACGGAGATCTTGCTTTCTCCGTTGCTTTTTTTTAGCTATGTTAAATGGGTTTAGCATATGAGACAGTTTTAAAATAAGCAACGGAGATCTCCGCTGTATTTTAAAGCTGTCTCGCTATGTTAAACCCATTTAACATAGCGAGACAGTGTTAAGTAGAGTTATACTAATGGAAAAAAGTCCGGGCGACTGGACCTTTTTCCATTAGTATAACTCGATTTACAATGTGCACGCTGGCCAATCAGCCTGCATGTTTTGGGGGGATCATGGTTCATAGGTTCATAGGTTCATAGGTTCATACTAGGCTATCTGCCCGAGGGCATTTACAAGCCTAGCCCATCGTTTTGTGGCTTACGCCACCCCTTTAGTATGGGGAACTATACCCATTATTTTGCTGTGCCTCTGTCGAGCAGTGACACTGAGGTTATCCCTGGGGTATATCTGTGATCTCCCATCCATTGGTCAAGATTTCTCTTGAACAAGGCCAGCGAGGTGCTCTGCCTCACATGTACCGGGATTTTGTTCCACAGCATAGGGAGTCTTTGGGTGATGAATCTATCCTCCAGCACGCCCTATTAATAGCCGTGTCAAGGTTTAAGTCTCCGCCCTTGTGGCTCTGATGGATCTAGATTTTTGAGGTGAAGCATATTCATCAAATCTGGGTTTGACATGGCCTTGTATGTTAGGCAAAGGTCACCTCTGAGCAAGCGATAGCGTGTTTTACTGAATAGAGCTGGAGTTCTTTCAGTCGGGCAGCATAGGACAGATTTTGAGACCCTTTATCCTTTTGGTGCGGAACTGTTGTGGCCTGTCCAGCTGCTGCAAGTGTCGGGTCAGACACACTTCGAATGGGGCATTGTACTCAATCATTGGTCTGATGAGTGATGAGTAAAGGGAGACTATGACCTCCCTTGATCTAGATGAGAATCCCTTCATGATAAGGTGGGCAATGTAGAAGGTCTTCCTAACTACTTTAGCTACATGGGTGTCGAATGACAGACTACTATCAACCTGGGTCCCCAGGTCCCTGATAACTTCTTCTGTGCTCAGTGGATTGCCACCTATTTGGTAGCTAGGGGTAACCTTGTTTTTCCCGAAGGGTATGACTATGCATTTTTGGCATTTAACTTTAGGCCGTGGCTCTGGCACCAGTTATCCGCTTCTGTGAGACCCTTCTGAAGGATATCTGTATCAGATGTGTTTTCTACTATGGCCCAGTTTGCAGTCATCTGCAAACTTTGTCAGCCATAACCCTCCTGTGTTTGCTTGTACTGGAAAAGTAGATGCCAAACAAGAGTGGGCCCAGGACTGAGCCCTGTGGGACACCACTTGTGACAGGCTTTGAGTCTGACATGGCGCCAGCAACTCTGACCCTGTGGGTCTGTCACTCAGCCAGTTTGCAACCCATCTTGTGATGTATGGGTTGACATTTAAGCTGATGTGTTTTTGAATGATAGCCGAGTGGGGTATTGTATCAGAGGCCTTAGCCAGATCGAGGTAGGCTGTATGGACTGCCTTTCCCTCATCAATGGCTTTGGTGACTGTTTCAAAAGTCAACCAAGTTTAAAAGGCATGATCTGCCTTTGACAAAGCCAAACTGGGTTGGATCCAAAGTCTGCAAATTCCCTATGTCTTTATTTATGAGGTCCATTATGATCCTCTCCATGGCTTTGCAGATAAGGCTTGTCAAGCTAATGGGCGGTAATTTCCAGGGTCGGTGGAGGCACCGCTTTGTGAAGTGGTACCACAGTTGCAGTGCGCCACTCCTGGCACGTATCCAGAGGTAAGACTTTGATTAAACAGCTGTCCTAGCTGTGGGTTTAATTCCTCATTGAGTTCATGGAGCACACAGCCGGGGACACCATCAGGTCCCATGGATGCTGTGTTTTTTGCTTTGGAGAGAGCAGTTCTCACTTGCGCGCTGGAGATGTTTGGGGGGCTGCAATCGTTTGGTATAGATATCTCTCCTTTTGGGAGGGGAAGTTTGCACTGAACCTGTCAGCCAGTATGTTGGCAATGTCTGTAGGATCAGTAATCTTCACATCATTTTGAACTAGTTCTGAGCATATCTGGGAGTTTCCTCCCAGGTTTCTAACATAGCTAAAGAAGGCCTTATGATTGTCTTTTGAGTCTTTAGCTATTTTTCTCAAATTTGCTTTGGATGATTTTATGAGAGCTCTTAGTTTTTACTTATAGTGATCAAGGGTGTCTTACCTTTAAGGATTTTGCTCTATCTTGTAGTAGCTTCCTCCTTTTGTTGTAGAGTTTGTTTATGGCTGGGGTCCACCAGACTGGACGCTTGCCTTTGGTACAAAGAGTCTTTGTTTTGCTTGGGATTGCCTTATCCATGCAGTCCTGCAGGTGCTGGTAGAAGGCATTTGTAAGTGATTCAGCGGCTTGAGTACTGTTTTCCACGCTCGGGGCCTTAAAGGAGACCACACTAGTCTTTAGAAGTGTGAAGTCGGCTTTTGAGAAGTTCTTTACTGTGGTCTTTTTTATTTCAGGTGGGGTGGGATGAGGACCTCCAGCGAGATTAGTTTGTGGTCTGATCTCACCAGTGAGGGTACACCTCCGTGTTGAACATTGTGCTCCCATGTTCGTGATGATGAGATCAAGTATGTTATCTCCTCTTGTGGGATGGTGACTAGTTGTTCCATGGCATTTGAGTTTATGAATTCCAGGAACTTTTGGGCTAGGGTGTTTGGGCTTGAGTAGTGTTCCCAGTCTATATTAGGGTAATTGAAGTCACCTAGTATGATGGTGTTTGGTGATACATTTATCCCTCTAGTGTTTTCAGGAAGGCCATGTGAGGTTCCTGAGTTTGTGAGGGTGGCCTGTAACATGCTACAATTTGCAGAGCAGTCTTGCCTATGGTTAATTGCACCTGGATGGTCTCCGATGCATCGCGTTGCCACCAGTCTTGAGGTGTGGGTGTCCTTGATGAATATGGATACCCTCCTTTCTTGGTATTGTCCGATTTTGGGGCGGAACGATGATATGAGGTAAAACCTGATAGCTGGGGTGCTCTCAGGAGCCTTGAACCAGGTTTCTGTCACAGCACAGACATCGATGTTCTCCATACTGAGAAGGGCCTCAGTGAAAGTGCATTTTGAGATTTAGACTTCTGGCATTGAGCAGCATTACCCTTAGTTTTTTTCCTTTTTTGTGTTCTAGGGTGGTAGGTTTAGAATTTGAGCCTTGCCTAAAAAAGGCACTATGGGGGTGGCAAGAGCCTTTGCCAATATCCGGAATCCCAGGGGTG
This sequence comes from Protopterus annectens, assembly GCF_019279795.1. NCBI lineage: Eukaryota > Metazoa > Chordata > Ceratodontiformes > Protopteridae > Protopterus > Protopterus annectens. The sequence continues at coordinate 617,680,015 of NC_056737.1, forward strand.
ACAGGTGCAAGCCGTCCCTTGCGAAGCAGCGTGGCTTGTCCAGCATGTCATCCCAGGCAGACAGAAGTACAGTTTTGTACCTACCATAAATGTAGATGTTCGAGGATCCACATTGCTGCAGTCCTAACCATTGGGTAGTCCGCTGTCCAGTCGGCCCGAATACCAAAGTATATGGCTGACGTCGGTCAAGGCACATTAGACTGACGTCAGGACGTCAGGGTACTAATGCGCATGACCGACGCCATATCCTCAGTCTTTTCTTGCCCCAGATGTCAGAAGGCCCTAAAAAGACAAGGCCCAAACCAAAACACCAACAAAAACCCTGCACCAAACATATATACAATATATACAAATGCACAAGAATATAGCCTAACCCACACCACAACCCCTAAACACAGAGGGGAAAGAGGGAGGGTAAATTGGACTGCAGCAATGTGGATCCTCGAACATCTACATTTATGGTAGGTACAAAACTGTACTATGTTCTTCATTCCACATTGCTGCAGTCCTAACCATTGGGTAGAATCCCAAAGCAGAGGTAAGGGAGGCTGGCAAATCATAAGGAAGCAGGAGCTGTCAACATGCCTTGCAAAATAGCTGTGGCAAAACCAGCCCTAGATTTAGAGTAGAGAGGAAGGTGGTAATGCTTAGAGAAAGTATGCACTGAACTCCAAGTAGCTGCCTCCAAAATATCCTTAGTTGCCACCCCTGAGAAATGCTGTTGAAGTGGCAGTAGCCCTTGTGGAATGAGGCCTAATCCCAGCTGGAATCTCCTTGCCATGATGGGAATAACAAAATGAAATGCAAAACCCAATCCACTTAGAAATAGTTTGCTTAGACACAGGCTTGCCCTGAGAAGTCAAGGCAAAAGAAACAAACAACTGCTGAGACTGCCTGAAATCCTTAGTCCTGCTTAAATAATAACGTAACTGCCTATGTACATCTAAAGTGTGCAAAATCTTTTCTCCCTTGTTTTGGGGATCTGCATAGAAAGTAGGCAAATGAATAGTTTGGTTTAAAGCCACACTAGAAACCACCTTAGGCATAAAGGAAGGATTAGTACGTAATGATACTCTATCCTTATGGAAAATCAAAAGGGCTCTACTGCCATAAGGGCCTGCAACTCAGAAACCCTTCTTGCAGAAGTAATGGCCAACAAAAAGCAGTCTTCCATGACAAGTATTTTAACTCAGCAGTAGCCGCAGGCTCAAAAGGTTGTAGAGTAAGTTTTTCCAACACAAAATTGAGATCCCAAGCAGGAGTAGGAGCTCTACGCGGGGGTCTTATATTCTTTGCCCCTCTAAGAAATTGCTTGAACAAAGGATGTGAAAACAATGGTGGGTCACAATCATAGTGAGCTGAAATTGCTGCAGCATGAATTTTAATGGAAGAGAAGGACAAACCTTTGTCCAATAACTCAGTAAGATATTGAAGAGCCACACTCAAGTTAGGCTCAGAAATCTCCAAATTCTTTGCTGCACTCCAAAATAAAAATCTCTTCCATTTTTCTCATGACACTTTCCTTGTACTAGGTCTTCTGGCTTCCATAATCACATTTAAAACTTGTTGAGGAAGTTGAGACCTGCTGTGTTTCAAAACAGAATATGCCAGGCTGTTAGATGAAGAGATTGAAGCTTGACATTGAGCAGGTGACCGTCCCTCTGAGATAACAGGTGTGGAATCAAAGGTAAAGGCCATGGAGGCTTCCTTACCAGACTCCTTAGAAGTGGGTACCAGTGTTGCCGAGGCCAATCTGGAGCTATTAAAATCATCCTTGGCTTGTCTTGTCTGACCTTTAGGAGCACCTTTGGGAGAAGAGGCAGAGGTGGAAAGGCATACACATGAAGATTTTTCCAACTGAAAGAAAGAGCGCCCACTTTCCAAGCTGTGTGATGAAACCGCTTTGTGCAAAACTTTGGCAGCTGGTGGTTTAGTGGAGAAGCGAACAGATCTATGTCTGGAGTTCCCCATGACACTGTCAATTTCTGAAATACATGAAGATCCAGTTTCCACTCGTGGGGATCCATGATTTGTCTGCTTAACACATCTGCTAAGGAGTTCTGTGCTCGGCAGAAACCTTGCCTGAAGAGTTAGTTGCAAGCTGAGCGCAGTCTCCCATAAAATCATTGCTTGCCTGCATAGAGGATAAGAATGTGTTCCCCTTGTTTGTTGATGTACCACATGACAGTTGTGTTGTCTGTTAGAATCAACACCTGCCCAGGAAGAAGTAACTCCTTGAAAGCCATTAATGCAAACTGGACTGCTAACATCTCCTTCATGTTGATATGTAGATGCTGTAGTCTGGCAGGCCACTTGTCTTGTATCCACTTTCCATTTAGATGAGCTCCCCAAGCAATGTCCGAGGCATCTGTCGTTAAAATCTGACTCGCCTCTGGCCGGGTCACAGAGAGTCCCTTGTTTAGGTGACATTCCTGAGCCCACCACAAAAATTCTTTTGCATGCAAGGTATTATTTGAATGACAGTGTCCAAATCCTGGCAGTGCTGTGTCCACACATTTTTGAGATACCATTGCAGCTTCCTCATATGCAGTTTGGCATTGGGAAGCACCAGAATACAAGATGCCATGAACCCTAAGGCTTGAAGGACTGTCCTTGCAGTCAGCCCGACTGAAGAGATAGTTGATGGAAGTAACTGGAAAGATTCTTTTGTTTGTCCGGGGTTAAAAAGGCCATCTGGGCTGCTGTATTCAGTCTCACACCCAGAAAGCACATGTCTTGAGAGGGTACTAGACTGGACTTTATTTCGCTCACAGAATACCCTAGGCATCTTAGCACTGCTATGACATATTCCAGATGCTGTAGAAGGTCTTCCTTTTCTTGAGCCAGAATCAGGCAGTCGTCCAAGTAAGGATAGATTTGAATTCCTTCAGCCTGAAGTAAGCTATCACTGGAGCCAGAACCTTTGTGAATACTCTGGGCAGTAGATAAGCCAAAGGGCAATGCAGAGAACTGATAATGAGAATTTCCAGCTCGAAAACGCAGATACTTCCTGCAACTTAGTCTTATAGGCACATGAAGGTAAGCTTCCTTGAGATCTAAAGTTACCATCCAATGATCTTTGCCCAGCAGAGGTAAAAGCTGTTGTAACGTCAACATCTTGAACTTGGGAATGTCCAGATAAGTGTTGAGGATAGATAAATCCAAAATTGGTCTCCACGTGTTCCCCTTCTTGAACTAGGAACAGGCGAGAATAAAATCCTAGGCCCCTTTCTGGTACAGGTACTGGCTGAATAGCCCTATTTGGAGTAACAAAGAAATTTGCTTGTGAGCCTCTTTCCTTTGTGGAGGGGAACGCCTGGCATGCCTTTGAACGGGGCAATGTATGGAAATAAAACCTGTAACCGTGGTGAATGATATCCAACACCCATCTGTCTTGAGTGATTAAATCCCAATTTTCTTTGAAAAGAGACAGTCTTCCTCCAAAGGAGCTGCCAGACGAGAATCTACTGGCAGCTGAAAAGGCAGGTCATTGGGTCTGTTTAAAGGACTGACCCCTGCCCTCACCAGAAGTCTGAGCAGGTGAACCCCTGTTCTAGGCCTAAAAGAACCTTGAGCTCTGCCCCTACCACGCCTAGACCTACCCCTAGACTGGGAATCATAAGCAGGATATGTCCATCCCTTAGTAGGCCAATTTCTACTAAACTTCGGTGGCTGCACCTGCAAAAATCTTTAACAGTTTGCATAGACTTAGCTTTGTCCTCCATTTTCTTTAAAACTGCTTCCACAGGCGAACCAAATAACACATCAGACTGTAAAGGAGCATCCAAAATCCTAGTCTTAACATGCTCTGCTAAATTCTGATCCCTCAACCAGGCATGGCTCTGAACAGAACTAGTGGCAGCCACCCTCGAGGAGGCCTGCACAGCATCAAAACCACATTGCAAAGAATGCTTACCCACTTGTTCAGACACATGAACTAAATCCAGCAACTCTTTACACTCTATACCTTCCGCCAAAGCATCCACCTTAGATTTCAATTGTGAAAGGAGATAATTTTGATATTTTAGCATGTGAAACTGACAATTCAACGCTCTCATGGCTAAAGTGGAAGAAGTATACACTTTCTTTCCCCACCTATCCAAAGCCCTTGTCTCTTTATCAGTGGGAACAGGATTTTTAACAACAGAGGCCTTAACACCCTTAGGCCCCTGAGAAACAGTTTCCGGGTCTGCCCTAGGACTCTTAAACAGATACTTATGAGCTTCAGGCACCCTATAGTACCTATCAGGTTTAACAGGGGCAGGAGGCAAAGAATCAGGGTTCAGGGAAGCCTCTGCAAAAACATCTTCCACCACATTCAACAGGGCCTATGCTGGGGTAAAAATAAGAATTCCCTAAGCCTTTTCCTGGAATCAGAGTAATCTTGGCCTTCCCATTTAAAGTGCTCCCTCATGGAATGCAGAGTCTCTGAAAATGAGAAATCCTCAGGAGGAGAAGCTGTAGGAGTGGAATCATCCACATCAGAATCAGAATAAGGAGGATACTCCTGCAAGTCTTCCACAGAAGACTCAGAAGCCTCTGAACACCGTTCAAAACTCTCAAACTCAGGTTCCACCCTAGGCCTCTTATCAGGAGGGGGCATAGAGCCTCTAATCATAGTAATTAAATCTTCTGCCATTTTAAGCATATGTTTTAGGCACAGAACCTGAAGTGCTAGGAGAAGCCCCCACTGAAGCTGAACCTGGCCTACCTCTCAAAGAAGTTTTGGAAACAGTAGGAGAAGCTCTAACTACCTTGGGAAGAGGGGAGAACAGTTACCCGAGAAGCCCCTCAGCCTGGCCTACCTCCTGAGAGGGCACATCCTGTAACAGTAAAGTCTCTGCCTGAGACTCCAAAGAAACTCCTGGCAAAACCTCTGGCTCCACTGAGCCTTCTAAAGAACCGACGTCCGGGACTGCCGGTTCATCAACCCTAGGCTTAGCTGTTTTGTCCTTGCGCTTTTGGGGCCAGGCGGGCGCCGGAGCATCCGGCGGCATTTTGTAATTACAACGCTTCCCAAACACTAACCTGGCACAGTCTAACCTTCTCTTAATAGTGCGTTGTTAAATCTAGCACAAGAGCGGCAACCAACAACAGGCCCTAAACAAGGTATACACAAAGTATGGTAATCCCTATGAGGTATCTGCTTCCCACAAGAAATACAGTTATTCACTTTTTTCTGACATCCGTTAAATACTGAGGCAAGAAAACCAAAATGTTCCCTAACGGGTACTTAGCCAACTTTGATTCGGTCTGAAACTCCTTCCGGAAATATTTCAGAACGCCAACCTGCACTCGCAAAACTGCTTCTGCATCGGACCATGCGGCAAAAAGACTGAGGATATGCGCCCGTCACATGCTATTATACCCTGACCGCCCCTGACGCGTCTACGCGCCTTTTGACCGACGTCAGCCATATACTTTGGTATTCGGGCCGACTGGACAGCGGACTACCCAATGGTTAGGACTGCAGCAATGTGGAATGAAGAACATCACTGGATCCCCTTTGAATGACACCAGTGTTTAAGCCAATTGTTAAAGCTGAATGGTATAATATAATTGTTATTATTAGCCAATTGTTAAAACTGAATGGTATAATATAAAATGGTATAATATAAAATCTACCATAATACCTTATCATAGAGTACTGCATTCCCTTTAATTCTTATTTTGAAAAAAATAAATGAGACTTGGTTGCTGACTGGCCCTCCTTCCTTTTCATCTTTATTTCCAAAAAGAAAAATAATGCACTTAAATGCTGCGGTGTCCCCCCCCCCCAAATTTGCTTCCATAGTCCTTACACATGCTGTTTTGAGGTGCTGCCATCTTCTGCTTCATGCACTTCCTCTTCTTTCTGAGCTACTAGAACCCTGTATATTTCCTTTAACTATTTTAATGCTTTTTATTCAATCAGCTTCCAACATTAGGCTATTCTCTGTTGACCTTGAAGCACTACCTGACCAGTGCTTGCAGCTGTTTATGCTGTGAACTGACTGTTTCACTGGAGAGGACTGCAATCTCTGATTCTACCCAAATGATCTTTTCATACTAAGAGGAAGTCTCCCAGAGTTGCCTGTCGGTCACTCTTGTATGTGATCTTGTGATGGACTCTCTCTTGATGAACCATGTGTTGGCCACCATCAAAGGATTTGTCAAGCAGAAGTATAGAATAGCCTCTCCTTCATTATTACTGTTGCCCAAACCTGTGGCCATCATCCAAGAAGCCAGGTGGGTCATTTGCACCTCAATGGAATCCTGGCAATCGGCATTTTTTTTAGTAGGGCCCTAACCCTATCCCTGGTGATTGGCATCACCACCTGTGTTCACTGCAGATCCTACTATGCCCTCACTATATGTGTGTGTGTGTTGCCACCACCACACTAATCTGGGCTACTATCACAGGACCCATTAACATAGTTATTGCCATTTTTGGCGATATGCAAGCCTCTGCTTTCATGGTGGTCAGCTGACCAAAACCACTCCCCCAGAATAGACGAGTCAGTGTCAGCTTCTCAATCCCATCTCTTCCAAATCTGGGTTATAGTTAGGGCTTTACCCTTTATGCCAGAAACAATGCAGGATACTGCTCCAGTACAATGAAGGCTGTCTTTAAGTATATCAGGACTAAAAATGTCCAAAAAATCCCAAGGTCATCAAACGAAAATTATTTATTAAAGAAAGCCCAAGGGCTAAAAACAAAAACAAAAACAAAAGTAACGAACAATATAAAGCTTAATTTCACTGATTTAGCGCTTTCATCTCCAACCAGGAGACTTCTTCAGAATCAATGTCTCATCACATTTTCCAGTATTTATACAACTTCTAAAACTTTTAAGACTGTGTAATTGGCTGGCATTTAATTACCTCATTAATTGAAGTTCAACTTCAACTACTTGCTAATGGTTTAATGGAGACCACAAAAGGTCCTAACTTTTGAAAACAGCAGCAGCAAAGGATGATTCATGAATTCCTGAAATCTGTGACAGTTTTGAATTTACTACAGCACAAATGTCACAAACAACTGATGTACACATGATGAGGTTTTGAGCAAGTTCGATTATAGGATTTTACTGTGATGGGACCTTCTGCTGTGCTATTTTATTTTGACTTGAAGTGGGGAATCCCCACAATAATTAGATTTGTGAACTACATCATATGAAATATTCAGTGAACAGAAATCTAGTAGGACAAATAAACATATGCGCAACATATTCTGGCCATTTTATTGCAGGTTTACCAAGGGCGTGGCAAAGCTGGCTTAACAAGATCTACATATGTGACCTTCCTGACAGAAATGTACCAGAGCATGTAATACTGCATGCTTAAACTTTGCCTGAGGACATTGCTGTTTTCCATGGCAGACTTCAGAATTGTTTGAGGCAAATAGTAGTACCAGTCGCAAACCAGAGTCCCTCCCCCCATATGAATCACAAGGTGCCATCAGGCAAATATTAAGAAAGCATAAAGATGACATTATACTGCTGCATATTACTGCTCCCGTGTACGAACACATCACAAGAGGATTCAAAATATCACATCTCACTTTTACACAGTATATTTTAATCTATTTTCAAACTCTCTGCATCCAAGACAATTATCAGCTGTGTGTGCTGTTTTCACTCAGGTGAAATGTGAGTCCCCACTTATAAAAAGACACACTGTGGTCACAGATTCTTCTAGTGGTTGGAGTGAACGTGTGAAATTACAGTTTCCTTCATTAGTAAGTTTGAGTTGCAACCTACAGTTCCTTTGTTGAACTCGCTCACCATATGAATAATCAGCTTGTCTCTTACAACAGTTAAATCTCTCAAGTGCAGTTCCAAATTGCATGCATCAAGACAGATAACTAACTTTATCAATGAAAAAGCATTCTCAAGTTTATTGAATATAACTCGAGTCTCCTCTTACAATGATGTCTAATTCAGGCTGATTGTCTGTGGGTGAATCTAATACTCACATTATCCTTAAGATCATTTATATCATAGGATTTTTAGTATTCTGTCCATCTTGTTTCTACATCACAATCATACTTCGTTGATTTTTCAGCCTGGTAATACCCAGTAAAGTGACTTTTATAGAAAGGTGACCCAGAAGCACTGGTGTGGTTAAATAACTTAAAGTCCGATTTTATTTTAGTGTTACTACTGTGGAGTGGTAGTCGTCATAAATGCAGCAACAAAGAAAGAACATGGTTTCTTAACATTGTAACATATGCTCTTTCCCAACTTTTAACTACTTTGTACACATAGTATAGTTGTTGCAAAGCACATAAAATGCATCAATTGTTCCTGAAAATAATCACTACAACATTTCACACAGGAAAAACTGGGAAATGAGTACTTCATTTAACCTTTATAGGTGTGAAAGTCTTCTAGCACCCCAACCCCATATTAAAATATTCTGATTATGGGGATGCAGAACCTTGAAGAAAAAGAAATATCTCATTTTCCAATTAAACCAATATCTTTTATTTCTCTGCAGTCAGTTGTACAGCCCTGAAAGTGTGAATGCTACAGCTTTGCACATCCAGATGAACTTCTAACCTGCTGCAAAAAAAAAAAACATCCTCCATCATGTCTCTTTCAAAGAACTGGACCTTTAATGGTCCTTACAAGGAAATTACATTCTCAGACATGTTGATTCACATATAGTAGAGTAAAGTACAGTTGTGTACACTTACCATAAATGTAGATGTTTGAGTGTATTCACTGTTGCAGTCATTACATTTGGGTAATCTGCTGGCAGGTTGCCCTCAGTCGGCCTGAAAAACAAAGTCTTGGGTCCTGCGTCAGTTGCTGTCTCCTCATCCGTGATGTCAGGTCATCAGGGGTATAAAACAAGAAGCCAATGCCATTTTAATCAGTTTTTCTTGCCCCAGATGTCAGGTGCCCCCCAAATGGGGAGCAAAAATATATATGTAAACTGCAAATATATAAATGCACCTTAGAAACATAAAATTTACCTTCAACTAAAAGCAAATACACCACAAAGGCTTTGAGTATAGTGAAGGAATGAAAAGGTATAGAAAGGGGGCTGGTGGGTGGGAAACCAGGACTGCAACAGTGAATACACTCGAACATCTACATTTATGGTAAGTGTACACAACTGTACTATGCTCTTCGTGTTTCACAGTTGCAGTCATTACATTTGGGTAGAATCTCAAAGCTATGGATGGGAGGATGGAACTAAACAGAATTAAGAGCAGCTATAAGGCCCTGCAGGACTGCAGTAGCAAAGCCTGCCCTGGATTTAAAGAGAGGTAAATGATAATGCTTTGTGAACATATGAACTGAGCTCCAAGTATCAGCTTCTAGAATGCCTCTGGTAGGGACCCCTCTGAGAAAAGCTAATGAAGTAGAGGCAGCCCTGGTGGAATGGGATCTGATCCCCTTGGACACAGGTTTACCATGGTGCAAATAGCAGAAACAAATGCAATGGCTTATCCACTTAGAAATAGTCTGCTTTGATATAGCCTTCCCCTCTGATCCTGCAGCAATTGCTATCAGTAGTTGCTCAGACTTTCTTAGAGATTTTGCCCTGTTTAAGTAGAATCTTAGTTGTCTGTGTACATCCAGTGAATGCAGAATCCGCTCCCCCTTGTTCTGCGGATTTAGGAAAATAATTGGTAGGTGAATGGTCTGATTAAGAGCCACACTGGATACCACCTTAGGCATAAAAGGATTGGCCCGGAGGGCCACCATGTCGGGGTAAAAAATAATGAAAGGCTCCACTGCCATGAGAGCCTGTAGTTCTGAAGCACTTCTAGCTGAAGTGACTGCCAAAAGAAAAGCTGTCTTCCAAGAAAGAAATGTTATATCCACAGTAGCTGCTGGTTCAAAAGGAGGCAGGGTGAGTTTTTCCAGCACAAAATTGAAGTCCCATGGAGGAGTTGGCGCTCTCCTGGGAGGCCTTAAATGTTTGGCCCCTCTGAGATACTGTTTTAGCAGTGGATGAGAAAAGAGGGGAGGCTCTGTGTTGTAATGAGCCGAGATGGCAGAGGCATGGATTTTTATTGATGAAAAAGATAGGACCTTGTCAAGCATCTCAGTTAAGTATTGTAAAATCTGAGGAATATTGGGCTTTGCTGTGTGTATTCCTTGTGCTTGGTTCCAAGCACAGAATCTCTTCCATTTATCAGCATAAGATTTTCTAGTACTAGGCCTTCTGGCTTCCAAAATGACAGCCATCACAGGTTTACTGAGAGATATGGTTTGAATAGTTAGTTGATTAGCCATGCTGCAAGATTCAGAGTTTGGAGCTGAGTGTGCACAATTTGATAGTTCTGCTGAGACAATAGATGAGGTGTTTGGGGCAAGTACCATAGAGGAAGGTATGACATATTCCTTAGAAGCGGGTACCAGTGTTGGCGAGGCCAGTCCAGAGCAATTAGAATAATTTTTGGTTTTTCCTGTCTGACTTTTAGTAAGACCTTGGAGAGCAGAGGCAGAGGGGGAAAGGCATAGACTGATACGTTTTTCCAGCTGAAGGATAGAGCATCCACTTGCCATGCTTTTTTGTGATGAGTTCTTGTGCAGAATTTGTCCAACTGTTAGTTTTGGGGAGAGGCAAATAGATCTATGTCTGGGCTCCCCCATTTCTGTGTTAATATGCTGAAGTTTTGTGGATCCAGTTTCCATTTGTGCGGGTCCATAAGACTTCTGCTTACATCATCTGCCAGAGTATTTTGCTTTCCTGGCAGGAATTGAGCTTGAAGATGTATTTGGTAAGTCAGGGTTGTGTTTCACAAGGCCATGGCTAGTCTGCAAAGGGGATAGGAATGGCTACCCCCCTGCTTGTTTATGTACCACATAACTGTAGTGTTGTCCGTCTTTATCAGTAGTTGTCCTGGATGCAGTAAGTCCTTGAAGGCTTTCAGAGCATTCTGAACACCTAGCATTTCTTTCTGGTTGATATGTAGATGCATTTGGTTTGGGCTCCATTTGCCCTGAATGCATCTCCCTGCCAGGTGGGCCCCCCAAGCATAGTCTGATGCATCTGTAGTTAAGGTTTGGGTGGCAGAGGGTAGAGTGAATTACATTCCCTTGTTTTGGTGACATGTCTCTGCCCATCAAAGAAACTCCTGTTGCAGGCAGGGAATGAGAGGAATCATTGTTTCCAGGCTGTGACAATGTTGACTCCAAAAGCTTTTTAGGTACCATTGAAGTTTCCTCATATGCAGTCTCGCATATGGAATTAGTAGAATGCAGGATGCCATGAACCCCAAAGCCTGCAGAATTTGTCTTGCAGATAACTGGGTTTTTGTTGCCATTTGTTTGAAGTATGTTGTCAATTGCATTTGTTTGTATGGTAAGCCATCGGGGCGGTTGTATTCAAGCTTGCACCCAGGAATGTAATTATTTGAGAGAGTACCAGTTGTGATTTCTTTTCATTTATGGTGTACCCTAGGCATGCTAGAAGCCTTTTTACAAATGCCAGATGTTGAAGAAACGTGTCCTTGTCCTCTGCCTGAATGAGACAATCATCCAGATAAGGATAAATTTGAATGTTTCTTTGTCTGCAGAATGCAATTACTTGTGCCAGGCACTTTGTAAAGACTCTGGGCACAGTAGATAAGCCAAAGAGCAGTGCAGAGAATTGGTAATGCAAAAAACCTGCTTTGAAGCGGAGGTATCTTCTGCAAGATTCCCTTATTGGGATATGCAGGTATGCCTCTTTTAAGTCTAGAGTTGCCAACCAGGCATTCTTGCCTAGCATAGGCAGTAGTGGTTGTAAAGTCAGCATTTTGAATTTTGGAATGTCCAGGAATGTGTTCAGAATTGATAAGTCCAGTACTGGACGCCATGATTTGTCTTTTCTGGATACCAGGAAAAGTCTTAAATAAAAACCTTGCCCTTTTTCCTTTTCTGATACCGGTTGAATAGTCCCCATACCCATGAGGGACATAACTTGTTTCTGGACCTCTGCCCATTGGTTTTGTGGCAGATCTGGCCATCCATTTGGAATTGGCAAAGTATGGAAATGAAATCTGTACCCCTGGGGTACTATGTTTAATACCCACTTGTCCTGGCTTATTAACTGCCAACTTTGAGCATGAAGTGCTAATTTTCCCCCCAAGGGGGCTGCCAAAAAATAAGTGCTTGGAAATGGCAGAGGAAAGTCATTGAGACTGCTTACTGTAGGGTTGTGCTTTGTTACCTCTAGATTTGGAGGTGGAGGCACCCCATTGCTTTGACCTGTAAGATTCCTGTGATTGATATCTGGAGCCTTTGGGGCACCTGGGTTTGCCCTGAGCGGCTCTGTTGGACACAGGAAAGGACCAATTCTTAGTAGGCCTGTGCCTACTGAACCTGGGTGGCTGTACATGCAAGAAATCGTTTACAGTTTGCATAGATTTACCTTTGTCCTCCATTTTCTTTAAAACCTCTTCTGCCTTATTACCAAACAGACTATCATGCTGTAAAGGGGCATCCAACAATTTAGCTTTAACATGATCAGGCAGATTTTGCTCCTTGAGCCAGGCATGCCTTCTTATCACAGATCCAGTTATGGCGGCCCTGCAAGAGGCTCCAAAGAATAAAAACCACATTGCAAAGTATGCTTTCCAACCTGTTCTGCTGAATGCAATAAATCCTGTAACTCTTTATTTTCCACACAATCAGAAATCAACATAATTTTTTGTTTCAGTAAGCCCATAACATGCTGTTGATATTTAAGCATATGAAACTGGCAGTTTAAATCCCTGATTGCCAAGGCTGCAGACGTATAAACCTTCTTACCCCATCTATCCAGCGCCCTGGAATCTCTATTAGAAGGGGTAGGATTTTTGGCTGTAGAAGCCTTGACACCCTTGGGACCCTAAGAAATAGTCTCAGGATCAATAGCAGAATTTTTGAAAAGAAACTTGTGGGAGTCAGGAACCCTGTAATATATGTCTGGCTTACTAGGAGCCGGAGGCAGGGAATCAGGAGCCATGCTTGATTCCGAGAACACATCATCCACAATGTCTAATACAGGAGGTATTGCCAAAGGCTTATGCTGAGGAAGAAGAAGGAAATCCCTAAGCCTCTTTTTTGATTCAGAGAAGTCCTGACTCTCCCAGTGCAAATGTTCCCTTAAAGTATGCAAAGTCTCTTCAAAAGAGTAATCCTCAGGAGGAGATGCAGATGGGATGGATTCCTCTGCATCAGAATCCTCATAAGGTGGAATAGAAAATTCCTGATTAGAAGAGGAGTGAGAAGAAATGGAAACCTGATCTGAAGATTCATAATCAGTGCCTTGCCTAGACCTCTTAGCAGGGGGGGGGGGGGGTTGGGAACCCCTGATCAAGGTAATTAAATCCTCAGCCATTTTGATCATTTGTTTTTTAGGCATAGGGGCCTGAGCACGTGGCTCGTGTCATTTTTTTAGACACAGAAGTTGTTTCTGACCTTGTTTTTGTTGATGGCATCGGTTTAATATAAAAATGTTGAAGCCTGAAAACACCCTCAGAAGCCAGTGCCTGCTCAGCGGCTCCGGACCCTTCCAAGGGAGAGACATCCACGGGTTCAATACTTTGCGAATCTCATGGCATTCCGGACTCCGAATGGGTCTCGGTAGAGGCCTGCAACTCAAAAGTAGCGGTCATCAGGGGCTGCGAAAGCACCTCACTGAGTACTGGAGAACTGGCAACTGGCTTAGGAGAAGCTTCGTCATCGGTTTTGGACCTCGACGGTCTGTCTCTGTCTTTTTCCTTGCGTTTTTTGTGAACTCCGGTAGTTGGATTGTTAATTGATAACATTTCAGGGTAGTTAAATCTTGAACCAAAATATTTAGAAGCAAAAATATACCGACACTTAACAGTGAGTTGGTTAAATTTAGCACAAAACCGACAGCAAGGCACATTGTGATCAGGGCCTAGGCAAAGAATACAGTACAAATGAAAATCCTTATGAGGTGTTTGCTTCCCACAAGTAATGCAATTATTAACTTTTACTGACATTGGTAAAGAGCAAGAAAAAGTTTCCCAAATGGGGTACTTAGCTTTAGTTTGAAGACTTTGGTTCTGAAACTTGAAAATTTCAGGAGTCAGCCGACCGGCACTTGCGAACTGCTTCTGCTTTGGGCACCACGCAGCAAGAACGACTGATTAAAATGGCATCGGCTGCATGTTTTATATCCCTGACAACCTGACATCATGGAAGAGGAGACAGCAACACAGGACCCAAGACTTTGTTATTCAGGCCGACTGAGGGCAACCAGCCAGCAGATTACCCAAATGTAATGACTGCAACAGTGAAACACGAAGAACATCAGAAATATGTAGTCCTGTAACTACACTTAAAGAATGCATGCATTTCATTGGGTAAATATACCAAATTATACAATGATTTCAAGGCTATACGAACATAACAGAATGGCAGCAGTGGGTAATTCATACCTCAATTAATGATGAGTGATTTCAAGGCTATACGAACATATCAGAATGGCAGCAGTGGGTAATTCATACCTCAATTAATGATGAGAAAACCTAACATTTTGTTCATCACTTTGTACCCTACCCCTCTCTCCTCTTCCAGTTTATAAGAGCTTCAGTTTTTCTGTTAATCTCAAGTGAATGCTATTTCTGAAGTTTCACCTATATGGTGAAATGTAATCAACCAGACTAAGGAAGAATATCAGAAAAAGTTATGTAGTTATCACCCCTCGGTTACCTCAGATCGAGTTTGCTGCTACCATGTTTGCCAACAATAAACTATATAGGCAAAGTACAACTAATTCTGACAGCTACCAACAAAGAATTGAGAATGAACAGCTCAACAAAGAAAGGGCCATGGAAACTTGAAGCCCAGGATTTTGGGCATGTTACCGTGAACCCCTTTGAGTATCCAAAGAAATCTTTTATTTTCTGCTTTTTTTTTGTTGAAGGCCATCCGGGAAGTTTTAACCCTTTTTGGGGAAATTTTGGGTTTTGGGTTTTAATTTCCCAGACTGCGAGATTTTTGGAGCAGGATTTTTAGTTGTTCGGGAAAGAAGGGGATGGGGGGCCTTTTTGGAGACAGCCCTCAGAAGGTCCAATTTTTCCCAGTTGGGCTATCAAATGTCCTGGGTTTGATTTTAAAACCTTTGCTAAAAAATGGGAAGCTATCATTTTTTTCCCCAAAAAAATGGGATATTAAAATGGGGGGTCGGGGCAAAATTTTTTAGTTGGGTTTGAGGATGAAAAGTTTTTGGGGAAACCCCCATTTTTGGAGGGTTTGGATGTCCATGATCCATTGTCTCGTGGAGTTCGAATTCTTGTTTTTTCCCGGGAAAAAATTGTGTAAGAATGTTGTAGCGGGCCACAATAGGTCCATCCAGGGTGGGAAGAATTTCCTCCCTGTTTGGATGAACAGCTTTTTTGTTTCCTTTTTCCCCTGATTTTGGAAAAAAGGTCGAATGCTATTGAAATTTTTGACTTTCCTTAATTTTTGCAGGGGGTTCGATATCCCTTGAATGATTGAGCTTGGGCCCCCCAACCAGGTCGGGCACGCTGAGGTTTGTTGGTCTTTTGGGGGGCAATCCTGTTTTGTTGCGGCCTACCCACCAAAAAAACTTTTGGAGGGTTATTGAATGGCACGGGCTTTTTAAAATTTTTTTAGGTCCACTGTTTTTCCCATAGCCTGGATGAGGGCCAGTTTTTGCAACCAAAAGGGGGGCTTGGTTTTCTTGGTTAGAGGTTTCTGTTTGTTAAGCCGGGGAAAAAGGGGAAATTTTCTTTTTTCGCAGAAATGATTTGTTTTAGTGTTTTTGCCCCCAAAATTTTCTTTAACACCTTGCTTTTATTTTGACTGATACCCGGGGTTGCAGAGAAAGCTTTTTGAAAGCCTTTCTTGTTTTTTTGTCCGCTTGTATCAGGAGTGAGGAGGGTTTTTCCCCCTGAAGTTGAAGGGCATTTTGAGGTGCACGGGGCCAGAGAAAACCGGGAATGCTAAAATTAAAATGCCTGATTCAAGTTGAGGTATTTCTCAAATTTCGTGGATTGCCCCCTTTGGGAATCGAGTTCCAGAAGATTTGCCCGATGGGAAAAAGTTTTGGGGGCAGCATTTTGAATTTTGGAAAAATGGGGAATTGGAAAGGGCAGGCTAGAATGGTATTTTTTTTTTGGTCCGGAAGATCTGGGAAAAACCCCTTTCCTTGTATGGGACCTTTAACCCCTTTTTTAATTTGAGTAGAGACTTTGTTTTTGAGGTGGTGGGTTTTGGCATTTTTTTGGAATAGGAAAATGGAACCGAACCGGTCAAATTTTTGCTCCTTTTTTTGTCAAGAGTTTTGAAAATTTCTTTAAGGGGTGTCTTTTTCCCGGGGTTAAAGTATTTGTTGAGTTGTTTGGTGGTGGTGGTGCACCCTCCTCCGGGTTTGTTATTGAGGGGGCCCCTGAAACCCCCCTTGGTTTTGCCAACCTTTCCTCCTTTGTGTCTTAAAAGCCGGAAAGGCCAATTTTGGGGATTTCCCAAACCTTGGAGGTTGTGTGTTTTTCATGTTTGCGTTTTTTTTTCCCCATTTTTGCCTGGGGGAACCTAAATTGTTTCCTGGGCATCCCTTTGTTTAAGGTCGGAAGCCTTTCTTAACCAGTCCTCTAAACGGAAAGGTGAAAAAAGGGAACCTCAGTGCATTCCCCTTTTAAAAAAATTTAAAACCTGCTTTTGAGAAAATTTTAAATATTTTTCAAAGTTCTTCAAAAGCTTTTTTTTAACTGGCCCAAAAAACCTGTTTAACAAAAAATTGCTTAAAGCCCGCTGACAAAGAGCAAGGAAAACTTTTAAATTTAAACCTGGATTCTTTCGAATTTTATTAAATTTCCCAGAGGCCCCTTAGTCCTGGTCGCAAAACCTTGTATAAATTATGATTGGCCCTTAAACCTAGGGTTTAAGGGGGGCCCGGAGGTTAATAACACAAGACTTAAATCTTCAAAAAAAAGTGGGGGTATAGCGGCCTTTTTTTGGGGCGAAAAAGGGTCCTGTTTTCGGAGCTGAAAATTTGGGCCCCGCCCAAAATTGCCCTAAAGAGAAGGTTTAAAGGAAAATTCCTCAAAGGGAAAAATGGATTTAGCTAAGCTTGGGAAAAAGGGCCTGGGGGTCTGATTTTCTGAGATCGGGCTCTTAAAAGGGTCCTCTGCTCCCCTTTCAAGGGGGGAACCCGCGGAGAGGCTGGGTCCCTTTAAAAGGAATAGACCCTCAGAAAAAAGTTTTGGGGGCGGGGCTGGAGGGGGGTTTGGAGGCCCGTTTTTTTTTTGGGCTCTTTCCCTGGAAAGGAAAGCTGCTGAGGGGGCCCTAAAGAGGGGAAAAATACCAAAGGGGAAGTTTGTTCCTGTGAAAGGGGGGGTTGATTTGGCCGACCGGAAAGGCCTTGAAGGCAGACCTAAAAAAAGCCCTTCCCTTTTTTTGGAAACCCAGAATTTTTTTTTAACCCGGGGCCGAAAGGGGACCCGGGCTTTTTTTTTGTTTTGGTAAGTATGGGAGGACCCGGGCTTTGGAAAAACGAGCCGAAAACGTTGAAACCCGCCCCCCCCCCGGCCTTGGGGTAGAAAGCGACCCGGGCGGGCCTAAAAATGGCAAAGGGGGAAATCAGAGGTTTTTTTTTCCCCAAAAAAACTTTTTCACTTTTCGCTCCTGGGCAAAAAATTAAGGGATTCTTTAAAAGTTTGTAGTAAGAAATCCTTCTGACCGCCGCCGAAAGCCGCTTCCCCCAAAAAAAGCTGGGAAAGGGGGGTTATCCTTTTATCCCCAAGAACTAAGCCCCGGGGAAGGCGAAAAGCCCCCCCAGCTTTAAAAACCCCAAGGGCGTGCCCCAAAGGCAACCCATTTGAAAACGCGACCCAAGGCCCCTTGGCCATTTTTTGAAGATTTGAAATTTGCATTTTTGAGGAACCTTTGGGCTTTTTAAGTTGAAAGGAATTTTTTTAAGGGGGCCAGTTGGATTTTATTTTGGGTCCCCGGGTGTAAAACCTTTTAAAATGCCAGATGTTAAGAAGCCTTTTTCCCCTTGCCAAATGAGCCCGTCCAAAGGAAAATTTTAATTTTTTTTGTGTTCTTGCCGGCATTTGAAAACTTGGGCACTGAAAGCCGGGCAGTGGGGAAAGGAATGCAAAATTTTTCGGAGGTATCTTCTGCAAGATTCCCTTATTGGGATATGCAGGTATCCCTTTTTAAGTCTAGAGTTGCCAACCAGCATTCTTGCCTAGCATAGGCAGTGTGGTTGTAAAGTAAATTTTGAATTTTGGAATGTCCAGGAATGTGTTCAGAATTGATAAGTCCAGTACTGACCCATGATTTGTCTTTTCTGGGTACCGGGAAAAAGTCTTAAATAAAAACCCCCCTTTTTTCCTTTTTCTGATCCCGTTGAATCCCCCCATACCATGAGGGACATAACTTGTTTCTGGACCTCTGCCCATTGGTTTTGGGCAGATCTGGCCATCCATTTGGAATTGGCAAAGTATGGAAATGAAATCTCCCGGGGGTATTTGTTTAATACCCACTTGTTTTTATTAACCCAAATTTTGAGCAGGGAATTTTCCCCAAGGGGGCTGCCAAAAATAAGTGCTTGGAAATGGCAGAGGAAAGTCATTGAGACTGCTTACTGTAGGGTTGTGTTTTGTTACCTCTAGATTTGGAGGTGGAGGCACCCCATTGCTTTGACCTGTAAGATCCTGTGATTGATACCCTTTTGGGGGCACCTGGTTTGCCCGGGTGGCCGGAAAAGGAAAGGACCTTCTTAGTAGGCCGTGCTACTGAACCTGGGTGGCTGTCATTGCAAGAAATCTTACAGTTTGCATAGATTTACCTTTGTCTCCTTTTTCTTTAAAACCTCTTCTGCCTTAACCAAACAGACTATCATGCTGTAAAGGGCATCCAACAATTTAGCTTTAACATGATCAGGCAGATTTTGCTCCTTGAGCCAGGCATGCCTTCTTATCACAGATCCAGTTATGCCCCTGCAAGAGGCTCCAAGAATCAAAACCACATTGCAAATCTTCAACCTGTTCTGCTGAATGTAATAAATCCTGTAACTATTTTCCACACAATCAGAAATCAACATAATTTTTTTTTCAGTAAGCCCATAACATGCTGTTGGTATTTAAGCATATGAAGCTGGCAGTTTAAACCCTGATTGCCAAGTTGCAGACGTAAACCTTCTTACCCCATCTATCCAGCTGAATCTCTACAGGGGTAGGATTTTGGCTGTAGAACCCTTTGACCCCTTGGACCCTAAGAAAATTCAGGATCAGCAGAATTTTGAAAAGAAACTTGTGGGATCAGGAACCCTGTAATATTGTCTGGCTTACTAGAGCCGAGCAGGGAATCAGGAGCCATGCTTGATTCCGAGAAAAATCACCCAACAATGTCTAATACAGGAGGTATTGCCAAAGGCTATGCTGAGGAAAAAAGAAATCCTAAGCCTCTTTTGATTCAGAGAAGTCCTGACTCTCCCAGTGAAATGTTCCTTAAAGTATGCAAAGTCTCTTCAAAAGAGTAATCCTCAGGAGGAGTGCAGATGGGATGGATTCCTCTGCATCAGAATCCTCATAAGGTGGAATGAAAATTCCTGATTAGAAGGGGAAAGAGAAATGGAAACCTGATCTGAAGATTCATAATCAGTGCCTTGCCTGGGCCTCTTAGCAGGGGTTGGGAACCCTGATCAAGGTAATTAAATCTAGCCATTTTGATCATTTGTTTTTAGGCATAGGGCCTGAAGGGGCTTGGTCATTTTTAACACAGTTTTTACTGTTTTGTGATGGCATCGGTTTAAATAAATGTTAAAGCCTGAAAACACCCTCGACCAGTGCCTGCTCAGCGGCCGACTCCAAGGGAGAGACATCCACGGGTTCAATACTGCAATCTCATGGCTTTCCCGGGACTCGAATGGGTCTGAGAGGCCTGCAACTCAAAGAGCTCATCGGGGGCTGCAAAGCACCTCACTGAGTACGGAGAACTGGCAACTGGCTTAGGAGAAGCTTTATCGGTTTTGGACGGTCTGTCTCTGTTTTTCTTGCTTGTGAACTCAGTTGGATTGTTAATAAACATTTCAGGGTAGTTAAATCTTGAACCAAAATATTTAGAAGCAAAATATACCGACCTTAACAGTGAGTTGGTTAAATTTAGCACAAAACCGACAGCAAGGCACATCGTGATCAGGGCCTAGGCAAGGATTACAATACAAATGAAAATCCTTATGAGGTGTTTGCTTCCCACAAGTAATGCAATTATTAACTTTTACTGACATTGGTAAAGAGCAAGAAAAAGTTTCCCAAATGGGGTACTTAGCTTAAGTTTGAAGACTTTGGTTCTGAAACTTGAAAATTTCAGGAGTCAGCCGACCGGCACTTGCGAACTGCTTCTGCTTTGGGCACCATGCAGCAAGAACGACTGATTAAAATGGCATCGGCTGCATGTTTTATATCCCTGACAACCTGACATCATGGAAGAGGAGACAGCAACACAGGACCCAAGACTTTGTTATTCAGGCCGACTGAGGGCAACCAGCCAGCAGATTACCCAAATGTAATGACTGCAACAGTGAAACATGAAGAACATCAGAAATATGTAGTCCTGTAACTACACTTAAAGAATGCATGCATTTCATTGGGTAAATATACCAAATTATACAATGATTTCAAGGCTATACGAACATATCAGAATGGCAGCAGTGGGTAATTCATACCTCAATTAATGATGAGTGATTTCAAGGCTATACGAACATATCAGAATGGCAGCAGTGGGTAATTCATACCTCAATTAATGATGAGAAAACCTAACATTTTGTTCATCACTTTGTACCCTACCCCTCTCTCCTCTTCCAGTTTATAAGAGCTTCAGTTTTTCTGTTAATCTCAAGTGAATGCTATTTCTGAAGTTTCACCTATATGGTGAAATGTAATCAACCAGACTAAGGAAGAATATCAGAAAAAAGTTATGTAGTTATCACCCCCTCGGTTACCTCAGATCGAGTTTGCTGCTACCATGTTTGCCAACAATAAACTATATAGGCAAAGTACAACTAATTCTGACAGCTACCAACAAAGAATTGAGAATGAACAGCTCAACAAAGAACAGAGATTCCTATAAATACATGTCAGGTCATACCCAAAGGGACAGGAGAAAAGAGGGAGGGAAGGCTGAAGAATGAGAAAGACAACACAGGTGGAACATTATAGTAAGTTCAGAACTTATTTATCTGATGTTTTCTTTTCATTCTTCCTTGACGTGTGGGAAACAGTCCTCAGCTACAAAAAAACCTTGGGTGGCCTTCATGGAAGGATATTCCGGAGCACTGCAGAACCAAAAGCAGCTCTAATTCTAGACTCTATGTCCCATTTGTAGTGGGAAATAATCGTGTGAGAATTAGACCAGGAGGAAGCTGAACAAATATCAATTGAAACTTTGGCCCAAGCTTGAGAAGTTGCCACAAATCTAGTAGAGTAAGCTTTAAATTGTTGAGGTAAAGGAACACCTTTGCATTCATAAACAAACGAAATGGAGTCCCTTAACCGTTTAGCTAAGGTGGTCTCAGTAACTGGATTGCCCTTTTTTGCAACCAAAAAAAGATATGAATAGCTGGTCAGATTTTCTGAAAGATTTAGTTCTATCTAGATAAAAAGGCAACTGTCTGTGAACATCTAACAGATGAAATGTGTATTCTCCTTTGTTTTGAAAATGAGGGAAAAAGACAGGTAGGTTGATAGATTGGTTTATATTGTTCTCAGTCGTAACTTTGGGAAGTAAAGATGGATTATTAAATAAAGTCACCCTGTCTTTGTGGAAAATTAAGTAAGGATATTTAGAGGCGAGGGTTTGAAATTCAGACACTCATCTTGCAGAAGTGATAGCCACCAGAAAAATAGTCCTCCAAAATAAAAAAATTAAGTCCACCTTGGCTGAAGGTTCAAAGGGAGGAAAAACCAGAACCTGCAAAAATCATAGTTAGATCCAAAGGGGGTGTCAGATCTTTGACAGGAGGGCAAAGAAGGAAAGCCCATCTAAGAAAAGCTTTGCATAACCTTGATGAGGCTAAAGAAGACACATTTTCTCCTAAATGAAAATTCAAACTTGCTCCTTACTGTACTTTCTTGTAAATTCTTCTCATGGAAGATTTGTAGGAGGAGATCAGAATGTTATGGACTGGGGAATAAAAGCCTGACAGATCTCGCCATCACTGGAATTGGAGAAGCCATGCGTTTAACTCAAAGTAAATTCCACAAACCAGATAACCAGAAGGGAGGACAAACAGCCAGGTTCACTCACAAATGTTGACTTTATTACAATTGAAGTAAAAACTTGAACACAGTAGACTTAAACAGGTAAACACAGTTAAGCGCTTTCATCCCTCCTTAGGGACTTCTTCAGAACAAAGTAAATCCACCTACCCAGCATTCAAATAGACATATCAATTGCATAATTAATGCTGATTACTGTTATTCTGACTAAAATATTCAGTAATTAAAACATTTAAAGATGTATCCACAGTCAGTTGAGCATGACTTCCTGTTGAACAGATAATGGAAACACATATATTTGTGTAAAAAATATATAAAATGTTAAAATTTATGTAAAAAATATATATACTGTCACTTATACAAACATATTATCATAACAAATGATTCAATTTTAACACACAGTTTACTTTCACTACTTCATTGATGCCTGGATATCTTGTTGCATCCAAGGAGATTTGCCATTTCAACTCACACACTTCCAAGAAATCACTTAAAACCCTCCCCTGTTGATCAGTCCTTACTTGCTGTATTATTAAAAACCGAAATGAATGATCTTTACATTCTAATAAATGCCTGCTTAATGCATTCATATTCTTTGAATATTTTATATCCAATAAGTGTTCATACATCCTGTTCCTAAAACGTCTACAAGTTTTTCCTATGTAAAATACAGGACATGATGAACACTTCGCCAGATAAACAACATTCTTACTCTGGCAGTTGTAATGGCCTTTTATGGGGACATGCCTTCCATTTAAATTAAATCCGTCTGCAGCGACAAATATGTAAGAACATTGGGAGCACATCCTGCACTTAAATTACCAACATTTTGCATAACAGCAGGATGTCTCAACCTACCCCCATGTTCTAGAATTTCTTTAAAGGATCTATCTCTTCTAAATACAAACTTTGGTTTCCTACTGAAATTTTTAACCATATTCTTATCAAGTGTTAATAATTCTCAGTTCTTTTCAATAAGCTGGTACACCTTATAAGCAGCCTTATTAACAGTGGTAATGAAACTTAAATTTGTATTGTCAACCTCAATGTCATTCCTACTTACTGTGACTACTTGATAAAGGGAACCTAAAAGAGGCAAACAAAAGCCCCTTATAAGCTTGTTTAACACTTATTCCTTTATATTAATTAACAAACCAACAGGATAACCTCTTTTTTCAAACATATCTAATATAAACTTTACTTCATCCAGAAATTCGTTGTCCAAGGTAGTCATTTTTGCAGCCCGTACCAATTGCCCTTTAACAATGGACTTCTTCTGATAATCTGGGTGTCAACTAGTATGCTCTAAATACAAATTAGAGAAACTGTGCTTCTGTACATTTTTGATATCAAAGTCTTTCTTTTTTTGTATATTCTTAAGTCAACATCCAAATTGATTATTTTTACCCGACTATATTCATAAGTAAATTTAAAACATTCTACAGTGTGATTAATGTATTCCATAAATTCCACCAAAATATCACTCGGGCCAATCCAAACTAAAAACATGTCATCCAAAAATCTGGTATAATTTTTAATATATTTCATATACTCAGATTTGAATATATAGCGATCTTCCCAGTGTGACATAACATAATTAGTGAAAATGGGGGCGAAAGCTGCCCCATTGCCACACCAGTACTCTGACTAAAATACTGGCCTTCAAACCAAATGAAATTATGCTTTAAAATTATTTCCATCAAAGTCACATAAACATTTATGTCATCTTGATCACATACACCTGTGGCTAACTATAAAAGAAAATGAAGAATAACACTCTAGCAACAGTGTAGACCAAATAACAAGAAAGAAGCTGTAGGAAGCCAATAACAAGTCCACCTTCCACTAAGATTTTATTCTTACTAGTACACACTAAAATTACCAAGTGATAGCTTGTCCAGGACTTCAACAGATCTAATGTGATAGTTTAAAGACTTTAATACACCTAAAATGCATCATGTGACTACTAATTGATTAATTACATTTCTTTAAAACATTTTTAAAAATGACTTTGTCTTACTAAATAAAATGTTTTTTCTAAAATACATTATAAATATACATAACATAAAAATACGATACCATAATTTTAAATTTGCCATTTTGGAAATATTGTTAAAAAATACAAGAGGTGATTGGAAAACTTGTTGGGCGGGGCCCTGGGGGGTTTGGGCCCCTTTGATACTTTGGCTGCTTTAGCCCGGCAAGGCCTTAATAGACGCATAGCTGCAGGAGGCCTAGCAGCTCCAATGTGGTAGGGGTAGAAATATCCAGAGGAATGGTGTCTGATAATCCTGTGAAACCGCGAACAGAAGGTTGGATTTCAGTCCGCTTCTACCAGGTTAGAAGTTAGCCTCGCAGAAGGCATGATTTGACTGAAGAAAAAGAACCCGCTTGCTTTCGGTTTTGGCCGAATCGGTGACACCGCGCGCAATTTGCTTTGAACCGGCATGATTTTAGCGTAATGTAAACCGCAGGACCGCGAAATGTCCGGTCCTTTTCTTTGCGTTTTTGGTACATTTGTGTAGTCCCGGAGGATCCGTACGGCATAATATAGAGGGCAAAATCGGGCCGAAAATCTGTTCAGCAAACTCCATTACCGTCACGTCTAAGCGTCCGGCCAAGTTAAAAGAAAGCACAGGCTAGACAAGCTGCTACGTCGTGGGTCTGGAGCTCAAACAATGTATGCAATAGAAGGAAATCTTTATGAGGTATTTGTTTCCCACAAGATAAACAGTTGGTCACTTTCTCTGACGATCGGCTAGAGGAAGAAAGAGTCTCAACGGGGTATTTCGCTTTTAGAAGTCTTGAAGCAATGACCGGTAGTAGTAATCTCTGGATCTGACCCACCGGCACTTCGCGAACAGCTTCTTGCCGGGCGCCGCATGCCAGCGACAAGAAAGACTGAGAAATGAAACGCGACTGATGCCTTTATACGAAGAACTGCCCCAATAAGACGTCCCTAAAATTGAAGTGAAGTGACACCAATGTCAGGCACCCAGACTTTGGAATCCGGCCGACCCGAGAAGCGGCTGCTGGCGACAGGACAACCCATTTGTAAAGACTGCAGATGCATCCTTGAAGGACATCTGGGTTTTTGTTGCCATTTGTTTGAAGTATGTTGTCAATTGCATTTGTTTGTATGGTAAGCCATCGGGGCAGTTGTATTCAAGCTTGCACCCAGGAATGTAATTATTTGAGAGAGTACCAGTTGTGATTTCTTTTCATTTATGGTGTACCCTAGGCATGCTAGAAGCCTTTTTACAAATGCCAGATGTTGAAGAAACGTGTCCTTGTCCTCTGCCTGAATGAGACAATCGTCCAGATAAGGATAAATTTGAATGTTTCTTTGTCTGCAGAATGCAATTACTTGTGCCAGGCACTTTGTAAAGACTCTGGGCACAGTAGATAAGCCAAAGAGCAGTGCAGAGAATTGGTAATGCAAAAAACCTGCTTTGAAGCGGAGGTATCTTCTGCAAGATTCCCTTATTGGGATATGCAGGTATGCCTCTTTTAAGTCTAGAGTTGCCAACCAGACATTCTTGCCTAGCATAGGCAGTAGTGGTTGTAAAGTCAGCATTTTGAATTTTGGAATGTCCAGGAATGTGTTCAGAATTGATAAGTCCAGTACTGGACGCCATGATTTGTCTTTTCTGGGTACCAGGAAAAGTCTTAAATAAAAACCTTGCCCTTTTTCCTTTTCTGATACCGGTTGAATAGTCCCCATACCCATGAGGGACATAACTTGTTTCTGGACCTCTTCCCATTGGTTTTGTGGCAGATCTGGCCATCCATTTGGAATTGGCAAAGTATGGAAATGAAATCTGTACCCCTGGGGTACTATGTTTAATACCCACTTGTCCTGGCTTATTAACTGCCAATTTTGAGCATGTGCTAATTTTCCCCCCAAGGGGGCTGCCAAAATATAAGTGCTTGGAAATGGCAGAGGAAAGTCATTGAGACTGCTTACTGTAGGGTTGTGCTTTGTTACCTCTAGATTTGGAGGTGGAGGCACCCCATTGCTTTGACCTGTAAGATTCCTGTGATTGATATCGCCTTTGGGGCACCTGGTTTTGCCCTGAGCGGCTCTGTTGGACATAGGAAAGGACCAATTCTTAGTAGGCCTGTGCCTACTGAACCTGGGTGGCTGTACATGCAAGAAATCGTTTACAGTTTGCATAGATTTACCTTTGTCCTCCATTTTCTTTAAAACCTCTTCTGCCTTATTACCAAACAGACTATCATGCTGTAAAGGGGCATCCAACAATTTAGCTTTAACATGATCAGGCAGATTTTGCTCCTTGAGCCAGGCATGCCTTCTTATCACAGATCCAGTTATGGCCCTGCAAGAGGCTCCAAAGAATCAAAACCACATTGCAAAGTATGCTTTCCAACCTGTTCTGCTGAATGCAATAAATCCTGTAACTCTTTATTTTCCACACAATCAGAAATCAACATAATTTTTTGTTTCAGTAAGCCCATAACATGCTGTTGATATTTAAGCATATGAAACTGGCAGTTTAAATCCCTGATTGCCAAGGCTGCAGACGTATAAACCTTCTTACCCCATCTATCCAGCGCCCTGGAATCTCTATTAGAAGGGGTAGGATTTTTGGCTGTAGAAGCCTTGACACCCTTGGGACCCTAAGAAATAGTCTCAGGATCAATAGCAGAATTTTTGAAAAGAAACTTGTGGGAGTCAGGAACCCTGTAATATATGTCTGGCTTACTAGGAGCCGGAGGCAGGGAATCAGGAGCCATGCTTGATTCCGAGAACACATCATCCACAATGTCTAATACAGGAGGTATTGCCAAAGGCTTATGCTGAGGAAGAAGAAGGAAATCCCTAAGCCTCTTTTTTGATTCAGAGAAGTCCTGACTCTCCCAGTGCAAATGTTCCCTTAAAGTATGCAAAGTCTCTTCAAAAGAGTAATCCTCAGGAGGAGTTGCAGATGGGATGGATTCCTCTGCATCAGAATCCTCATAAGGTGGAATAGAAAATTCCTGATTAGAAGAGGAGTCAGAAGAAATGGAAACCTGATCTGAATATTCATAATCAGTGCCTTGCCTAGGCCTCTTAGCAGGGGGGGGGGGGGTTGGGAACCCCTGATCAAGGTAATTAAATCCTCAGCCATTTTGATCATTTGGTTTTTAGGCATAGGGGCCTGAGCACGTGGCTCATGTGTCATTTTTTTAGACACAGAAGTCGTTTCTGACCTTGTTTTTGTTGATGGCATCGGTTTAATATAAAAATGTTGAGGCCTGAAAACACCCTCAGAAGCCAGTGCCTGCTCAGCGGCTCCGGACCCTTCCAAGGGAGAGACATCCACGGGTTCAGTACTTTGCGAATCTCATGGCATTCCGGACTCTGAATGGGTCTCGGTAGAGGCCTGCAACTCAAAAGCAGCGGTCATCAGGGGCTGCGAAAGCACCTCACTGAGTACTGGAGAACCGGCAACTGGCTTAGGAGAAGCTTCGTCATCGGTTTTGGACCTCGACGGTCTGTCTCTGTCTTTTTCCTTGCGTTTTTTGTGAACTCCGGTAGTTGGATTGTTAATCGACAACATTTCAGGGTAGTTAAATCTTGAACCAAAATATTCAGAAGCAAAAATATACCGACACTTAACAGTGAGTTGGTTAAATTTAGCACAAAACCGACAGCAAGGCACATTGTGATCAGGGCCTAGGCAAGGAATACAGTACAAATGAAAATCCTTATGAGGTGTTTGCTTCCCACAAGTAATGCAATTATTAACTTTTACTGACATTGGTAAAGAGCAAGAAAAAGTTTCCCAAATGGGGTACTTAGCTTAAGTTTGAAGACTTTGGTTCTGAAACTTGAAAATTTCAGGAGTCAGCCGACCGGCACTTGCGAACTGCTTCTGCTTTGGGCACCACGCAGCAAAACGACTGATTAAAATGGCATCGGCTGCATGTTTTATATCCCTGACAACCTGACATCATGGAAGAGGAGACAGCAACACAGGACCCAAGACTTTGTTATTCAGGCCGACTGAGGGCAACCAGCCAACAGATTACCCAAATGTAATGACTGCAACAGTGAAACACGAAGAACATCAGAAATATGTAGTCCTGTAACTACACTTAAAGAATGCATGCATTTCATTGGGTAAATATACCAAATTATACAATGATTTCAAGGCTATACGAACATAACAGAATGGCAGCAGTGGGTAATTCATACCTCAATTAATGATGAGTGATTTCAAGGCTATCTGAACATATCAGAATGGCAGCAGTGGGTAATTCATACCTCAATTAATGATGAGAAAACCTAACATTTTGTTCATCACTTTGTACCCTACCCCTCTCTCCTCTTCCAGTTTATAAGAGCTTCAGTTTTTCTGTTAATCTCAAGTGAATGCTATTTCTGAAGTTTCACCTATATGGTGAAATGTAATCAACCAGACTAAGGAAGAATATCAGAAAAAAGTTATGTAGTTATCACCCCCTCGGTTACCTCAGATCGAGTTTGCTGCTACCATGTTTGCCAACAATAAACTATATAGGCAAAGTACAACTAATTCTGACAGCTACCAACAAAGAATTGAGAATGAACAGCTCAACAAAGAACAGAGATTCCTATAAATACATGTCAGGTCATACCCAAAGGGACAGGAGAAAAGAGGGAGGGAAGGCTGAAGAATGAGAAAGACAACACAGGTGGAACATTATAGTAAGTTCAGAACTTATTTATCTGATGTTTTCTTTTCATTCTTCCTTGACGTGTGGGAAACAGTCCTCAGCTACAAAAAAACCTTGGGTGGCCTTCATGGAAGGATATTCCGGAGCACTGCAGAACCAAAAGCAGCTCTAATTCTAGACTCTATGTCCCATTTGTAGTGGGAAATAATGGTGTGAGAATTAGACCAGGAGGAAGTTGAACATATATCAATTGAAACTTTGGCCCAAGCTTGAGAAGTTGCCACAAATCTAGTAGAGTAAGCTTTAAATTGTTGAGGTAAAGGAACACCTTTGCATTCATAAACAAACGAAATGGAGTCCCTTAACCGTTTAGCTAAGGTGGTCTCAGTAACTGGATTGTCCTTTTTTGCAACCAAAAAAAGATATGAATAGCTGGTCAGATTTTCTGAAAGATTTAGTTCTATCTAGATAAAAAGGCAACTGTCTGTGAACATCTAACAGATGAAATGTGTATTCTCCTTTGTTTTGAAAATGAGGGAAAAAGACAGGTAGGTTGATAGATTGGTTTATATTGTTCTCAGTCGTAACTTTGGGAAGTAAAGATGGATTATTAAATAAAGTCACCCTGTCTTTGTGGAAAATTAAGTAAGTATATTTAGAGGCAAGGGTTTGAAATTCAGACACTCATCTTGCAGAAGTGATAGCCACCAGAAAAATAGTCCTCCAAAATAAAAAAAATTAAATCCACTTTGGCTGAAGGTTCAAAGGGAGGAAAAACCAGAACCTGCAAAAATCATAGTTAGATCCAAAGGGGGTGTCAGATCTTTGACAGGAGGACAAAGAAGGAAAGCCCATCTAAGAAAAGCTTTGCATAACCTTGATGAGGCTAAACAAGACACATTTTCTCCTAAATGAAAATTCAAACTTGCTCCTTACTGTACTTTCTTGTAAATTCTTCTCATGGAAGATTTGTAGGAGGAGATCAGAATGTTATGGATTGGGGAATAAAAGCCTGACAGATCTCGCCATCACTGGAATTGGAGAAGCCATGCGTTTAACTCAAAGTAAATTCCACAAACCAGATAACCAGAAGGGAGGACAAACAGCCAGGTTCACTCACAAATGTTGACTTTATTACAATTGAAGTAAAAACTTGAACACAGTAGACTTAAGCAGGTAAACACAGTTAAGCGCTTTCATCCCTCCTTAGGGACTTCTTCAGAACAAAGTAAATCCACCTACCCAGCATTCAAATAGACATATCAATTGCATAATTAATGCTGATTACTGTTATTCTGACTAAAATATTCAGTAATTAAAACATTTAAAGATGTATCCACAGTCAGTTGAGCATGACTTCCTGTTGAACAGATAATGGAAACACATATATTTGTGTAAAAAATATATAAAATGTTAAAATTTATGTAAAAATATATATACTGTCACTTATACAAACATATTATCATAACAAATGATTCAATTTTAACACACAGTTTACTTTCACTACTTCATTGATGCCTAGATATCTTGTTGCATCCAAGGAGATTTGCCATTTCAACTCACACACTTCCAAGAAATCACTTAAAACCCTCCCCTGTTGATCAGTCCTTACTTGCTGTATTATTAAAAAACGAAATGAATGATCTTTACATTCTAATAAATGCCTGCTTAATGCATTCATATTCTTTGAATATTTTATATCCAATAAGTGTTCATACATCCTGTTCCTAAAACGTCTACAAGTTTTTCCTATGTAAAATACAGGACATGATGAACACTTCGCCAGATAAACAACATTCTTACTCTGGCAGTTGTAATGGCCTTTTATGGGGACATGCCTTCCATTTAAATTAAATCCGTCTGCAGTGACAAATATGTAAGAACATTGGGAGCACATCCTGCACTTAAATTACCAACATTTTGCATAACAGCAGGATGTCTCAACCTACCCCCATGTTCTAGAATTTCTTTAAAGGATCTATCTCTTCTAAATACAAACTTTGGTTTCCTACTGAAATTTTTAACCATATTCTTATCAAGTGTTAATAATTCTCAGTTCTTTTCAATAAGCTGGTACACCTTATAAGCAGCCTTATTAACAGTGGTAATGAAACTTAAATTTGTATTGTCAACCTCAATGTCATTCCTACTTACTGTGACTACTTGATAAAGGGAACCTAAAAGAGGCAAACAAAAGCCCCTTATAAGCTTGTTTAACACTTCTTCCTTTATATTAATTAACAAAACAACAGGATAACCTCTTTTTTCAAACATATCTAATATAAACTTTACTTCATCCAGAAATTCGTTGTCCAAGGTAGTCATTTTTGCAGCCCGTACCAAATGCCCTTTAACAATGGACTTCTTCTGATAATCTGGGTGTCAACTAGTATGCTCTAAATACAAATTAGAGAAACTGTGCTTCTGTACATTTTTGATATCAAAGTCTTTCTTTTTTTGTATATTCTTAAGTCAACATCCAAATTGATTATTTTTACCCGACTATATTCATAAGTAAATTTAAAACATTCTACAGTGTGATTAATGTATTCCATAAATTCCACCAAAATATCACTCGGGCCAATCCAAACTAAAAACATGTCGTCCAAAAATCTGGTATAATTTTTAATATATTTCATATACTCAGATTTGAATATATAGCGATCTTCCCAGTGTGACATAACATAATTAGTGAAAATGGGGGCGAAAGCTGCCCCATTGCCACACCAGTACTCTGACTAAAAGACTGGCCTTCAAACCAAATGAAATTATGCTTTAAAATTATTTCCATCAAAGTCACATAAACATTTATGTCATCTTGATCACATACACCTGTGGCTAACTATAAAAGAAAATGAAGAATAACACTTCTCCAGCAACAGTGTAGACCAAATAACAAGAAAAGAAGCTGTAGGAAGCCAATAACAAGTCCACCTTCCACTAAACGATTTTATTCTTACTTAGTACACACATAAAAATTACCAAAGTGATAAGCGCTTTCGTCACTAGGACTTCAACAGATCTAAATGTGATAGTTTCAAAAGACTTTAAATACACCTAAAAATGCATCATGTGACTACTAATTGATTAATTACACATTTCTTTAAAAAAACATTTTTTAAAAAATGACTTTGTCTTACTAAATAAAATGTTTTCTTTCTTAAAATACATTATAAATATACATAACATAAAAATACGATACCATAATTTTAAATTTGCCATTTTGGAAATATTGTTAAAAAATACAAGAGGGGGTGATTGGAAAAACTTGTTGCTGAGGGCAGAATCCAAATGGCAATTTAAATTAAATTCAATTATATATCCTGGGCTCAATGAAAATATAAGCATTAAGCCTGAATTAAAATATAGGGCTGGTACATTGTAATAATATATATTTTATATTTCACATATATAATTTAGAGTAGTGAGTTGGGTAATATTGTACAAACAGTACATACATGTATTTTTATGTTATGTATATTTATAATGTATTTTAAGAAAGAAAACATTTTATTTAGTAAGACAAAGTCATTTTTTAAAAAATGTTTTTTTAAAGAAATGTGTAATTAATCAATTAGTAGTCACATGATGCATTTTAGGTATTTAAAGTCTTTGAAACTATCACATTTAGATCTCCTAGTGATGGCAACAGTTTTTATCACTTTGGTCATTTTTATGTGTGTACTAAGTAAGAATAAAATCGTTTAGTGGAAGGTGGACTTGTTATTGGCTTCCTACAGCTTCTTTTCTTGTTATTTGGTCTACACTGTTGCTGGAGAAGTGTTATTCTTCGTTTTCGTTTGTGTTTCTTTCAACACTTGGAGCCTACAAGACACCTGCGTGCCTTCAGCATGGAGGTTACAGAGTTATCCCCAGTGTTCGACGATGAAGCAGGATTTTCTGGCTTCCCTTGTGGGCAGAAATCCGCTTCAAATGAAGATTTGAATGTGCTAAATTTAATCTTAGCATTGACTGAAAAAGTTTCGGATTTGCAAGAAGCCGTTTTGAGGCTTCAGGGGGACAACAAAACCGCTGCACATCGTACCGGAGCACAGGGGAACCTAAAAGAAGCAGCACTTCCGGTTTCCCGAGGTAGGGGAACTGGTGAAACTGAAACAAACAGCGAGACACACGCGTTGGATATTCCTACTCAGCGTTTGGTGAATGGAGTCTCTCTCAGGGGCGAAATGGCTCCTAACTTGGAAATCAGCAGGAATCAAGCAGATAAACGGACAAGCAGTGCTACGAATGATGCAGAAGTTATTTTACAACCATTTCCAGTGCAGGTGGACCGTTTGAAAGAATGGACCAGGCGGGAGCATTAATTTTTGGTAACAATAATATTTTTAAAGAAAAGAATGCTATGGATGGTAAACTAGTGACTTTGGAGAATAAACTCCACAAAATAAGAGCGTTGCAATGTGACAATTCATATTTAATGGAATGCATTAATTGTAAAAGAGTCCCTAAGGGGCTCAGGATGTTTAAATTTCCCAATGGCTTAAAAAATACAGATGCAGAATGTGATGAATTATTGTCCATGTTTGACAGGCGTGGAATGGAACTTATGGACTTTATTATAAAATTGAATAATAAGAAGATTGATTTTTTATTAAATGAAGTAGATGAATTAAATGTGAGTATTATGAATGATGTACAATTCAATCAATTTGTATTTAGATATAATGTCCTGTTTGATAAAGTGGAAAATGAATTGAATAATAACATCTTGAGGAAAAAGAAAAAATTAACAAGAGATGAATATGAATATAAAAATAATTTAGCATATATTTTCCCCAAAGCATATTATGGTACGGATGACAAGGATATGAGGCAAACGCAAAGTGAAAATAGGCAGCTTAATACCCCAATGGAAAATGGAAGCAATTATGATTCCGAATTCCCTCCTTTGCGTAGGTCGGAGAGAATATTTAACAGGAATCAGAATAGACAGGACAAAGTTTTTTTAGGACCCAGGGGGGAGGAGGGAGGAAGAATGAATTACCGAAACCAGCCCTACCAGAGAAAAAACAGTTACCGTTAAATAATTTTACAAAAGGTGATGACATTGTGACACAGGATGGTATTATTTTTGAATTTAAAGGTTTCAGAATTTTTAACTACGCAGGTTTTGGTTTGAGTAAGGAGCTGTTTTCACTTCTAATGAAAGGGTTAAAATTTGTACCTACCAAAAAAACTGATATAAGTAAAATTCTTACAGATTTTAGACTCTTTGTGAGAAAATTGAATTTTAAATGTTTATTTAAAGATAAATTAAGTGAATTCAACAACTCAGATGCTATTACTCATAAGAAGAGTTGTTGGAACCCACCTCTTATACCTGTTTTGCATAGTTTTGAAAAAATTACTGAACAATAGATTTTTCAAAATCTGGTTAATTACACCTACAGGAAACATAATATAACAAAGACTGAAAGAATTTTATTAACAGAATTGAGAAACAAGTCAGTTAGATTCATGAAGCCAGATAAAGGAGGGGGCATGGCTATAGTAAACACGGTGGATTACAACAACAAGATAACAGGGATTTTGACTGACACTAATAAATATGAGACTATTTCTAGAAATGAAATAAATATTAGTTATAGTAAAATCAATTATTTCCTTGAGGATGCATTACTACAGGGTACTATTAATGAGGAGTTATACAATTTTTTACAGTTAGAACATCCCATGATACCGGTTTGTTTTGGGATTCCAAAAACACACAAGAATACTAAGGACCCCCCTTATAGATTGATCATTGCTGGCAAAAATAGTATTACCTACCCCTTGGGAGTGTTTGTTGACAGGTTGGTAAAAAAGTCTGTGAAACATATTTCCTGGGACTTTTTAAAGCAAATCAAAAGTGATTATTACAATAAAGAAAGTTATTTCACTACAACTGATGTGGTGGACCTTTTTACATCCATTCCCTATGAATTAGGTTTGGAGTTTTTTAAGGATACTTTAATTAAAAATAGTAACTTGGGGGGTAAAATGATTAACTTTTTGGTGGAACTGATGGACATTATTTTAAAGAACAACTTTTTCACTTTTGAAGGTGAGTTTTATAAACAGACACAAGGGGTAGCTATGGGCAACAGTTGTGCCCCAACTTTTGCTAACTTAGTTTTATTTGAATGGGAGAACAGGTACCTTTTTAATTCACATTTTAAGGATGAGTGGTCGATTTATTTTAGGTTTTTAGATGATTTATTTATTTTGTGGAACAACAATACATTTTTTAAAAATTTTTTAGATTACATTAATAATGTATGTGACTATTTCCATTTTACTGGTGAAGGGGACCCGGATAACATTAACTATTTGGATGTGACTATAGCAAAGGATTACAACAAAAAATGTTTCACATCACGGGTATATAGAAAACCAACTTTCTCCAACGATTATTTGGATTTTTCTAGTAACCACCCATTTCATATAAAGAAAAATATTATTAAAGGACAGATGGTGAGGGTGGTGAGGATGTGTTCAGATTTTAGTATGTTGGATGAAGAAACTAACAAGGTAGTGTTAATGTTTACAGATAGGGGATACCCATATGAACTAGTAACTAGCATCAAGGATGAGGTTTGTTCCTTGTGGAATGAAAGATACATCCCATTATCAGGAACAGGGAATGATGTTGTAACAACAAATAGGGGTGTTAATAAAGATTTCTCACAGGCTATGGTTATTACCTATGGGGAAACAGCTGAGTTGGTGAAGAAAATCATTTCCAACAATTGGTCAATGTTAAAATGTAACAAAGACATATTCCAGTTGATGGGTCCAGAGCCACATTTTACATACAAGGTGGACTCTAATTTAAAATATTTGTTGGAACAAAAAATAAGAACAAACTTATCCAGGAAGAGAGGTACCCATAAATGTGGTTGTTGTGACTACTGCTCTTTCATTAACGAAAATGAATTTTTTAGACTTGATGATTTTAATTTAGTAGTACCCTTAGTATCAGGTTCTTGTGTTTCCACGGGTTTGGTTTACTTAGCTACCTGTATGGTATGCCCCTGTTATTATGTAGGTAAGACGGAAAGAAAATTAAACCGTAGGATTTACGAACATCTTTATTGTATAAACAAAAATGATGACAAAAATGCGCTCAGTAAACACATTAATACACACCCCCACCATAATTTTAAGTTTGCCATTTTGGAAATACTGTTAAAAAATACAAGAGGGGGTGATTGGAAAAATTTGTTGCTGAGGGCAGAATCCAAATGGCAATTTAAATTAAATTCAATTATATATCCTGGGCTCAATGAAAATATAAGCATTAAGCCTGAATTAAAATATAGGGCTGGTACATTGTAATAATATATATTTTATATTTCACATATATAATTTAGAGTAGTGAGTTGGGTAATATTGTACAAGCAGTACATACATGTATTTTTATGTTATGTATATTTATGATGTATTTTAAGAAAGAAAACATTTTATTTAGTAAGACAAAGTCATTTTTTAAAAAATGTTTTTTTAAAGAAATGTGTAATTAATCAATTAGTAGTCACATGATGCATTTTTAGGTGTATTTAAAGTCTTTTGAAACTATCACATTTAGATCTGTTGAAGTCCTAGTGATGAAAGCGCTTATCACTTTGGTCATTTTTATGTGTGTACTAAGTAAGAATAAAATCGTTTAGTGGAAGGTGGACTTGTTATTGGCTTCCTACAGCTTCTTTTCTAACTATAAAAGAGTTTCCAACCATAAAAGACCCTCTTCCTGCGGTATGACAGAAAACAAATTGCATACGTCAATGGTCACCAAAAACATATTGTCAATAAACTGAAAATTATTTAAATTAAAAATTGCCAGGAATCCTTACAAAAATAATGGAAATCCTGCAAACCTCTTTTTAAGTGGAAATCCAAATATTTTCCAATAAAACATGTTTTACTTTTCTTTGCATCCGCAATAAGCTTAAAACTTGGATTTTTAACCCTTTGTGTATTTTAGGTAAGCAAAAATGTTTGCAACTACAGGGTACTAATTTTTCACATAATTGTATGCATAGACATTAATTTGTCCTTGTAATAACATATCCACAAGCAACAAATCCAACCTTTTATACGATATGTTAATCTCATTTAATGAAATGTCCCAGTAAGTATCCTCAGTTAAAAGGGCCGAAATACAATTCAATTAATCACTCTTATCCATAACTACTACTCTGTTGCCTTTATTCAGCTTCATAATATGTATTTTACTATCTTTAGAAATCTCAGACTGCAGTTTATTTTCTTCAGCAGTTAAATTATCACGTGAGACATCACAAGTGTTTATATAACTCCCTTATGGCCAATTCAAATACTTTTTCAAAAAACCCAACTAAAATGAACAAAGGGGGGTTGAAAGTACTCGGTTTACATAACTTCTTAGTACTTCCATTATCATTAAAGTTATTATCACTAAACCACACGGGCAAGTTTAGCTTCCTTGTGAAGAGCTTTAAATAAAAGTGTCAGCAATTCTACCCCTTCTACTTGGGACATAAGTGAATCCTTTGGCTAATAAATTCACAATGTGCTGTGTATGTGTATATGCATGTTGGAATAATTATAAATTTTAAAATCACCTGTAGTTTTTAATATAACATTTGATAATATACTCATATTACCAACTGCATCATTCAATTAAATGTTTGTTAAACCCCCTAAACCATCACAATTATTCCTTTCAGGATTATAAGCGCTGGGGTTATTGTTCATTACATTATCGAACTCTGCAAGACATTCAAAATTGTAATTTTGTTCAAATAAATTTACAGGAATAACATTGCTGTCATTATTGTCCATTGCATTATTACATTCACTATATATAACATTTCCAGTGAATCATACAACATCCACATTGTCTGCCCTAGTACAATTACTGCTCATACTAAGTCCTTGTAAATCGGGAAAGAGCCTGCAAAAATCATAATTAGATCCAAAGGGGGTGTCGGATCTTTGACAGGAGGGCAAAGAAGGAAAGTCCGTCTAAGAAAACCTTTGCATAACCTTGATGAGGCTAAAGAAGACACATTTTCTAATAAATGAAAATTCAAAATTGCTCATTACTGTACTTTTGCAGTGGAATGACTGCCACCCTCATGGAAAATATGAGCTAGAGAGTCTAGGAATGCTGGAACAGGGACAGTAAAGGGATCAAAATTTGCTATTTATCCCAAATAGAAAATCTCTTCCATTTGCTCTTGTAAATTCTTCTCATAGAAGATTTGTAGGAGGAAATCAGAATGTTATGGACTGGGGATAAAAGCATGGCAGATCTAGCCATCACTGGAATTAGAGAAGCCATACATTTAGTTTTAGACCTGGGAGATCGGGAAACATTTGCCCAGAAGGATGACAGTAGATCCGGACATGGTTCAAGCATCCACAGAGGGCAAACTGGATGACACTAAAGAAAAGTGACCCAGACTTGCCAAGCCCAAAAAGGGGCAATGAGGATTACCTTGCTCTTCAATCAGGAGGCTTTCTGAAGAAACTTGAGGATTAAGGAGAGAGGGAGAATGGTATAAAGTAATCCGGGAGGTCAAGCATGGACCAGAGCATCCCTGGTGTTACTGTCCCTGAAGAGGAATCAAGGTGAAGAACCTGCTGCACTTGCTGTTGTAGGGAGAGGTGAGGAGATCACAACAAAGTTTATCCCATTTGCGGAAGATCATGTTCGTCACTGACTGGTTCACAGAACACCCGTGAGGCATCAATAGAACTCTGCTGCACCTGTCTGCTAGAATGTTGCACTCCCCAGAATGTGCATTGAAATCAGAAAAGTGTTGGTAGAAATCGCCAGTTGCCACACTACCATTGCTTCTCGGCACTGCGGGTTGTCTCTGGTTTCCCTTTGCTTGCTAATGTACCAAACTACTGACATATTGTCCATTTGTATTGCAATCATCCCTGGAGGAAGGAAGCTGTGAAGTGCCTGCAATGCTATAAGGATGACTCTCATCTCCAAGACATTGATATGCAGGTTGTTCTTCTATGACGTCTAAGTATCTTGGACCATCAGACCCAGGAAATGGCCCCCCACCCTACCTGGGAGGCATCAGTGGTCAACGTGGCTTTTTGGGGAGAAAGAATAAAGGGGCTTCCTTGAAGAACATCTGGGGAGTGAAGCCACCAGAAGAGAGAATCCTTGCACACTTGAGATAGTTTGACTGGATGGCTGAGGGGCAGATGAAGTGGCCACTGGACTGCTAAAGTCCATTTTAGAATTGTCATGTGCAGGCATGCTGTTGGTAACAGAGTAATGGTGGCTGCCACAGAACCGAGGGCCGTGAGTCTAGTTTGCCTGGAGGAGCTGGGATTTCCTAAATCTGTCAGTTTTAGGTGTGAAATCCTGTCTGGAGTAAGGAAGGCCAAGGATTTGGACGTATCCAAATCAGCCCCTATAAATCTTTGCATTGAACTGTTTGAAGCTAAGATTTTTCTAAGTTGATATGTCCAAGGTAGAGGCTAGCTAAAATAGGTAGTCCCTGGCTTAAATGGGTAAGCTGCCTGGTCGGAGCACTTAGGAGCCAGTCATCCAGGTATGGAAAAACACAGAATCTTTGCAGTCTGAGATGAGCTGCAAAGTACAGTTGTGTACACTTACCATAAATGTAGATATTCAAGTGTATTCACTGTTGCAGTCATCACACTTGGGTTATCTGCCTGCAGGTAGCCCTCAGTCAGCCCAAATACCAGAGTCTTGGGATTTCTGCATCGGATGCTGTCACTTCTTCCATGACATCAGGTCGTCAGGGGTATAAAATGGGCAGCCGACGCAATTACATCAGTTTTTCTTGCCCCAAATTTCCGGAGCCCCCAAATAGGAAGCTAGTATATGGTGGGGAACACCACCAGTAAAAAGTAAATACCACTGTCAGTAAAAATGGCCAGAGAGAGAAGAGGTAGAAAGGATAGAAACAAACGGGGTTGGAGGGAGAGAAACCAGGACTTCAACAGTGTATAAACTCGAACATCTACATTTATGGTAAGTGTACACAACTGTACTATGTTCTTCATGTTTCACTGTTGCAGTCATCACACTTGAGTTGATTCCCAAAGCTGAGGAAGGGTGGAGGCAGTCAAGAAGTGTTAGGGCTGGCTAGCAGGACTTGTAAGTCTGCTGTAGCAAATCCAGCTCTGGATTTAGAAAAAACAGGTAAGTGGTAATGCTTGGTGAAGGTGTGTGCAGAACTCCCGGTTGCAGCTTCCAGAATGTCCCTGGTAGGGACTCCCCTGAGAAATGCTGTAGAGGTGGAAGTAGCCCTAGTGGAATGTGGTCTGATCCCCTGTGGAGAAGATTTTCCATGATGCTTGTAGCAGAAATGGATGCAGTGTGCTATCCATTTGGAAATGGTTTGTTTTGAAATGGCCTTGCCCTCTGCCCCTGTAGAAAAGCCGACTAGCAGCTGGTCAGATTTTCTGAAAGGTTTAGTCCTGTCAAGGTAGAACCTGAGCTGTCTGTCCACATCCAAGGAGTGCAGGATCCTTTCCCCTTTATTCTGAGGATTAGGGAAGAAGGTTGGCAAATGGATGGATTGGTTTAGAGCCACACTGGACACCACCTTAGGCATAAAGGATGGGTTAGTCCTGAGGAAAACCCTGTCAGCATGGAAAATAATGAAGGGTTCCACAGCCATTAGTGCCTGTAACTCAGACACTCTTCTTGCTGAAGTTAAGGCTAAAAGCAAGGCTGTTTTCCAAGAGAGGAATTTTAACTCTGCTGAAGCAGCAGGTTCAAAGAGGGGAAGCGTGAGCTTATCCAGTACAAAGTTAAGGTCCCAGGCAGGGGTGGGTGCTCTCCTAGGGGGCCTTAAGTTGTTAGCCCCTTTCAGGAACTGTTTGATGAGAGGGTGAGAAAATAGAGGTGGCTCAGTATTATAGTGAGCTTAGATGGCAGAGGCAGGAATCTTAATGTAGGAGAAGGATAGGCCTCTGTGGTGTAGCTCTGCTAGGTAATCCAGGATTAGAGGAAGGATAGGCCTCTGTGGAGTAGCTCTGCTAGGTAATCCAGGATTAGAGGTAAGGAGGGCACTGCTGTGTCCTTTCCTTGAGACTGATTCCAAGAACAATATCTTTTCCACATTTCAGCATAGAATTTCCTAGTACTAGGCCTTCTGGCTTCTAGAATGACGTCCAGCACCCATTTGCTGAGGGTTGCTGGTGGTGTATTCAGGGGATAAGCCAGGCTGCAAGGTTTAGGGTTTGCAACTGTGAATGCAAAATCCATCCCTCCTGCTGAGACAGCAGGGTAGGAGTCTGGTGAAGATGCCAGGGTGGCACTATTGTCAGACAGCGTAAGAGTGTGTACCAGTGCTGATGTGGCCAGTCTGGGGCAATAAGAATTGCCCTTGGCCTGTCCTGTTTGATCTTGCGTAGTACTTTTGAGAGGAGGGGCAGAGGGGGAAAGGCATAAATTGAGAAGTTGTCCCATTGGAAGGATACGGCATCCACCTTCCTCACCCTGCTGTGAGAGTTCCTGGTGCAGAATTTGCTCAACTGGTGGTTCTCGAGGGAAGCAAATAGGTCCACCTCTGGATTAGAAGGTTGAAGGTGCTGGGCTCCAATTTCCACTCGTGTGGGTCTAGGAGATTTCTGCTTAAGTTGTCTGCCAGTGAATTTTGTTTGCCTGGCAGGAATTGAGCTTATAGATGTACTTGGTTGCTCAAGGCCATGTTCCACAGGGCCAAGGCTAACCTGCAGAGTGGGTAAGAATGGGTTCCCCCCTGCTTGTTTATGTACCACATAACTGTGGTCTTGTCTGTTTTTATAAACAGTTGCCCTGGAAGGATTAGGTATTTGAAGGCTGTCAGAGCATTCTGTACAGCTAGCATCTCTTTTTGATTGATGTGCAGGAGAATCTGGCCTGGGCTCTAGTGGTCATAAATGAATTTGCCTGCCATGTGAGCCCCCCATGCATAGTCTGATGCATCTGTTGTCAGGGTTTGGGCAGTCAGGGGTTGAGTGAAAGGCAGTCCCTTATTGTGGTTGCATGCTTCTGCCCATCAAAGGAACTCTGCCCTTAGACAAGGTATGATTGGAATGATTGTTTCCAGGTCCTGAGAATGTTGGCACCAAAGACGTTTTAAGTACCACTGGTTTCCTCATATGCAGTCTTGCATATGGAATTAGAAGAATACATGAGGCCATGAACCCTAGGGCTTGCAGTATTTTCCTAGCAGATAGCAGGGTTCTGGTGGCCATTTGTTTGAAGTAGCTGGTCAGATAGACGTGTTTTTCTAGCATGAGAAATGCCATCTGGGAAGTTGTATCTAAGCTTGCTCCCAGGAATACAATTTTTTGACTGGGTGCCAGTTGGGATTTCTTTTCATTGACGGTGTACCCCAATGAAATGAGAAGGCTTTTTACTAATGCCAGGTGCTGAAGTAGCAAACCCTGACTGTCCACCTGAATCAGGCAATCATCCAAGTATGGGAAAATTTGGATATTTCTCTGCCTGCAATATGCAATGGCTGGAGCCAGGCACTTTGTGAATACTATGGGCACAGTAGATAAGCCAAAGGGAAGTGCAGAGAACTGATAGTGCATAGAGCCTGCCCTGAAACACTGATATTTCCTGCATGACTCCCTTATGGGGATGTGCAGTTAAGCTTCTAAGTCTAGAGTGACTAACCAGGCATCCTTGGCTAGCATAAGGAAAAGCTGTTGCAGGGTAAGCGTCTTGAATTTTGGGACCACCAGAAAGATGTTGAGAATTATAGATCCAGGATTGGGCACCAAAAGCCCTCTTT
The DNA here is from genome assembly GCF_019279795.1 of Protopterus annectens. Lineage (NCBI taxonomy): Eukaryota > Metazoa > Chordata > Ceratodontiformes > Protopteridae > Protopterus > Protopterus annectens. The sequence continues at coordinate 617,722,639 of NC_056737.1, forward strand.
TCTGGGCACCAGGAAAAGTCTGGCGTAGAAACCCTGCCCCCTTTGTTATACTGGAACAGGTTGAATAGCTCTGATATTGAGCAGGGAAAGTACTTGCTTCTGAGCCTCTGCCCACTGGTTTGGAGGAAGGTCTGGAAACCCACTTGTGGTTGGCAGTGAATGGAAGCGGAATCTGTACCCCCTGGGATACAATGTTTAGGATTCATTGGTCCTGAGTAATGGACATCCATTTTTTTGCATGAAGGGCACGTTTTCCTCCTAGGGGCACAAGTAATTGGGCAGGGCTGGGAAGGATAATTGAAAAGTCATTGTGAGCTTTTTTCATAAGGGGGCGGCTTACCACTCCGTTTTTGAGGTGGGAGCACTCCATTGTTTAGATCTCTGCATAACCCTGAGACTGTAGTCTGGGTGGCCTGTTTCCCCTGGGTTTGGACTGAGAAGGCCTGAAAGGGGCTGGAAAGGACCAGTTTTTAGAAGGCCAATGCCTACTGAATCTAGATGGCTGCACTTGTAAAAATTCTTTAACAGTTTGCATAGATTTAGCTTTTTCTTCCATCTTTTTAATAACCTCTTCTGCTTTGGTGCCAAACAAACATTCCTTATTTAAAGAAGCATCTAGTAATTTTAATTTGACATGATCTGGCAATGTTTGTTCCTTCAGCCAAGCATGCCTTCTCAGTACAGACCCAGTGACTGCAGCTTTGCAAGTTGCTTCTAGGGCATCAAGGCCACACTGCAAAGTATGCTTAATAACTTGCTTTGCAGAATGCATTAAATCTTGTAAATCTTTACTTTCTGCACAATCTGGAAGCAACCCAAGTTTTTGTTTAATTAGTGCCATAATATGTTGCTGGTACTTTAACATGTGAAACTGGCAATTCAATGCCCTGATGGCAAGAGTTGCAGAGGTATATACCTTCTTACCCCATCTGTCTAAAGCTCTGGAATCCCTGTCTGAAGGAGTAGGGTTTTTTGCTGTAGTAGCCTTAATACCTTTATGTCCCTGGGAAATTTTCGCTGGATCTGCTGTAGGATTCTTGAAGAGAAATTTGTGAGAATCAAGTACTCTGTAGTACCTATCAGGTTTTCTAGGGGTCAGGGGAAAAGTGTCTGGAGTAAGACTGGATTCCATGAAGACATCATCTACAACATCCAGGACAGGGGGTATAACTAGAGGCCTGTGCTGAGGCAACTCTAAAAATTCTCTGAGTCTCTTTTTGGACTGATGGTAGCCCTGGCATTCCCAGCGGAAATGCTCTCTTAAAGTATGCAAGGTTTTACCAAAAGAAAAATCCTCTGGAGGGGAGGGCAGAGGGAATGGATTCCTCTGCATCTGAATCCTCATAGGTTGATAAGGGCATGTCCTGATAATCAGAAGGATCAGAGTCATCAGAGTCCTGATCTGTAGAATCAGAATGAAACTCAATTCTTTTGTCTCTTAGCAGGGGAAGGCTGGCTTCCCCTGATTAGGGTAATAAGGTCTTCAGCCATTCTAAGCATTTGTTTTTGTAGCATGGGAGCTTGAGCATGCACTTTGGTCGTCAGTTTTCTAGGTGTAGTGCATACTCTGGGCCTAATAAACTCTGTAGTTTTAGCTAAAAATGAAGTCAGTTTAATTCGAACATCTGTAGGGCAGAATACACCCTTAGATGCCGGTGCCTGCACAGCAGCTCCGGACCCATCCAAGGTAGACACATCCGCAGGTTCCATAGTCGAAGAAGCATCTCGTGGCATACCGGACTCCGAATGGGTCTCAGCAGAGGCCTACTAATCTGTAGAAGTGGGCATCATGGGCTGTAAAGGCACCTCACTGAGTACCGGCGGACTGGCGACTAGCTTAACGGAAGCGTCGTCGGCAGTTTTGGACCTATGCGGTCTGTCTTTATCTTTATGTTTTTTTGGAAGATCGGTAGTTGGGTGGCTTATCGAAGCCATTTTGGAATACTGTGAACAAGAGTGAAAGAATTTAGCAACAAAGATAGCCCGACAAAGAATGGTTCGGGCATTAAACAAGGCGCAAAACCGATAGTGAGGGACATCATGGTCTGGGTCTAAACAGGTGAAGCAGTAAGAATGAAAATCTCTGTGAGGTATTTGTTTTCCACAGGCAAGACAATTGTTACACTTTTCTGACATCAGTTAGAGCAAGAAAAAAGGATCCCCAGTGGAGTACTTAGCTTTAGAAAACTTCAGGTTTGAAACTCGAAAAATGAAAATTTCAGGTAGCAACCGACCGGTACTTGCGAACTGCTTCTGCTCCGGGGTCCTCGGCAAGAAAGACTGATGTAATGGCATCAGCTGCCCATTTTATACCCCTGATGACCTGACATCATGGAAGAAGCGACAGCATCTGACACAGAAATCCCAAGACTCTGGTATTCGGGCTGACTGAGGGCTACCTGCAGGCATATAACCCAAGTGTGATGACTGCAACACTGAAACACGAAGAACATCTACTGCCATGCATTTGGTAGACACCCTGGGGGCTATGTTGAGACCAAAGGGAGGCACTCTGAACTGAAAATGACTGAATTCCAGCCTGAAGTGTAGGTACCTTCTGGAGCGCTTGTCCATCTTGATGTGGTAGTATGCATCCTTCAGGTCCGTTGAGCACATCTAGTCATCAGTTTTCAAAAGAGGTAGAATGGACTGGATTGTTACCATCCTGAACTTTGTACTTTTTAACGACTTGTTCAGGGATGTCAGATACAAGATGGGTCTGAGGACGCCTGTCTTTTTTGGTACTAAAAAGTACCTTGAGTAAATGCCTGATCCGAACTGATTTAGTGGGACCTTCTTGATGACTCGTTTCTGTAGCAGCTTTGAGATTTCTGACTCTGCTGCCTCTCTACGATTGGGTGTAACATCCGGGAGTGACATATTTGGTTTGGGGGATTTTGAAAAGGGAATTAAGTATCCTCTGGATATGATCCTTTGCACCCACCAATCATTTGTGATGGCTAGCCAGTTGTCTGGGTGCAAGGATAAGTGCCCTCTGACTGCCTCCAGAAAAGGACAGTCAGGCAACTCCTCAGGAGTGCTAAAAGAGGCGGTCTTAGAAGGAATCCAGAATCATTTGATTGTGTGGACCTCCTCTGCCGCATGGGTGATATCTACCATTGTAACTGCCCCCCCACCCCCGCCTCTGGGGGAATATTCTCCCTGTGACTCCTGAAAAGGACCCTGAGATTTTTTGAACCACAGCTCCACCCCCCAGTGATTCCTACAAAAGTATCTCTGGGGTATAGAAAAATGGATTCCGATGGCAGACTGTCTTTTCATCTTTCTCACTACAGGAGAATGTGTCTCTGGCAGTGGGCTCAAACAAAGTCAATCCATCAAAAGGGGCATTGACGAAGGATGCCTTGAAATGTTCCATGAAGTCATACAGCCACATCCAAGCATGAAGTCTAATGGCAATGCCAGAACAGGAGGCCCTACAGGTACCCTCCACCACATGGGAGATTAACCTCATGGATGCATTCGATATAGATTGCAGAGCGGCCAATCTGGAGGAGAAGGATTTCCTGTCCTCATCAGACATGGACTCTGGGAACGATCTAGAGAGCTCTTTGATTAAATCCCTCTGCAGGCTGGTAAAATGGGAAAGGTAGTTTAAGGCTCATAGAGTAAAGGTAGACAAGGTGTAAACACTCTTGCTGAATCTGTCCATCACTGTAGTTTTCCTATTAGAGGAATGGGCCGAGGAGCTTTCCTGGGCTATCTCTTTCTTTGCGGCTGTTGCAACAACCATGGCATCTACTGGGATTCCCTTGGTCCAATGGGGTCGGTCAGGGGGACCACTGAGGATTTTGTCCTCATGCTTAAGTATCAGTTCTACAGCACATGGATCCTTCCAAGCCCTGCTTGATACCAGAGCAATGACAGCATAAGTGGGGGGGGGGACACCCAAGATGTAGACTGGCCAGACCCAAAAGCCTCCCAGAACACTGATTCCTCAGTGGTCGGTTTTGGGAAGACCATCCACCTCTTTGGCACAGGAATTTCAAGATGTTTCCAAAACAGACATGCTCAGGTGGAGATCTGGTGGACCCTTCCCCTTCCTCAAAATTGGTATCTTCTTTGACTGATTCCATTGGGGAATCGAGGAGCCTCCTCTTGCACCTTTTATTCTGGAGAATCTCCTCAGTGGGGTGTTCTCGGGAGATGTCAGAAGAGATCTGGGGTTCCATAGTTGGAAGTGCTTGTAGGCTTTTGCTGGACCAGCTGTCCTGAGAGGGGCAGTGGTGAGGTCTCAGACACAGTCTCCAAAGGGAAGAGAAGTGGATCTGAATGGGTGGGAGCCGAGGGTCTCCTGGGCATGGAGAGGATGCTCTCCACCACCTCAATGCAGAATGAGCCAGAGAAGCCGAAGATCTTCCCCCTGGAGCTGAAACTGCCGCAACAGACTACTCCCAAACATGCCCAGCCCTCTGCTCTGAGGGGGAAGCCACAACCGAGCTGATGAATGCTGATGCTCCAAGGTGAGGCAATGGCTCCAAAAACTCTGGAGTTGAGGTCAACCCCTCGGAGCTGACATCGAGGCTTCAACTCCAAGAGCTGCTCTGTTCCGAGATAGATGGAACTGAGTGAGTCAAGGTAGGCACCAGGGTCGAAGTGAGATCCATTATCTGTTCAGACACTTCCACTTCGTCTCTCAGGGAATTAGGATAGGGCTCTGAAACAGCACATCAGACCAGAGAAAGAGCTAGGGGTCTAAATGGTGACTGTCTGCCCACAGTCCTGGTAGGGGGATGGGGCTGGTAAGACTGCCATCTGGATCTGTGTCTGAAGGAACTGCCTCAATCTGTCCACCTCTGACTCCGAAAGGCTGTAGGTAGACATGACAGATGATGCTTTGTAAGGTGGCCTGGACACAATCCTCGGAGACCTCTCTATGCGAGGCGAACCTATGGAAGGAGTAGGAGATCCAAAGACAAAGGAGCTTGGGGTTGAGGAGAGGATTCTCTAGAATTACTCAAATCCAAAGCTCTAGGCTCTGACAGCTTGGGAGCCTTGGCTGGAGGCTCATCACAAGACAATGAAACAAACTTCCCCAAGGAATGTTTCCTGCGTTCCTTACCTTCACTGTACTTCTTGGGAGGGGATTGAGTCCATGCAGAAGATGAAGAACCTGCTTATGGGGCCAATGGACGTAAAAGGCCCTTCATAATGAGTTTGTTCCTTCTGTAGGCCAATATCTGTTGATGGAAGCCCTCACAGATAGTACAAGGGGCATCAAGGTGGGCAGGGCCGAGACAATATATGCACTCCCATGTGCCCACAGGAAGTGCACTTTTTAAAACCCAACAGTTTCTCGGACATCACCAAAAAGTTAGAGGGGAAAGAAGAGAAAAGGGAGAAAGAACAGAAGTTCCCACCAAGAATGGACCAATGTATGCTAACACTAGAGAGTTTTTTTAATATACTGAGGAGGTAGGGTAGAATAAAGAAAGGGAGGCTATAGCCAAAAACTTAGAGAAAAGAAATTCACTTAGCTTACTGTTAAAGGCCAAAAAAAACTCTTCAGCGGAGCTTGAGATGACGGACCGCAATGCTTCTCCTAAGAGCTGCAAATGAGATCTGAGGTAACCAGAGGGGAGTGAGGCATTATGGGTTGGGGAGAGGCTCAAGCTTTGTAGCCTAAGCTTTTGGAAAGTAACCAAATTGGATCTGAAACCCACAAGTCAAGGAAGAATGAGAAGACATTATCAGATTAGAGCATTTGTGTGTGTGTGTGTGTGTGTGTGTGTGTGTGTGTGTGTGTGTGTGTGTGTGTGTTTGCCAGAAAAAGAATGGGTAAATGTACTACAACTCTTAAAGATGCAAAGAGAGATTAAGGGGTGGGAGAAGGAAAGAACACATAATTGCAAATCAGCAAGTTCAGGCCCAACTTGCAAAAGCAAAAAGACTGCAAGATATGACTTGTTTATTCACTGATGCATGCTGATGACAGCATAGTGACTTACTTTATAGCACTTAGTCCTCTGATCCAGCTTCCAACTATGTTGTCTTCTGTGTAGAAACTGCAGGTCTCCCAGACTGAGACTGAAACAGGTCCAATGGGATCAGTGTTCTACCCCAGTTAACAAATTCTAAATAAATAAATGCACAAACATCCCAAAAGATACACAGTTATATGATAAACTGGTGATCCTCCAATGTCTCCATAGGTGTGCATGTGTATTTGTATGTGTTTGCTGTATAACACGTACCTAACCAAATTATATTGTACCATATATACTGTATAATATGTACCTAACCAGGCACTTGCAACAGTTGGAACGTCCTCAAAGGTTTCTCACCAGCAGAATCCAGGGTATGAATACCCTGTCATACACAGATCAACTTTAAGGCCCTCTCTTTTTACTCAGTCTCCTACAGGTTACTGAGAGGTGATCTTTACCTGGCAAACAAGGTATCCTCAGACCCAGGTCCGATGGGCCTCTTGCACATCCACAAAACAAAACAGCACCAGGAACACTAGATCCAAGGATCTGAACTTTGCCTGCGACATAAACAAAACATGTTGAAGAGACAGATAAGTTTATCAAAGGAACCCCACACTATGAAATAGGCTCCCCATCCATATGAAGCGAAGTTCACCCCTGACCCTTTTCAAGTGAAACTTTGATCGATGAATGGGGAATCGTAAATTCACAACCAGCCTGACTTCCATTTCTCTGATGGAGTTAGGCCGACAGTAAGTAACTAATCCCAAACTAATATACCCACCAAACGCAACCCTTGGCTACCTCCTCCTTACTAACACACCCACACCATGCAGGCACCTAGTGCATTTAAGGGCAAAACTAGGTTGGGTTGCACAGATAGGCTTATAAAGACCCTGGCAGTCAATAGCCTACTACAAAACTACGGACCTATAAAAGTAGTACTTAAAACAGAGGGTCAAGGACCCACCAGACTAAGTGGTGGAGAGGGAACTTACTAAGACACACAGGTAGGCACAAGGTAGTTGGAAAAGTGATGAGGAATGAGCAGAAGCTAGAAGGTTAAATGTACTTAAAAGGCAAACCTGGTGAGTTGTCACCTTACACCATCAAACAAATGTAAAGTAATCTCTTTCTAAAGATGGTCATTTCTTTCTCAAATAAGAACAGTTATATCAGTTTCCTCTATTATCCACATATTTTAGCAATGACACAAGTTTGTATGTAACATGTCTAAGTGGTCTTGTATAGTGGTATTTTATTTATTTATTTTATATTTGTTGACCGGGCTAGTCCAATTGGATACATGTCCTTTTTCAGTGGAGGCCCGAGGAGAAAAGCTCCAAGTACACAAAACATTTAATATCACAAGTTAGTTAGATCAACAGTACAATAATGTATCACAATACATTAGAAAAATAAGATTGGTACATAGCATAATGGGACTTAATTATATTCAAATGATAAGAAGGAAAATACTAGAGAAGAGGTAGGGAAATTAAGGATAGTAGAGACATCTTCAGGATAAGACAACACTTGAAAGGATAGTTAGGTAGGTGGGTTAGGTTGCGAAGCTAAAGAGTAAAAAGGTCAGTGAGTAAAGCAGTTCTAAGAAATAAGTTTAAATTGAAATTTTGAAGGAAAACAGGGTAGTACTTAGGAAAAGCAAGAGAGGAGAGATTAGTCAGGGTTATTACAAGAACATAACCAGTGGTTGGAGAGGAAATGTTTAAGGTTAGATTTGAATAGAGGGAGAGATGTAATAGCTGTAAGGCCAGTAGGTAAGTGGTTCCATATTTTCCCAACAAAGTTAGAAAAGAGAGAGTCTCCTGCAGAGTTATAAGAGAAAGACGTTTGCATCTGCATTTTATTAGTAGAGCGTAATTTTTAAGTTAGAATATGGTGTTATGAGTGTGGAGAGAATTGGGGTGTTATTGGGTTGATGAAGGACTTTATGGGCAATAATAAGTTGGTTGAATTGTAAAAGGTGAGGTAACTCTAGCCAACCTAGTTGTTTAAGGTTCTGACAGTGATGTGTCCTATATGGTGAGTTAGTGGCAAACCTGGCAATGTTATTATATGATTTAGCTAGTTTCTTAAGATTGTTTTGAGACAAGTTGGTATAAATGGGGAGGCATATAATAGGGTAGAGATTAAGTGAGTTCTTGCAATTGTAGTTCTGGCTAGTGGAGTAAGAAATTGTTTGATTCTGTACAGGGATCCTAGTTTTTTGTTAGTAGATTGTATTGTAGTGTGTATGTGAGTGTTGAATTTTAGTTGGTTATCTATTGTGATACCAAGGAGTTTGGTGGTAGTCTCAGGAGATATAATGGTACCATTATTAGATTTCAAGGTAAACTGAAGAGGGGGAGATGAGTGTGAGGGTGTAAAGAGTAATAATTTGGGTTTTTTTGGGTTGAGGAGAAGACAATGGTTTAAGAACCATTTTTCTATAGTGGTGAACGATTTTTGCATGAGAGAAAGAAGTTCAGTTTGGGAAGATGCTGAACAAATGATTGTGGAGTCGTCAGCATATTGTATGCAGGTGGAGAAGGGAACTGAGAGATGTAGATCATTGATAAAAATGGAGAATAGTAGTGGACCTAAGATAGAGCCCTGTGGGACTCCTAGGGATGTTGGAAGAAGTTCAGAAAGATTATTCTGCCAGAGTACAGCTTGTTTTCGGTTATCCAGGTAGGATGTAAACCAGTTCAGGGCAGAATTATCAAGAGATAGGGACTTTAGAAGGTGAAGTAGAAGTTTATGGTTGACCATATCGAAGGCCTTAGAAAGGTCTACAAAGAGTGCTGACGACAGGGAATTATTGTTGCGATTTTTGTTGATACAGTTGGTAATGGAAAGAAGGGCAGTGGTAGTACTGTGGAAAGGACGAAAGCCATGCTGACAGTTGGATAAGAGATTATGGTGGATAAGGTGGGAAATTAATTGTTTATGGATACATTTTTCCATAATTTTGGCCAGTGGAGATAGTAGAGCTATGGGACGGTAGTTTGAGTAATCAGCAGAATCACCTCCTTTGTGAATAGGAATAATATGTGAGATTTTCCAGATAGATGGAATAGTACTTTCTTTAATTGTTCTATTAATAAGTATAGAGATGGGGTAGGCAATAGCTGTGGCACCTAGTTGGAGGTATTCCCCTGGTAAATTGTCAGCTGAGGGGGTAGAAGGTTTAAGTTTTTGAAGTAAGGAAGAGATATAGGAGGTGGATATTGGTTCTAGGTGGAATGGAGGGGTGTGGGGTTGGTAGCGGGCAAGTTGGCAGTATCTGGATTTTGTTGATTAGCTAAATTTTGTACAGCTGAAGTAAAGAAAGTATTAAAAGCATTTGCTGTTTGTGTAGGGTCATTAGTGTTGGAGCCAAGAGGATGTGGTGTGTCTAGTTTACCTGGGGATATGAGCCTGTTAATAGAAGTCCAGAACTTCTGAGGTTGTTGAAGGGAAGATTTTTGTAGTTGGATGTAGAAGTTCTTTTTGTCCTGTAGGATAACTTTTTTGTTATGTTTCTTTGTTGCCTGAAATGTTGATGATCAGTTATGTGTTTCGAGGTGTGCCATTTTGCCCAGGATTTATTCCTGGATAGGATAAGTTTTTTAGTCTGGCTTGTGAGCCATACTGCTGGTTTATTTTTCACTCTGATGTTACGGATAGGGGCATGATGGTCAAGGATTGTAAGGAAGGTATTATTAAAATAGGATACTGCTTCATTTATTGGAAGGGACTTGAGAGGTTCCCAGTTACAGTGTTTAAGTTCGATTAGGAACAGTTCCTGGTCAAAGTGTTTTTTACTGCGTGCAGTTCTAACTGGGGGGGGAAATATTAACATTTGTTTTATGTCTAATTATGTATATTAGAGAGTGGTCACTAAGGTCATCAGGTAGGGTTCCTGTTATATAATTATCCTGTGGACGATTTGTTAGTATCCAGTCCAGGATACTTTCTTTGTTCCAAAAAGACGAACAATGGTAAACTAGTAATAAAAATACTAAAAGCACTACAGTTCACCGCACCACTCTTAAAAATAAGTATAAGTAATAGCTGTTTATTCCAAAGTCACGAACATACATAAAACACTAAGCGCTTTCACCCGGTTCCATACCGGGTTTCTTCAGAGTAAATATCATATGGAGCAGCTTTTCTTAAATACTGTTGGCTGATTGATTGACTTGCATTTAATATGTAAATAGCACAATTATATAATCTAATACCATAGTAACTTCACTTATTAAATAAATAATTAAAGAACTAACAACACATTTTGGTGAATAGTTTTCTATGCGTGACAACAACAATACTAGAAGTAAATATCTAGCATAAGAACATCATTCTAACATAAATAACTTGTATATACAGGTACTAGAATAAAAAACTTCATACAAAACTGATCCTAAAATTTTCTATAATAAATATAATAAAAACAATTTGTAAATGTTCGTGTAATAAAATGAACATTTATATGAATATTTGTATAAGTTCATATACATATATGTATCTATAAATATATATATATATATATATATATATATATATATATTTAATGATGTATTAAAAAATAAATAAAAATGTGTAAACTTTAAATAGTGTATGATTTCATTCTCAGAAAACTACTAATGGAAATAAAATCATTGATGCCTGTTTTTTTGTGTGCATCTAGCCTGAATTGCCAAAGACATTCCTTCATTTCTAACAAATTGTTTATATCTCCTTCCTTAGTTGTGGTTTCGGGCACTCTATCGATAACAAAGAACAAACATTTTTTGAAATTAGGACAATCAATACTGTGTGTATATAGAGCATTTGTTGTTTTTTTATTTTTGATGTCCCTATTGTGTTCGTTTATTCGCTCCCTTAGTTTTCTAATAGTCTTTCACAAGATAAACAAGTTGCTAAATAAACTACTTGTTTGGTGTTACAGTTCACAAAACCTGGACATCTAATGACCCTATTATATCCTGTTATTACCGCATATGGCCCATCATTTATGAATCTACAGGCCTTACAAAAACCACACTTTTTCATGCAGGATTTTTTGTTGACCTCTTTAGATTCAAAAATTTCTTTTAAATTTCTACCTCTACTGAATACTATGGAGGGTGCTGTACCTAAATGGTCAATTATTCCATTTGTATTCATAAACACACTTTCCCAGACATCTTTTACTATTTCTACAATAACCTTTGTGTTGTCATTATAAGGTAGAGTCAAGGAGCATGTCATATTTTTACTTGTACAATTTGTTTTTTTCATCCCTTCTTTGCCAATTTTTAGTATGGGCTTAAACTTTTCTTCTCTTTTCTTAACTATTTCCTCCTTCAAAACTGTAATAAGATCATCCGGGTAATTTCTTTCCATAAACATTTGACACAGAAAATCCAACTCTCTTCTAAACATAATGTCCTCACTTATAATTCGCGACAACCTAATCATTTGTCCCTTTACTAAGTTTCTTTTCTGGAAATAAGGATGACAACTTTTAAAATGCAGGTACGAATTCGAAAAAGTTTTCTTGCGAAATATATTGGATTCAACTATTCCCTTGTTTTTATAAATTTCAATATCTAGATATTCACATTTGTCTTTGTTTATATTATGGGTAAACTTTAGAAACGAAGTAGTGTTTCCCAAGTATTTTATAAAATCCTTAATTTCTACCATGTCGCCTTTCCAAATTAACAGAATATCGTCCAGAAATCTTAAATAAAGGACTATTTTAGACCAAAATGTGCAATTAATAACATATTGTTGTTCCCATTCTGCTAAAACTAAGTTAGCGTATACTGGTGCACACCTTGCTCCCATCGCGACTCCTGATACCTGTTTGTAATATTCACCATCTTGTTGAAAAAAATTGTTAAGGAGAACTATTTCCATCAAATCAATGAGTACTTTTCTTTTAACGGTGTGATAATTGCCATACCTCAATAAACTTTTCTCGAACAACTCGAGTCCTGTATCATGGGGTATGACTGAAAAAAGATTTACTATGTCAATGGTTACCAAATAAGTATCAGGGGAGACCAATTCCCTATTCTCATGTAATTTTTCTAAACAATTCCATGAGTCCTTTAAGATATAGGGAATATTATTAATCACTTCTTTGCAGCTGATGTCAATAAAATGTGCCAATGACTCTGTTTTAGAATGTTTTGCAGCTATTATTGGCCTGAACGGAGGATTGCTCACATCCTTGTGGATTTTTGGTATCCCGAACACTTTTGGTGTAATAGGGTGTTCAACTGCCAAATAATCATATTCAGCTTTGTCAATACATCCATCCATAAGCAATTCGTAAAGCCGCCAATCAATTTTAGTTTGAGCCTTAACCATATCATACCTTGAACATCGGGCATAAATAGTTTCATCATTAAGCATATTCAGCATTTTGTTTTTGTAATCTACTGTACTCATTATAACAACCCCTCCCCCCTTGTCGGGTTTCATGATTCTGTATTTGTTGCTATTGTAAAGTTCATTGAGACAAAACCTCTCCGCTGTGGATAGGTTTTCATTCTTAATGTCTTTCTTTCGAAATGTTTTCCTAATTTGAGAATCACAGAACATTTCAAATAAATGAATAACTGGATTGTTGGGGGGTATAAAAGTACTTGCTTTCTTTAAACTGAAACTATTAGCTTCCTTTTTCCATGTACAGGAGATGCATGGAAAAAGGAAGCAAGTGAGTGGTTGGTTGGAAAATAGAGGGGGAGTGGTTAAGAGGGTATAAAGGTAGACGCACTGGGGCGGGTGGGAATTGGGGGCAGGGTAGGGGAGCAGAGTGAGCCCGAAAGGCGAATGGAGCGGGAAGATACCAGAGAGCGGAGTACAGCAGGAAACAATCAGTGAATGGGAAGAATTAACAGGTAAGTCAGTGGGTTAGAGAGATAGTGTGAGTTAGCTAATGTGTAGATATATAATATGTAGGAATACTGGTGTCTAAAGTAACAAGGTAAGGTAGGAGAGGGTAGGTTAAAAAGCAGATCTGGGTGAAGTTACAGTTAAAGGACAAATGGGAAAGGATGAGGGATTCAAAAGATAAGCATATGAGTGGAAAAAAGAGGAGTAGCAGCAGAAGAAATGATAAGGGTGCCACCTTGTGGCCAGTTATGTAATTGCAGAGGACAGGCACCAGAGCAGGGGGCTCGACACAGATGGGGAGAAGAGGATTAATTGTGATGTGCAGGCGAACAGAAAATGATTGAGGAATAAATATGTATAAAAAATAAATAGTGGTATATATGGGGGGTGGGGATTTGTTGACTGCTGGTAATTCAGGAGGGATGCTTAACTAGAGATACAAAAGTAGATATAGTCTGGTCAAATAAGGAAACAGAACATACTTAAAATATCATATTAACTAGGTTTCACTGGGTAGTGAAGGGTATGACCACAGTAGATGAAGTTCCGTAAATTCCAGGAGGTTGGTAGGCAGGAAAAACTTTGCTTCAGTTTATCAATTGACCACTTTAAAATATCATATTAACTAGGTTTCACTGGGTAGTGAAGGGTATGACCACAGTAGATGAAGTTCCGTAAATTCCAGGAGGTTGGTAGGCAGGAAAAACTTTGCTTCAGTTTATCAATTGACCACTAAACATGTCTTCACAATATAGGATAAGCCTCTATCTCCAGACGCCCAGCAGCCAAACGATTCCCAGGAAAAGAAAGTAGAGTTATGGAAACGTTTTTTTCTAAGGTACAGGTTAGGATGAAGGTGTGTAGGGGGAAATTACTGGTTCCAAAATCCATACCACATCTTTTAGTTGACTAAAGGCTTTTTCTGCTCCAGCTGTCCACTTTCACATCAAGGTTGCCAGTCAGAGGCAGGCAATAGAAATCAAAATCTCTGTAGACATCTACACCGAAGACAAATGTCTACAGCTTATCTTTCAAATTCTGTATGTCAAACAATGTTCTGTTTTCAGTATAAACCATCTGCAGCAGTGACTTCTATTCCATAACTAGCCAGTCAGTTATTTCTTTAAAGCTTGACCATATCTAACATTAATCATTTAACCAATTCCATTGGACTCTAGTTGTTTTAGTCAGCAATGTTATCTATAAAAACAGTAATAATTTAATAATTCAGCTGCAGTTAACAAGGAAATGTGTGAAAGCCGTAAGATAAAAATGAAGCACATCCAAGTGTCTAATAAAACACAGCTCACTGTTAATTTATTTAAATGTTTTTGAAACATCAAGTATAATAAAATGATGGAAATACATAAATTAACAACTGTCTTAAATGTTGTTCAAGAAATAGTGCTTATCTATACAACTTAATGCACTTTGAGGCAGTTATGGTTTTGTTGCTTTCCACATTATGAAGTACGAAAGCATGAAATAGTTGAAAGTAGAAAAAAGGTATGTTAGAACAGTCATTCTTAACATGAATGTTGAACGTATGGTTTTATATACACCATTCATCTGCCATCCAACAATATAAACTGTCTCACATAAATTACACAGAATATACACCACAGTCTTATAAAGGTATTAAACAGAGTTCAAAACAGTCTCCTCCTCCTATATTTAGCTGTCCACTTGTGTGAATAAATATGGTCTTGTATTGCAATAATGTAGTACTACCACTGCATACTGAAGAAACAATGCTCATACTCTCCATTCGCTTTCCCTGAGACAGTCAAGTGATATAAAATGTAAGCGCATGCTGCTCAACTCCATGTAAAACCCAAACTAGTTGGTTGTCTGTATTAAACTGTTGTCTGTACTCTATGCTTTTATCCTGGGATCTGCAGTTGTGTTGATCGCTCCAAATAAACAGGAGTTCAAATTATTCTCATGTAGCCAAGGTCTCCTTTTAAGGCACTTGTTGGAGACAAAGTCAGCAATGGCACACTATACAGCAGACTAATAGATGTTTTACTGAAGACAGTCAAAAAGTTGCAGTGCTTATGGCTTATCTACACAAATTCAAGAATACAATTACTACAGGAAAATGGATTCCCTGCACCCGAAAGTTAACTACTTATGCTAAGAAATGTTTGTAATTCACTTCAAAATGCAGAATTACTTATCTAACAATCTGTGCAGTCGGTAAGACAGGGATACAGTCTGTTGTCAGTGCAGTGACATTTTTTATTTTCTTTGAGTAATGCATACTGCAGGCAAACTGTTCATCACCTTTTCCACATGTGAAAAATATGAATGTCTTCACTTCGATATTCTTCATCATGTTTTTCAATAGGAATCTTCTCAACATCAAAATGCAGTTTTAATATCTGTCAAGAGAAATGTTCAATGTCATTTGGAATTATGCTACACATTCTTGTTTCAAATAAGAGATTAATAAACATTGGTGCAAAAAAGTTTCAATATCAGTTGTGTAAAACATTACCATAACAGTAGATGTCCTTCTCTTCACTGTTGCAGTATTCTTTAACTAAGGGATCTCTTGCCAAGGATAACCCAATGTCCGACTAGTATACAAAAACCTTTAGTTCTTATAGGCATCATACGTTATACATAAGCTTCCCGCTCAAGGCATAGGGCAGAATGGTGACATATGGACGCATACACTCAGAAATGAAAAAGCCCCAGGAGAAACAGATGCCCCTAAGGGACAAAGAGAACATATTTGCCCAGAAGGAGAAAAGGGAGGAAGAAAAAGAACCCCTTGGCCAGAAGGACAAGAAAAGTACAGGCCAAGAGCCAGAACAAAGGGGGCAGGAGAGAGACAGAGAGCGAGAGGGAGTGAATACTCTAAGAGTGAAGAGGAGAACATATACATTTTACACAACTGTACTATGTCCTTCCATATCACTGTTGCAGTATTCTTTTCCTAAGGGAGAGTACAAGAGCTCAAGAGGAGGAAGGCACAGAAGAGTCCTCTATAAACCCACATAGGATAATCCTGGCAAAGCCTGCCCTAGCCCTGGAAATAACATCCAATTTGTAATGCTTAGTGAAAGTATAAACAGAGGACCAAATAGCAGCTTTGAGGATGGAATTGGTATCCAGACCCTTGAAAAGGCACCAGAGGAGGCAACTGCCCTAGTAGAATGTGCCTTTACAGATGTAGAAAGGCATTTCCATGAAAAGAATAAATCAAAGAAATGGCGTTAGGAATCTAAGAGAAGATGGTTTGCTTTGGAAAAAAAAAGTTTTGGGATAAAAAGAAACAAAAAGCTGCTCAGATTTGCAAATAACTTTAATTTTATATAAATAACATCTGAGCTGTCTATGTAAATCCAAGGTAAGAGGAACCTTCTCACTGACAGACTGTGGGGAAGGAAAAAATGGAAGGAAGATGGATAGACTCATTAAGGGCCAACTCAATGAACACCTTGGGCATAGGAGGAGGATTAGTACAAAGGGATACCCTGTGTCTGTGGAAAACTAAGTAGGGAGAGATAGCCACAACCGCCTGAAGTTCAGACACTCTTTTGTCTGACGTGAGAGTCAAAAGAACAGTCTTCCAAGTACAGTGATGTAAGGAAGCTGAAACAAGCTCAAAAGGAGCCTGAGTCAATTTGTCAAGTATAAAATTCAGCCCCAGAAAGGCACAATAGGCTTCCTGGGAGGCCTAACATGAATAACGCCTTAGGAATTGCTTGACCTCAAATGCAGAGCCCAGAGGAGGAGTCAAGAGCAGGCAAGCAGAAACTGCTGACAGGTGAGCTTTAACTAAAGAATATGCCAACCCAGCATGGAGCAGATCACATAAATGAGATGCAGAACTAGGCGAACCTCCAGAGATGGGTGATCCTGATGGTGAGAGATACCAGAAAGAAAACTGCTTCCATTTGGACATATATGATTTCCTGGTAGTGGGTCTCCTGGCCTCCTGCAGAACCCAAAGCATGCCCTCAGAAAAGAGGTGCCTAAAAGGGGTCAAAACCCTATCACCTACAGCGTCAGTTGAGTGGAGACATGAGTATGGATAAGAGATCCCTTGTCTTGTGTGAGGTGATCCACCCGGTGAGGTAACTTGTGGTAATTGCCCCTGGCCAAGTGAGAAAGAAGAGGGAGCCAATGCTTTCTGAGCCAGAAGGGAGTCACTAGCAAGATTTTAGGAGAGCCCTTCCTGATCTTGTGCAAGACTCATCGTAAAAGAGGAAGGGCAGCACAGGCTTAAAGAAATATCCCCTTCCAAGGAAAAGACAGGGCATCCACCTTCAAAGCCAGATGACTTGGGACACTGGAACAGAATAGAGGAAACTGTCTGTTCAGAGTGGAGGCAAAAAGATCTACATGAGGAATACCCCACCAATGGACAATGTCAAGGATCACATCTCTGTGAAGCATCCATTCATAAGCTTGTGTGCTGGACCTGCTCAAGAACTCTGCCACTAGATTGCGCTCAGAGGGAATATAAACTGCAGAATCATATAAACTTAAGAATCTCTTGATACTGGATAGCTAGATCCCAGACCTGAGGAGATAGTCTGCCCCCTTACTTGTTGACATACCACATCATTCTGGTATTGCCTGTGAAAACCTGAGGGGTCCAGGAAGAAAGAAGGAATGAAAAGCCTGAAGAGCCAGAAGCAAAGCCCTCATCTCCTTTATATTAACGGGGTCTGACCTCTGATGTGGAGGTCAGAGACCCTGAACATTGAAGAGGCCAAAGGAAGCACCCCACCCCCAGTCTGAGGCACCTGTAAAGAGCTCCTGAGTTGGAACAGGAGCTTGAAAAGGAAGCCTCAGGTTGAGTGAAAGTTGATTAATCCACCACTGTAGCTAGAGCATGAGAAAGGGAAGGAAAGGTACCGGAAAGTGAGGTAGCAATGTTAAAGCCATAATGACTTGAGGAACCACTGAAGCTTCCCTATATGGAGCCTAGTGTGAGGGATCATGGGAATAGTGTAAGTCATGAACCTAAAAACTGTAAGAAATTCCCTGGCCGTGAAAGATGCGAGAGAAAGAAGGGATTGGAAAAAGGCAATTACAAACACGGCTTTTGGGGCAGCGGAAAAAGGCAATTACAAACACAGCTTTTGAGGCAGGCAGAGATGCCAGCATGGGAACTGTCTTAAGTCTGCAGCTGAGGAAAATATGATCCTGGGAAGGCAACAGAGCTGATTTCTGGAAGTTTACTGTAAGCCCCAGATTCTGTAACAGGGAAGTAGTAAACTTGAGATCCTTAAAGCAGAGTGTTGGGGGAAGAAGCATGAATAAGCAGAGAGTCTAGAGAAGGAAAAATCTGAATTCCTTGAATCCTGATAAAAATAATGGACAAAAGTGAGGCATTTGGTGAATACCCTTAGGTTAGTAGAGAGGCCCAAGGACAAAGCAAAGAATTGAAAAATGCAAGTTAGAGACACAAGCATTTCCCGAAGAGGGGATGGATGGGAATTGTGAAGGTATGCATCCTTGAGATCCAGAGAAAATAATGTCTGCAGAGATAACATATGAAAGGAAGGAATCTTGAGAAAGGTATTCAGCTGGGAAAATCCAAAACTGGTCTCTATGTACCCTCCTTTTGTGGGACCAAAAACATTCTAGAATAAAATCCCTTCCCTACCTAGGAAAAAGCTTTTCCCGAGGAGGTTGAGTAACAATTGAAAAGGGAGAAAGAGATTTCCAGGTCATGAAATATCCTTGACAGATAATGGACAGAAGCCAAGAGTTTGATGTGATTCAAAGCCAGTTTGGAAGGGACATGAACAGACAGACAGACAAGGGAACCTGGCTGAGGGAAGGAGAAGCAAACTGTCCAATAAAACCAGCTTGTACTGGAAAGCAGGTTTCTGGGTGACAGAAGTCTGAGTAGACTTTGCAGTAGGCACATGCCCAGAACCTTTTTTGCCCTTTGGAAGAAGGTGAGATTGCCTACAAACAAAGGCAGATTTGGAGGTATAATTCCTCTGAAATTTAGGAACAGGAGAAATGAAAATATGTTTTGTCTCCTGCAATGCTTTGCCCTTGTCCTGGAGAGATTTGAACAGCTCAGCAGCAGATCCAAAAAGGTTATTATTATTTAAAGGAGCACCCAAAAGTTTGGCCTTAATGCCATTAAGGCAAAGCCTGAAGACAAAGCCAAGAATAACGCCTCATAACTGAACCAAGGGTAGCAGCCCTTAAGATGAGCTGCATCATAGCTGCATTTGATAGGATGGTGGGCAACTTGAGAAGTACAGTCCAGCAAGGTAAAAGACTAAGCCTTTCCCTCAGAGTCAGGAAGGTCAGAAGCCACCATATAAACCTGAGAAAGAAGAGCCAAAACACATCTGGTCATAGCAGTCTGGTAGTTGATGGCCTTTCCGTAGCCCTACTATCCTAATCAGATGACAACAGCTTATTGCAGGGCAACAACTTGGATGGTTTGTCAGAAGAGAATGACCCTACAGAAGGGTTAGGAGAAGGGTATTTATAAAGAAATTTGCACTCCTCAAGCACTTCATAGAATCTATCTGGCTTCTTAGGTGCAGGAGGTTGAGATTCAGGGGCTATACATGCTGCCAAGAAAGTATCCAGAAGGAATTTGCACTCCTCAAGCACTTCATAGAATCTATCTGGCTTCTTAGGTGTAGGAGGTTGAGAATCAGGGGCTATACATGCTGCCAAGAAAGTATCCAGAAGGGCAGCCAGAACAAGAGGAACAACAGATGGTTTGGGAGACTCCATTTGTATAAGCTCCTAATACCTTTTTTGAATTTCAGAGACTTGAGAACAATCCCACTTAAAAACATCAATCATAAGGCAATGGTATCCCCAAAGGAGAGCTCTTCCAAAGGGGAATCTGAACTTATACAGACCTCCTCCTCTCAACTGTAGTCCAGAAGGGAATGGATTTGGCAAGAATAAGCCAAGGATTCTTCCCCTGAGACCATACTCCAAGGAATCCAGCTCCCTAGGCCTCTTGAGTGGAGTGGAAGACCCAGAAGAAACAGAGACCCCCGTGAGGGGCTTTCAAGACCATCAAAGCAATAAATAAACCCTGAATGAAATGCTGCCATTCACATTGCAGATCCTTGTTTTTGTTTGTTTTACTGTGGAACATCTGCTTGAAATGCCCTCCAAGGATAAGACCCCTGGCATGACTACATAATGTCTGTAGGAATCTCTTACTAAGATCAGAGGAATCACCCTTGCTCTTTTGGATATAATCAGCTGAGGTTACCTCTCAAAGTCAGGTACAGATGTTTGAAAACTCTCTCGAAGACATGCGAAAAGCTGGATCCATGCCAGCCACCAATGGGGGTCGCAGCAGTGGAATCCAAAGCAACATCTGGACAGTCCTTGGGGCTTTCATTATCCTTGAGAGAGGCACCCAAAGCAGGCTGGACAGCAGCCAGATCAAGCCTAATTTTTTGATCTTCCTCTTGGCAGACAGCTGGCCCTTGGGTTTGGAGGATTCCGCCACAGCACCCTCAGCCAACAACTTAAGATGTTGGTTCTTCAGATATATGAACAAGGAAGAGACATGACCACATAAAGTCTTAGGCACAAATGCCTGGCAAATAGAGCACTGTGTATGATTGTGAGAAGCACCAAAGCAAAAAGGACACTGGTTGTGATAGTCTTTATGGGGAATCTGCTTCCCACACTGACATTTTCCCTTTCTGGATAACATGAACACATTAACCACAAGAAAACGAAAAAAAAAAAAACAGAAGAAACTCCAGTTGGGCACTTATCTAAAAACATAGCTTGGTGACTAGTACAGCAGAAGGGTGGTCAGACCAGTGTTCAACAATGGTGTTCAGACTGGCAACAAAAGTTCTGTGTGTGTGTGTATACTTCACTTTTATGCCCTATGCCTTGTGCAGGGAGCATACATGGGAATTACAAGACCTATAAGAACTAAAGGCTTTGGTATACTGGCCGGCGTTGAACTATCCTTGGCAGGAGATCCCTTAGGTAAAGAATACTGTAACAGAGGGATGGGAGGACACTGACAGTTTCTTGTAAACATAATGAGTTAGCAAATATAAGATTTGGACAGATATTTACAGTTTAAAATCAAGTCACTGGCTATTTTAAACAAATCATCTTCGGTCTCATTCACTTGTAAACTTACCTGAAAACAACTTACACATTAACAAACCATCACAAATTCAGACTAAGAAAAATGACAACAAAGTGATGCACTTAAATTACAATGGACTAAACACAGACTGAAGTCCTAGAGTTCAGGACACTTAACATACTCACATCTCCACGAGACATCCAGTTCATACACACAAATGTGTGTGTGTGTATGTGTGCATATATAAACACCTGCAGATACATTGCTTCCTTTTACAACAACTTGGAAGCTACAACTAATGTTGTTTATAGAAACCTGTTCATTGTAGCAATGAAAAATATAATGGGTAAAATGGCATTTGATAGCAATGGTCATTATATGCCATACCACTGACAGCATTATGTAACCAAAACGAATGGGCACTCCTTTGCATAGACTGGGGTGTCCAATTGTTTTGGTTCAGAGGCCACATATGCTTTAGCAAGGTCTGGGGGAAGTACATTACTATGATCAGCATATCCGTGTGTATATAAGCCATCATGTGACAAGAGCAGAGGAAAAACTGAAAGATAATTGCAGACCCTCATAAAACTGAAGTTCACAGTCAAAAGACAAACTGAACAATAACACCACAAAGTTAAGTTACTATTTCATTATAGGCAGAAAAAACTAAAAAATTTAACCAAAATAACTAACCACAAGCAACTCAAAAAAATTAACAACCCGAGCAGGAAAGAATCACTCAGCAACACAAAATAATTTAAGCACTTTCATTCTATTTACATATATAACTTCATCAGAATAAAAACCAGTCATTTTAAACAAGAAGTCCAAAATGTTACACACATAACTGTCCAATATAACTCAATTAAACTTTCACAATTAACAATGTATAAGTATATTAAATACATCCAACTTAAACTTTAATCAACAAAAATAAAAAATCAACTATAAATGTCTAAATCTTAAAACACTGTTTTTTTTACTTGGTTTTTATTCTGATGAAGTTCTATATGTAAACAGAACAAAAGCACTTAAATTATTTTGTGTTGCTGAAAAAAACTAAATATCACTTTGGACAAAATACAGTCAATAACGATGTCACAACTACAGAGAAAAACATCAAATTTTACCCTTAAACAATTCCCCCTCCATCAAATCAATTGGGTCTGCAAAGCAATTATAAGACACACCACACAGAAATGTATAGGCCAACATAGCTCACAGAAGTGGAGATGACTATACTTACAAAACTAGCTTTGGAATAACACAACAACACACAAATAAAAATACACAAATGCAGGGAAAGCTATAACAATTTCTGTTCTCAAACAGTATGCAGAGTGGATAAGCATATGTACAGTGCACTTACTGACACATTCAAACCAATCAATAAAATATGTACAAATTTAGGGCTGGCCTTACCAGAAATGGTGTCTTGGATGAAGAGCTTCAGGACACTCCTTGCCATTCAATGCCTTCCAATTTCACAGTCCCCAGTGCTGTCCCCCTCAGCCTAGCCTCTCTATACAATCCAGCTTACTTTTTGACTTCCTCTTTCTCATACTTTGTTTTAATCTTCAGCATTTCATGGACCCTTTTAACACAGCCTGGTGGGCAAATGCTGTACTGTAATAAATGCATAGAAAATATCTGAATTAAGCCATGGATTTCTGGTGCATTTTAGAGCTTTATCCCCAACCTTTTGATCCAGTGATGGCCTGAACAAAAATCACGACTAAGGGAAGGAATTTTATCCTAGTCTTCAACTCTGGTTACCCCTGCATCTTTTCAATACACCCCAATTTCCCTAGGCTGCAGAGTAATACCTGTGGAGAAAATAAGTGCATGGTCCGCTAGCCCTCCAGAAACATTTTTTTTTTTTGCTTTGATAGGGTGCATTTTAAACCTTTTTCCAACCTTTTGATCCTAAGACGGCTTAAACAAAAATAAGAATTAAGGAAAAAAGATTCAGTCAGTCTTTGAATTTGCTTTTTCATGTAGCTTTTCAATACACCATAACTAGCGAAGACTACTCAGTGATAAATAACAGAATTAAACTGGAGTTATGGGAGCTTATCAGTCACCAAGAAGCAATGAGTTTTTAGATACTCTGATATAGATTTTAAAGCTTTTTGATTCAATAACAGCCTGAATGGAAGCCATGAGTAAGGAATGATTTTTTTTTCTTTCAGGGAAGAAATAAGTTGTTTCCATGGCTTAATGTTCAAAGCTGACAAAATAACAGTTCACAATAAACACATGCTTGCAAGGATATATGCATCGCATCTGGTAACAGTGCTGTGGCTCCAATCCACCCCCATCCATAAAATGACTTTCAGTACATCTTTTTGGAGTTAGACTTAGATGGTAGTGAAGGCACAAATGTCCACATCTTACTGCAAGTGGCTACTGTCATACAATTGTACAGCATGCCTCCTCACTTATACCACACACTATACCCACCTTCTCTTTACTCCTCTGTCACAGGCATGTACAGCATGTCTCCTCACTCATACCCTAAAATATAGACATCTATTTCCCCCTCTGATGCCAGACTTGGATGACCCCAAAAGAACAAATAGAACAGAAGCATTTCAACCTACTGTTATCAGAGATACATAAACAGCACACCTCCTTACTGCTACCCACTGAAGACAGCCTCCTGTAGCCAGATGTAGCTGATATTTAATTGCGAGGAAACTGGACAAAATGATGATCACAGTAATGTAATCCAGCCTGTTGCTCCTACAGTACACTGCCCCTACCCCTAGATAAGCTACAATTACCTTCTCTGCACCTTTGAATTTTATAAATAAGATTAAAGAAAAAGATCACACTATCCCCAGTCCCAAGACATGCTATAGAGACCACATGTGTACATCTATATGATTCATGAAGAAAGCTAAATAACTAATTACCACACTATCCCAGACCCCACAAAAACCACAGCAACCATCGAACTTCCAAGATGGCTGTGACCCAGATCACTTATGTTTGAACCCAGCAATACTATGCATGTCCACAAATAAAAATTGGGATATTATTTTACATACACACCCATACATTGACAGTGCCTCAAAAAGCCAGAACTATCACAGCATACACTGATTTTTAACACAAGTGCACACATACTAACCCAAGCTAGGTCTAACCACAAAAGGCTCAGACACATAAACACTTGTATACAGCTTAACTGGAGAAACACCATTTCATCTTTGGTAAGTCTTTGGATAAACCCATACAGAAATAAAGAAAACATCCAAACTCCACGTTGAAGAAGCCACAACCAAGAATTAAGTTTACAGCTGTTTGTGATTACTCACAATACTACTGCACAATACAAGTGAATCCTTTAAACGACAAGCCTACTTAATTCAAAATGTACCAGTCAACACCCAAGGACTGCCACACTGAAACTGCAAGTTTCAAAATTCTGCTGCATAATTGCTACTTAAAGCCAGACTGTAACACATTTGCAAATTCCCTTTATTGGTATGGCGAAAGCAATGAATTATGTCAGTGTAGTGTCAATGCCTTCTTTGACAAATCCCCACAACTATGGGATCCATGTTTCTCTTCAGAAGACAGTGTCTCAAAAGACAAATACTTCTCCAAAAATATCACAGACTGACTAGCTTTGTTGTTAAATCTTCTGTTTTCTAATGTTTTTAAAAATGAGATGATTTGGTATCAGTAAGCAAAGAAAAAATTTTCAAAATTCTAATTGTTTATCAGAAATGTTGCCTTTATCATAAGGACCTGCAACATGCTATCTTGAAGAATGGGGGAGGGGAAGCAAAAAAAGGTTAATCAGCTTAATTAATTTCTTAGGGTTATATCTAAAACTGTTTGTGGAGCAGGCCTCAATAATGTCATTTTTGCAAATTCTACAATGCTGTTAAAGACTATGGAATTTTTCTTTTTAATTTCAGCTCTCCCAGTGTTAAACAAAAAAAAAAAAAAAGAGAGAGAGGGGCATGTAACTGCCCAGTTTTAGTAAATTCAGTTATTGGCTACTAAGTATACTACCTAGATGGCAGCAAAGAAGAAATTAAGACAGACCGATAGAAAATAAACTAGAAAAAGTGAACCGAAAACACTGACTGGGAAGAATCCTGCAACAAAAAGCAATTCAAGCACCAGCTTTGGTGTGAGACAGCATCCAGTAATTTAGATGAAAAAATAAATCAAATGTGCTCAGAGTTACTTAAAATAAATGAAATACTGAATCAGTATAGCAACTCAAATAACAAAAGGCTGAAAAAATGGAAGAAGCTTTAAACAGCTATTCAGATGAAGTGATAAAACAGCAAAAATATGAGGTTGAAATGAAGAAAAGGCTGGATGTGTATATGAAACTGTCAAGAAGAGTGGTTTTAAAAAATGGTAGAGGTAGAAGACGGAGTACGCATGGAAAATCTGAGATTTTCTGCTGAACCCAAGAAAATGGAAGGAACAGACTGTTAATTCTATGAAAGCATAAATAAGCAAGTGAACTGGTATTCCAGAGCACAATTTGATGATTGGAAGGTGTGCATATGATCCAAGCCTGACCATGAGAATGCAGCCAGGATCTGTACTAATAAAGATGCAATCATACCAGCAGAAAGAGATGATACAGATAAAATTGTAGCAGAGGGAAATGTGCTAAAAATTGGAGGCAACAGAGTGTTTGTGGAAAAGGATTATTCACTGTATACCAGGCAGAAGAGAAGCAAATTTGTCCCAGGAATTGTGGAATGTTGAGAGACAGGTGTGAGATTCAAATTATTATCATGCTGTCTTCAGAATACTTTTTTCCTGGAGGACCAAAGTCATTTTTTGATGCAGAACAGGCTAAGGAGGAAATAAAAAAATAAAAAAAATAAATATATATATATATATATATATATATATATATATATATATATACACACACACATATATATATATATATATATATATATATACATATATATATAAACTTTACCCAACAAAAAGTGAGCCATCAAAAAGATGGGGACTCCGCTTCTCAAAGGGAGACTTTGCCAGCAGCAAAACTTTTTCCACTGTTCTAAAAGGGAAATGTTTGAGAGACAGAAGGCACATGAGTTGACTAGAAGAATCGGGAGTACCTTGGACTTGAACCAGAGTCTGGGGTTAGGAGATGGAGATGAACAGGAAGAAGACTTGCAACATTGAAATTAGTGAAACAATGTGAGGTCATAAAGCATCAATCACATTTGTGAAATATGACTTTACAAGAAAAAGTTGAAAGATTGAACTTTTGTTGACCTTATTAACAGGGGAGGCTCGTACTGCAGGACTGCAGCCCCCCCCCACCTGTAGAAAGTAAAAAGAAAAATAGATCACGAGTCCCCCCAAAATAAATAGAAAAAAAAATTGCGAGTCCCGGAACTCCAGGCATGCGTGCGTGGAGTTCCTGGTACACAGAACTCTAGACTGCTGTGTTAGGCAGTCCGGATAGGTATGAAAGGGATCTCTGCTCTGCCAGCCCAGAAGTCTGTGTGGTGATGACCTCACAGACCGGAAGGACACCAGACTGCATCACCTGCAGGCTGGAGGTTCCAGGCTACGCATGTCTTGCGAGGAAACCATTACAGCTTGCGCAGATTGCTACGGAGGATGAGGACTTACATCTGCTGTCATGGAGGAACGGATCTGCTGCTACAGAGGACGAGGACTTAGATCTGCTGCCATGGAGGAACGGATCTGCTGCTACAGAGGATGAGGACTTGGATCTGCTGCCATGGTGGAACGGATCTGCTGCTACACTGGAAGAGGACTTAGATCTGCTGCCATGGAGGAATGGATCTGCTGCTACAGAGGACGAGGATATGATCTGCTGCTACAGAGGACGAGGACTTAGATCTGCTGCCATGAGGAACGGATCTGCTAATAAAGAGGACGAGGACTTAGATCTGCTGCCATGGAGGAACGGATCTGCTGCTACAGAGGACGAGGACTTAAATCTGCTGCCATGGAGGACGGATCTGCTGCTACAGAGTACGAGGACTTAGATCTGCTGCCATGGAGGAACGGATCTGCTGCTACAGAGGATGAGGATTTAGATCTGCTGCCATGGAGGAACGGACCTGCTGCTACAGAGTACGAGGACTTGGATCTGCTGCCATGGAGGAATGGATCTGCTGCTACAGAGGACAAGGACTTAGATCTGCTGCTACAGAGGATGAGGACTTAGATCTGCTGCCATGGAGGTTCGGAGCTGCTGCTACAGAGGACGAGGACTTGGATATGCTGCCATGGAGGAACGGATCTGCTGCTACAGAGGATGAGGACTTGGATCTGCTGCCATGGAGGAACAGAGCTGCTGCTACAGAGGATGAGGACTTAGCTCTGCTGCCATGGAGGAAAGGATAGTTGTGTACACTTACCATAAATATAGATGTTCGAGTGCATTCACTGTTGCAGTCATTACATTTGGGTAATCTGCTGGCAGATTGCCCTCAGTCAGCCTGAATTCCAAAGTCTTGGGTCCTGCGTCGGTTGCTGTCTTCTCTTCCATGATGTCAGGTCGTCAGGGATATAAAACATGCAGCCGACGCCATTTTCTTTAGTTTTTCTTGCCCCCGATATCAGGTGCCCCCAAAAAGGTAGCAAAAAAAATATATATATATATATATATATATATATATATATATGCATCAATATAAACTTTAACTTCATCTACAAGCAAATACACCACATAGGTTGTAGAAGACAGAGAAGGAAAGATAAACTCCAGAATGACAGGGGGATGGAGGAAGGGTAACCTGGACTGCAACAATGAATACACGCGAACATCTACATTTATGGTAAGTGTACACAACTGTACTATGTTCTTTGTGTTTCACTGTTGCAGTCATTACATTTGGGTAGAATGCCAAAGCTATGGTTGGGAGGCTGGAGCTAAACAGCATTAGGTGCGGCTATAAGGCCCTGCAGCACTGCAGTGGCAAAGCCTGCTCTGGACTTAGAGTAGAGAGGCAAATGATAATGCTTTGTGAAGGTGTGAACAGAACTCCAAGTAGCAGCCTCTAGAATGTCTTTGGTTGGTACTCCTCTGAGAAAGGCTGCTGAAGTAGCTGCAGCTCTGGTGGAATGAGACCTAATGCCCTTGGGCACAGGTTTACCATGGTGTAAGTAGCAGAAATGGATGCAGTGGCTTATCCACTTTGAAATTGTCTGCTTTGAAATAGCCTTTCCTTCTGATCCTGCAGCATATGACACTAGTAATTGCTCAGTTTTTCTTAGAGCTTTAGTCCTGCTCAAGTAGGATCTTAGCTGTCTGTGTACGTCCAAGGAATGCAGAATTCTCTCCCCTTTGTTCTGCGGATTTGGATAAAAAGTTGGCAGATGAATTGTTTGATTAAGAGCCACACTGGAAACTACCTTAGGCTTAAAAGTAGGATTTGTTCTCAGAGACACTCTGTCTGGGTAAAATATGACAAAAGGCTCTACAGCCATGAGGGCCTGTAGCTCTGAAACTCTTCTTGCTGAAGTAATTGCTAGTAGCAGAGCTATTTTCCATGATAAGAACTTTATATCAGCGGTAGCAGCTGGTTCAAATGGAGGCAGGGTGAGCTTTTACAAAACATAATTGAGGTCCCATGCAGGTAATGGTGATCTTCTAGGAGGAATTAAATTTTTGTCTCCTCTAAGATACTGCTTTAGTAAAGGATGAGAAAAGATTGGTGGCTCTGTATTGTAATGAGCTGAAATGACAGAGGCATGGAATTTGATTGATGAGAAAGAAAGGCCTTTGTCAAGCATCTCAGTTAAGTATTGTAATATCTGAGGAATATTTGGTTCTGCTGTATCAGTTCCTTGCGCTTGATTCTAAGCACAGAATCTCTTCCATTTGTCAGCATAAGATTTTCTAGTACTAGGCCTTCTGGCTTCCAAAATGACATCCATCACAGCTTTACTGAGAGGTGTTGTTTATATAACTACATGATCAGCCATGCTGCCAGGTTCAGTGTCTGTAGTTGATTGTGCAGGATCGTATTGTTTTGCTGGGACAGTAGTTGAGATCATTGAGGTAAGGTGCAAGCTGGGTATTGAGACAAGTTCCTTAGGATTGGGTACCAGTACTGGCGGGGCCAGTCTGGGGCAATTAGTATCATCTTTGGTTTCTCTTGTCTGACTTTTAGGAGGACCTTGGGGCGAAGAGGCAGAGGAGGAAAGGCGTAAACTGATAGGTTTTTCCAACTGAAAGATAGGGCATCCACTTTCCATGCTTGTCTGTGATAAGTCCTTGTGCAGAATCTTTTCAATTGATAATTTTGAGGAGAGACAAACAGATCTATGTCTGGGCTCCCCCATTTCTGTGTTATCATGCAGAAGACTTGTGGATTTAGTTTCCACTCGTGAGGATCCATAAGGTTTCTGCTTAAATCATCTGCTAGTGTATTTTGCTTTCCTGTCAGGAATTGAGCTTGAAGATGCATTTGGTAGGTCAAAGCTGTGTCCCACTGTGCCATGGCTAATCTGCAAAGGGGGTATGAGTGTGTGCCTCCTTGCTTGTTTACATACCATGACTGTGGTGTTGTCCGTCTTTATCAGTAGTTGTCCTGGATGAAGTAAGTCCTTGAAGGCTGTTAGGGCATTTTGAACAGCTAGCATCTCTTTCTGGTTGATATGCAGATGCATTTGTTTTGGGGTCCATATGCCCTGAATGCATCTTCCTGCCATGTGGGCCCCCCAGGCATAATCCGATGCGTCTGTTGTTAAGGTTTGGCTGGCAGGGGGGAGAGTGAAGGGCTGTCCCATGTTTTGGTGACATGCCTTTACCCACCATAGAAACTCTTGTTGTAGGCAAGGAATGAAAGGAATCATTGCTTCCAGACTGTGAGAATGTTGACTCCATAAACTTTTCAGGTACCACTGAAGTTTCCTCATATGCAGTCTTGCATATGGAATCAGTAGGATGCAGGATGCCATGAAGCCCAGAGCCTGCAGAATTTGTCTTGCAGATAACTGGGTCTTTGTTGCCATCAGTTTGAAATAAGCAGTCAGTTGCCTTTGCTTGTCTGGCATGAGGTAAGCCATCTGGGCAGTTGTATTCAAGCTTGCACCCAGGAATGTTATCTTTTGAGAGGGTACCAGTTGTGATTTCTTTTCGTTTATTGTGTACACTAGGCATATTAGATGCCTTTTCACAAATGCCAGATGTCGAAGAAGAATGTCCTTGTTCTCTGCTTGAATGAGACAGTCGTCTAAGTAAGGATATATTTGTATACTTCTTTGTCTGCAAAATGCAATTACTGGTGCCAGACACTTTGTAAAGACCCTGGGCACAGTAGATAATCCAAAGGGCAGTGCAGAGAATTTGTAATGCATTAAGCCAGACTTGAATCTGAGGTATCTTCTGCACGATTTTCTTATTGGGACATGCAGGTATGCCTCTTTTAGGCCTAATGTCACCAGCCAAGCATGGGCAGAAGCTGCTGCAAAGTCAGCATTTTGAATTTTGGAATGTCCAGGTATATGTTCAAAATCAATAAATCCATTATTGGCCACCAGGCCTTGTCCTTTCTGGGTACCAAGAACAGTCTTTAGTAAAAAAATGCCCTTATTCCTGTTCTGGTACTATCTGAATGGCCCCCATATCCATGAGGGACGTAACCTGTTTCTGTGCCTCTGCCCATTGATTTTTTGG
Source organism: Protopterus annectens (assembly GCF_019279795.1). NCBI lineage: Eukaryota > Metazoa > Chordata > Ceratodontiformes > Protopteridae > Protopterus > Protopterus annectens. The sequence goes on from NC_056737.1 coordinate 617,753,207, forward strand.
CAGATCTGGACAACCAGTTACCACTGGCAGAGTGTGGAAATGGAATCTGTATTCCTGTGATACGATGTTTAGTACCTACTTGTCCTGGGTTATTAACTGCCAATTTTGAGAAAAAAGTGCTAATTTTCCCCTTATGGGTGCTGCCAAAATATAAGTGCTTGGTATAGGCAGAGGGAAGTCATTGGGATTGCTTTCTGTAGGTTTGCACTTTATCTCCTCCAGATTTGGAGGTGGAAGCGCTCCATTGCTTTGACCTGTATGAATCTTGCGCCTGGTATCTGGAACCCTTAGGGCATCTGGATTTGCCCCTTTGAGCTCTGTCTGACACAGGAAAGGACTAATTATTTGTAGGCCAGTGTCTACTGAATCTTGGTGGCTGCACTTGTAAAAAGTCAGTTTGCATAGACTTAGCTTTGTCTTCCATTTTCTTTAAAACCTCTTCTGCCTTAATACCAAACAGAGAATCATGCTGTAAAGGTGCATCTAGCAGTTTAGTTTTAACATGATCAGGCAAATTTTGTTCCTTTAACCAGGCATGCCTCCTAATCACAGATCCAGTAACTGTGGCCCTGCAGGAGGCCTCTAAGGAATTAAACCCACGTTGCAAAGTATGCTTTCCTACTTGTTCAGCTGCATGCAATAATTCCTGCAATTCTTTATTTTCTGCACATTCTGAAATCAACATAATTTTCTGTTTCAGCAATCCCATAACATGTTGTTGGTACTTAAGCATATGAAATTGACAATTTAAGGCCCTGATTGCCAAGGTTGCAGATGTATAAACCTTTTTTCCCCATCTGTCCAGTGCCCTTGAATCTCTGTCAGAGGGGGGAGGATTTTTTGCTGTCGAGGCCTTAACTCCCTTTGGACCCTGTGAAATAGTTTCAGGATCAGCAGCAGGGTTTCTAAATAAAAATTTATGTGAGTCAGGGACCCTGTAATATCTGCCAGGTTTACTGGGAGCTGGAGGTAAGGAGTCAGGGGTCAAGCTTGACTCCAAAAACACATCATCCACAATGTCTAGGACAGGGGGAATGGCTAAAGGCCTGTGCTGAGGGAGAAGAAGGAAATCCCTGAGCCTCTTTTTTGATTCTGAGAAGTCTTGACTCTCCCATTGAAAATGCTCCCTCAAAGTATGCAATGTTTCTCCAAATGAATAATCCTCAGGAGGAGATGCAGATGGAATAGACTCCTCAGCATCAGAATCCTCATAGGGAGGAATAGATAATTCCTGATCAGAAGAGGAATCAGAAGAAATAGAAACCTGATCTGAAGATTCATAGTCAGTGTCTTGCCTAGGCCTCTTATCTGGATGGGGATGGGTACCCCTGATCAAGGTAATAAGGTCTTCAGCCATTTTGATCAACTGTTTTTTAGGCATAGAGGCCTGTGCACGTGGCTCATGCATCGTTTTTTTAGTTTTAGAAGTTGCTTTTGTATTTGGTTTTGCAGCTGTCGTCGGTTTGATATACAAATGTTGAGGTCTGAATACACCCTCAGAAGCCGGTGCCTGGCTCAGCGGCTCTGGACCCATCTGAGGGAGATACATCCTTCGGGTCCAATACCTTGAGTATCTTGTGGCATGCCGGACTCCACATGGGTGTCGGTAGAGGCCTGCGACTCGAAGGTAGCTGATATCAGGGGCTGCGAAAGCACCTGAGTACCGGCGAATCGGCGACTGGCTTAGGAGAAGCTTCGTTGTCAGTTTTGGATCTCGATTGCCTTTCTCTGTCCTTTTCTTTGCAATTTTTATATACTCCGGTAGTCGGATTGCTATCCGACGACATTTCTGGGTAGTTAAATCTGTTTCCAAAATACTTTGATGCAAAAATATACCGACGCTTAATAGTGCATTGTTAAATCTAGCACAAAACCGACAGCCAGGCATGTTGTGATCAGGGCCTAGGCAAGGAATACAGTATAAATGGAAATCCTTATGAGATATTTGCTTTCCACAAGTAATACAATTATTAACTTTTTCTGACATCAGTAAAAAGCAAGAAAAAAGGTTCCCCAACGGGGTACTTAGCTTTAGTGAAGACTTCGGTTCTGAAACTCCAACATGAATATTTCAGTAGTCGGCCGACCAGCACTTGCGAAATGCTTCTGCTTCGGGCACCGCGTGGCAAGAAAGACTAAAGAAAATGGCGTTGGCTGCATGTTTTATACCCCTGACAACCTGACATCATGGAAGAGAAGACAGCAACCGACACAGGACCCAAGACTTTGGAATTCAGGCCGACTGAGGGCAACCTGCCAGCAGATTACCCAAATGTAATGACTGCAACAGTGAAACACGAAGAACATCGGATCTGCTGCTACAGAGGACGATGACTTAGATCTTCTGCCATGGAGGAACGGATCTGCTGCTACAGAGGACGAGGACTTAGATCTGCTGCCATGGAGGAACGGATCTGCTACTACACAGGACAAGGACTTAGATCTGCTGCCATGCAGGAACGGATCTGCTGCTACAGAGAATGAGGACTTAAATCTGCTGCCATGGAGGAACGGATCTGCTGCTACAGAGGACGAGGACTTAGATCTGCTGCCATGGAGGAACGGATCTGCTACTACACAGGACAAGGACTTAGATCTGCTGCCATGGAGGAAAGGATCTGCTGCCAGAGGACAAGGACTTAGATCTGCTGCGATGCAGGTAGGGTGTTTCAGGACTGATCTGGCTGCTACGGAGTGTGTGTGTGTGTGTGTGTGTGTGTGTGTGTGTGTGTGTGTGTGTGTGTGTTTAAAATGCCCCAGTTTCTACATACTGGTGGCTAGAGAGAACACATGGTGGTAGTGGGCAGAGAATACTCAGGCTTGAACCCTGTACCTTGGGTGCAGGTAGTAAGGGCCTGAATTCCCTACCCACCACCATTTATAAAATATTTGCAGGTTTTTGCATCATATTGTTCTGTTCCTCATAAAATCTGTGGTTTCTGTATGTTTGTTGTTCCTGGGAAAGTCAGTAGTGCAGTGGTGCACTAGTAGCATTGTTGCCTGACAGCTACAGTTTCTTTGGTTTGATTTTTGGCCGGGGTGCTTTCTGTGTGTAATCTGCATGTCTTCCCATCTTACAAAGGCGTGTGTCTGGAGTGCTTCTTCCTGCTCTGCTGAAAATTGGCTTTTGTTCTAAGTCAGACTTTCCTGGTTAACAAATGTTAAATAAAAATAACAGGCATTTGAATTTCAGACTTCATATTCTTCAAAGTAAATGACCTTTTATTCTAGCAATTTTCTAAGTTTATAACATGGATATTTGAAATTTGTCCTTGTTTTTGGGACTGTATTCCCCCATTATTGTCTTCGTCCAGGTTTTTTTTGCTAAGGTTGAGAGCTATGGTGAAAACTGAATTCACTGAATATGTTTGGGGGCTGTATTCCCCCATTACTGGCTTTGTCCATGTGTTTTTTGCTAAGAGGTTGAGAGGTATGGTGAGAACTGAATTCACTGAACATGTTTGGTGGCTGTATTCCCCCATTATTGGCTTTATTCAGGTGTTTTGTGCTAAGAGATTGACAGCTATGGTGAGAACTGAATTCACTAAATGGTAGTCATTTAAGTTTCAGTCTTCTTCTCTTTCACAAAACAGCTGATTTGACATAGTGGTATGTTGCACTGACTGTTTTGCACAGGGTTCCCCTGGGTTCAAGATTTGGCAGTGAAATGTATGGTGGTAACACAGCATTTTATTGTAGCAACTTTCCAACATTATACAAGCAATGTTTAAAATGTGGCCCTGGTTTTTGGGCTTTTGCCCCCCCCCCTCAATAAATTTTGGCTTTTTCCACATTTCTTGTGCTGCAAAGTTCAGAGATACAGCAGTGTCGAGTAGATTTTACAAGGACCTGACAGCTGCAGGGGAGCAAAAGATTAGTACTGCTTATGGTGAGTCTACTTACATTAATAGCACAACAGGTAGCGTACTTGCTTTTGATGCAGAAGGCTGTGGGTTCTACTCCCACAGTAGGTAGATGCATTGCTGATATTGTACTGTGTTGTAAATGGGGTGGATGCTGCAGTCCTTTTTGGCAAAGATACCTAGTAACTATGAACCTGTTATCAGTTTGCCATCCATTCCCTACTGCAATATTACTAGCTTATCATTTTTTAATGTAACACGGGCAATTTATTCCTCAAGGGCAACAACCAATTTATTTGTAGATGAAACAATGACATATAAAGTTGTTTGCTAGCAGCAACCTCTTCAATAGTTACAAATTTCTTTAATGTGGAATTATTTAGATGACTTACTTTTTCAGAGAGTGTGCATATTTACTGATACTGGTAGACTGTAGAAGTTTGAGTAGACTTGTATGATGGAAATGTAAGCTTGAGTAGACTTTTATGATGGAAATGTTCTGAATTGGGCAGTTTTGTCATTATTGGTGCATGCATTTTGTTTCATTGTTTACTGGAAAAATGTTCAAAACAATAAATTTACAATGCCCTCTAACAACTGTACTGTATTGTACAAGGAATATAATTTAATACAATCAGGAAGGTGCATCAAAGAGCATGTGTATGAGGTGTATGTCTAGGGGCCTATAATTTGAAAACAGCCCAAAGTTAATCTTTAGCTGTCACTGGCAAAATGTATTTTCTTTGAATGTGGGTTTCAATGCTGTTTTAATGAATGTGAGTTTCAAGGGCAGAAAAGTTTTAATGCTAAGTCTATTTTCATTGTGAGACTGCATTGCTTTGTTTAGCAGATATCTATTAGGGTCTGTGCTGTAAAATGCAAAATAAAACTTTGAAATTAAATCCAAATCATTGCAGAAGTAAAGCAGTATGCACATTAGTGTTTATGGTAAATGGGGCAAAATGGGAAATTGGAATGGCTGCAGGGGGGAGGCTCCATTCGACCATGATTTTGTGAGGGGGGGCAGCAAACTCAGACAGCCCCTGCTGAATTATACCTCTCAACTGTCCAGATTTTTGCAGAATTAATAGATTTTTCTTTCTTATTTTTGGTTTGTTCCTCATAAAACTTGTGGTTTTCTGGCAAATCATTTAAGAATGAAGTCACTAAATAATGACAGACATTGAGTTTCAGACGTTATAACCTTCAGAAAAATGCACGCTAAAGCAAGACCGGTTATTGTATCAACTGTCTTAAGTTTATACAAGAGCAATTTTTAGTACTGTTTGAATGTGACCCCCAATATATTTATTTGGCCTTGTCCAGATTTCCTGCATTAAGAGGTTGAGAGGTATGTGCAAATAAATCGCTTTATAGAATTAGGAATATCCAAACCTCTCAATTGTCCCCAATTTTGGCTCAAAATGTTGCTCTCCCCCCAATAACCCCTCCGCAAAATGGCAATTTTGGAAGAAAATGTGGGCGGTTTACAATTATAAATAACTGTAATGATCAGAGTTATAGATTACTTTTATTTCAGAAATGCATGTAGATGCTCTTATTTTGTCAACTGCTCAAGTTAACAGTACTAATATTAAAAAGGTATCCCTTCTTTGACAGGTTCCCAGCTGTATTGTGTGGCAATTTTATATTTTTGCATCACATTTTTTCTGCCAAATTAGTGGCAAATCATTAAAGATTGAAGTTAGAAAACAATGGCATACAGTTGAGTTTCATATTTCATACCCTTCAAAAAATTCATACTAATGCAAGACCTACTACTATTCTATTATCTTTCTAAGTTTATAAGAGCAATATTTAAAAATTGTCCTTATTTTTGGGCCTGTGTCCCACTTCTATGTATGGCTTTGTCCAGATTTCTTGCTCTGAGGTTGAGAAGTATGAGTGTCAGAGCCATCACCATCAGCTAGAGACATTTCAAATTGTGACATACTTGTTGCACCCCACTCCCCCATGTAGTGACGCTGGATGTGTCCAAGCAAGGCAAGGAGCAGTTATGCAGTGTAAGTGTGCAGAGTATTCCCCCATCCAAGGTAGACACAAGTACGACAGTGGCTTTTCATCTGTTCTTGATTTTGCAGAATGTTCTGGTTTTCTGTCATATTTTTATACTGTTGATTTACGCTTCTTATTATTCAGAAAATGCATGCTGTCGCAGTGCCCTCTTGCTTTGTGTTTAAGTAGCAATGCTTTAATGACCATCGAGTAAGCTTGTCTGAGATTGTAAGATGCAAGTAATCTTTAATAAGCATATTGTTAAATAATTACCAACACTGCGATGGTGGTGCTGCGGTAGCATTTTCGCCTCACAGTAAGATGTTGTCCTGTTCGATTCTCAGCTAGAGTGTCTTCTGTGTGGAGACATGCGTGAATGGGCGTACCTTCATTGAAGGTTGTGCGTCAGAGCTGGCAACTCAGCACGTAAAAATCTACTGCCAATCATTAGCGGACCGGAGTTCTGCTGTGGCGGCCCCTAGCAGGAAAAGACGAAAGACACAACAACAACTGAAAGCCTTTTTGTTGTTGTCATGCAGAGAATATTTACATAACTAAATAATGTACAAGCCTTAGGTATTGAAATGCATATCTCAGCATTTGTAATAAAGGACAGGATTACAGTATTTTTAGAAGCTCATTACATTTGTTGGAGATTTGCAGTCATCTTTGCAGGCTTTACCCGTAAACTGAACAAAATGCCAATCTATCATGTGTGGTCCATAACCTGTGCAGTAATCCTTTAAGCAATTTATCTTGCACTTGTTTCTTGTTTGCTGTTCATTTTTTACTTTGATCATGTTTTCCCCATGAAACAAGTAGATAGTTCTTGTCAGGCAGCAGGTCTTTTTTAGATAAGAAACATTTTTACAAGCGGGGGTATCACAGAGATTTCTACTTTCAGCATGTTACTTGGTACTTTTATAAAGCTGAATATAAGTTATAATTAGAACTGCAGTGCAAGGAGAAGCTTGTTTTTTTATACTTGATTTTGACTAGTATTCCAGTAATGTATTTAAAAAGTAATTTACTTTTTCATACCTCACAACCTTTTTGTTTCCATCTAGATATTAAGTAAGCTGTCATGTAGCCAATGCATTGAAACATATTTTTCTTCTACACTTCATTTTGTCTTGATTGGACTCTCGTGATGACGGTTTGGCACCCAGGGCAGCGTATTTAATTAAAGTTCCAATTGTGTTTTTGAGCATCGCCCCACCCCTTTCTAGTTGGCCACACCCCTTGCCATTGGCCCCACCCATTCAGCTGTCTCCTGCAGCCCCCCCTCCTTTAATATGAAGTCACCAGCCGCCACTGCTTATTAAACTTGTGGGGACTAAAACGCATATACCTCACTTCATGTCATCTGTGTTTGGAAAGAAACTAAAGGAAAGGGGAATAAAGTAAGAAACAATTTTTGTTTTTAACAGTATCTTTATAATACATTTCATGATATAAACTGCATGCTGTACAGTAAAGCATATTCTCTTACTCTATGTGCTAAAGATACTAAAGTTATTTTTATTTATTTATTTATTACATTTGTTAACCAGGAAAGTCCAACTGGGCCAGGAGCCCGTTTTCAGTGGAGGCCCGGTGAGAAAATCTCAAAAAAAAAAAAACAGTACAATATATTCTTTTCAAATTAAACAACAGAATTCAGTTTACAGTAATGATATGAAATTAAAAACACTCAAAGTACAAAACTAAACATAAGCTAGTAAAAAAATATGGTATATACAAATTGCAAGTTACACAAGGAATAGCATTGCTACGCCAGATGTTTGAGATTCTGCAGGATGGAGTTATGTATAAAATAACATAACAGTGGTGTCAAAAACACTGTTAGCAAGGAGGGTTAATAAGAAAGAAAGTGTAGATAGAAGGAATCAGGGTGAAAGATGTAGCAGTGGGAAGGGGTGGGATGAGCATAAGTGGATTTAACCAGGGGTCAGACAGGAGCAGAGCCAATTATTGGCAAGGTAATTGAGAAGTAGTTGTTTGAACTCATGATGGTGTGGATTTTTAACTAATTGTAGGAAGGAGAGTATTCCAAAGCTTGGTAACTTTATGAGAATAAAGGCAGTCCCCGTGATAGTTGCGGGTTAGGGTGACCTTTAGCATAAGTGTACTGGAGGATCTGAGGGTCCTGGAGTTAAGAGTGGGTTGGACAAGACTGGAGAGGACAGGACAGTTAGTGGGTTTGTGAATCAACTTGTAGACCATCGTAATTTGGTTGAGTGCTAGAAGACTGGTGGAGTTCTAGCCATTTTAGTTGAGAGAGCACAGTACAGTGGTGAGTCCTGTGTGGGGCATTCATGGCAAACTTGGCAATTTTGTGATAGCAGGATTCTAGATTATTTAGTTCAGATTTCAGAAGGTTGGTGAGAATATGACATCCATATAGGAGGGTAGAAAGCAGATGAGAATGGACAGTGGCTAACGTGGAATTGTGGTTAAGATATGGTCTGGCCCTGTATAAAGTGCCAAGCTTGATGTGGACTTTTTTGACTGTCAGAAAGACATGTTTTTGAGAGTTAGATTCTCCTCAATAGTGACCTCTAGGAGTTTAGTATGAGTTGTGGGTTCAATATTGGTTCCGTTTGAGGAGTGTATTGACGGAGGGGCATGACAAGGTTTGGATTTTTTATTTTTGAAGATTATTAATTTAGTTTTATTTGGGTTGAGAATTAGTTGATGTTTTGACAGGTATTTTTCTATGCTTTGTAAGGCTGATTGCATTTTTAATTGAAGGTCATGGGGTGAGGGGACACAGCATATAAGGGTAGCATCGTAAGCATATTGGACAGTGGTGGCTTGCTTGGTTGTAGAGCTGAGGTCGTTTGTGAATAAGATGGAGAGGAGATGGCCAAGTATCAAACTTTGGGAGACGCCAACAGAGATGGGGAGTAGGGGGGAAAGATTGTTTTGCCATTTGGTGGATGCTGCCGACTGGAGAGAGAGCTGAGGAACTATGACAGAGCTGCTGACCTAATGCTGTAGGTTGAGAGTTTGTTGAGTAGATGTTGATGGGAAACAGTTTCAAAGGCTTTTAACATGTCCAGAAAGATGGAGGAGACTGCCTGGCCTTCATTTAGGAGATGATGAATGGTGTTAGGTTTTATGTTTGGGTCTGAAACTGTGTTGTGAATTGGATAAGAGATTGTTAGAGAATAGATTGGTTGATGAGCTGTTTGTGGCTGCATTTTTCTAAGATTTTTGCTAGGGGTGAAGAATGGCAATAGGGCGGAAGTTGGTTATCTTGCTGGAAGATCCACCTTTATGGAGTGGGATGATGTGGGATATTTTCCATAGAGTTGGGACATAGTGTTCAGAAATAGAGTGACTGATCAAGATAGACATGGGGTAAGCAATAGATGGGGCTGCAATTTTCAGAGATTTGTTAGGGAGCTGATTGGCAGCCAGACAGCAGGGTTTAAGTTTAGTTAGCACAGAACTTATATAGCTAGTGTGAATGAGAGCAAAGCAGAAGGGGTTTGGATTATCAGCAGTAGAGGTAGGAAGAGTAAGACTTGTATTAGGTTGATTACCCAGTAGGGAGGTTATGGAATTTATGAAATGGGAGTTAATTTGGGTTGCAATGGGATCGATTTTGTTCGTGGTTAGTGGGGTAGGGTTCTTTAGTTTTATGAAACACACCGCATTGCAAAATGAGAAGTAATTCTGTAGTTTTTCCCCACCCACCCACTCCGGTGGTGAGATTTTAACCTCAGTTGTCTTTGTAATTGTCTGCTGCTTACATTAATTTGACCACACATCATCTTCCCACTCCCCTTTCATTAGCTATTGTGAGTAAGCACAAAATTATTATTTTGTGAAATCACTCCCCATCAACTATTGAAATGTATTGGCCATCTCACTGTATTCCATAGAACCAGAATACAAAATGCTCACCCCTTGCAGTCTATCTTGAACTTTTAAAATTAGTGGCTTTACACGTAGCTTAAGTTACCCTCCTCTTTCATATCGAACTCATCAGTGCACACTGCAGCTCTTAGGATATTACTCTATTTTCCATATTACATTTAAAATCTGCAACATCTACTCCAAGAACACCAATTACTGGAGAGCCCCCATTCTGCCTCTCAGTAGTCATCTTGGGATTAGTGCTTCTGTTTTGTGCCTGGTAAGAGAGCATAGGGACCTTATTTCTTTGGGACTACTGATCACCAGAAAGGCTAGTAACTGCTTCATAGGTGCCAGTTTCAAATCTGTGCATATATTTTGCTCCTGGTGAGAGAAGAAACAGAGTGCATAGATTCCTGACTCTTTCTGGTTGGGAAGTGTGTCTGTGCTTCACCTTCCTGATCAGTTTGGTTGCTATTTAAGGCATCTACCAGGAAAAGGCTACAACAAGCCTACAGACCCCCAAGTCATCTGGGACAAGACTGGCGGTCACCAAACAGGCTATGACCTGCTTCTCATCTTGGGATTTGTGCTACTGTTCTACTTCCTGTGAAGGAAGCACAAAAGATCATTATATCTCATCAAAGTGAAGCGGTGGTGAGGTTAGCACTAACAGTAGTCAGGCAATAGACATTCAAGTGACTCCCCACTTTTCATCATTCCTGACTAGCTAATTCTTTCCTTTAAGTAAGTACTTCTTGATTTGCTTGATTTAACTTCAGAATATCTGCTGAAGTACTTTATCAATAAATCATCAGGCCCTACTTATTAGTTTCCCCTCAGCTGTTTACAAGTGCCCTGTATAGCCACAGATACCTTGAGTGGACATTTTTCCTGTAAAAGCACCATTGAAATTTCACCAGTAGCTAGCTGCACAGAGAACTAGTTTGCAGTGACGAGCAACATCTCCAGAGTTGCAAACTGTATACTCCTGACATTACTTTATATTGTCATGCCAACTTTCTAATCTATTAAAAAGGGTCTGTTGCTGTGGATATGAACTTTTCCAATATCTCCGTTGCCAGCTTGGTGGATGTGGGCATCCTGAGGTATGTAGAAAGTGTCTCATGTTTACTGACAACCAATTAATTCTCAAACAAACTGGTATGGTATGGGAGAGATGCATTTACACAATGTCACTGGAGGCAAAGCTCTCATGTAAAAGCACTCCGAATGTCAATAAGGTTGTCAGTAGTACACATATTGCACCCTTCACGCACAATTCGAAGCAGACACCTAGACCCATATATGTCGAGGAACTTAAATGTAACCTTGCTGATTCCCAAAGACCTCCTAGATGAAGTACACATAGCAAACACCCTCAGCAACCCGGAATGCACTCTTTCAAAACAATACCCACATCAACACGTACAGCTGTGTCTCATGAGCCTCTAGTTCTAAGCCCATAAGGCAAGCTCCACCAGAAAATTTAACATTTTAGCCATTGGTAACTAAATTGTGAGACACACTGATGTCCCTCTCGGCAGGCGGAGTAAGGAGAAACTCACGATCAGTTGCATTTTAGGAGCCAGGAACCACCACATACACACTCATGTCATTGGCCCACAAGTACCAGTATGACTCGTTGCCCATGTGGGTGTAAATGACCTAAGACGTTCCACCATAGATTATATGAAGAGAGACATCATGGAGCTCTCGGAATATGTGTCCCAGGCTGGTATGAGCCAAGCACTGAGCAGCATTTTACCTTCTCCAAGGATGATTCCACAAAATTATGCCACAATATCAACAAAAGATGACTGACTTTAATAATTGGCTTAGTTTCTGGGGTCACTCAAAGGGGATGCAATATAAGTCAGCATGGAAGGAGATGGTCAACAAACAATGCTGCTTTGCCACGGACAGTCTGCACCTCTTCCTTTTAGGCTTTCCAATATTAGCCAAAACGTGCCTTTTTATGGCAATGCCAAATTGAAAGTAATTCTGACTTAGCAAATCAAAAACAAGAAAATCAAAAGGTGTTACTACTCAATGTTTGGAGTCTAAACAAACAATTCCACTCCATAGAGAATGCTGACGTCTGTGCGGCAACTGAGACATGGTTTAAAGCCGCAGAGAATACACTGACAGTGCAAATTTATAATGTCTTCCACACATTTAGACCAGCTACTACCCAGACAGGGACTAAAGGTGAAGGTGTCTTGATTTACATAAACAATAAATATACCTTAAGGCTGGTGAAACAGGAGAACGCATTTCAGATTCTCCATGTTGAAATCACCATAGGCAAAATCCAGTACCACTTCCTTGAAAGCTATAGGTCCCCCTCTATGACCCAGGAAACCCATACCATGTATTTAAACTTACTGGAAACACTCACCATCCAAGCCAATACCATATTAGTGGGCAACTTAATTACTCCTTTATTAACTGGGAATCATATATGACACCTAATGTACAGGCACAGAGATTCTTGCATATTGTAAACATAAATTACATGGCCCAGATTTGGATCTGGTCCTCACTAATATGGGAGAGTGCTGCACACTCCCTAATTTAATGTCTTCTGTAGTAAGGTCAGACCAGACCATAAAATGGTATCCTTTGAACTAAAAATAAAACTTGAAACCCTAGTAAACCCTGAAATATTCAGGAACTACTCTAAGGCTAACTTCCTACTATTAAGTGATAACTTGGCGAAACTTCAAGCCCCCATAAACCCTGAGAACACTGCTGCCTATGCAGAACTGTTAAGAGAAACCCTGTACAAGCATAACAATAGCTGCGTGGAGGCAGCTGTACCCACTAGGAAGAAATACAGAACTAACTCCAAAAAACAAGCCATCCTGATGGAATCTCATCATCATTATGCTGTGTAACAGAAGATGATCATGGCAAAAATTAGGAGGTGCAGTACAAAGCAGGATAAAAGCCCTCCTCAAACTAAACAAAGAACTTGTAGGACAAATAAAGCCTACCAAAGTCAAATTTGAGGTAAATTTGGCCTCCCAGGCCAAGGACACCCAGAAAGCATTCTTTAGCTATGTCTGCAACCTCAAAGGTAATACACAATTGTGCGCAGAGCTCATTGTAAATGAAGCCACGTATACTGAGCCGGAAGATATAACAAACCTACTGGCTGACAAATTCAGCTCCAACTTTACCCCTCTCTCCACATCAACCTTCTCTCAGTAAATACCATCAAATATAACTTCCCCCTGCTGTCACTGGCAAACAGATCCTTAATGCTCTCTCTAAGGCCAAGAACACTGCATCAATTGGCCCAGAGAGTATCCCAGAATTCCTTCTGAATAGCATGAAATGTGTTCGGTCAGGCTGTCTGGAATTGTTATCTAACTGTAGCCTCCAAACAGGCTTTTTGACTTATGAATGGAGAACTGCAACAGTCATCTCTCTGCACAAGGGTGGGCCATTTGCAGATCCTGGAGACTACAGATCCATAAGTCTCACTGGTCTAGTATGCAGAGCCATGGAAAGAATTATTGTGGAAATTATCAATAATGACATAGGAGGCCTCCGGACACTAAGCCCAGTCCAGTTTGGTTTCACCAAGGGCAGGTCATAATTACTGAGCCTGGTGGGTTTCTGTGAGAGGGTCGCCAGGGCAATGGATGAGGGCAAAATGGTTCACACTGCCTACCTTGACCTGGCCAAGAAGGCATTTGACACAATTCCCCTGCTCTGGCATTGCTGAAAAACTTAAAAGAGGTTAGGTACAAACCCTTATGTCACCCAGTGGATAGCCAGCTGGCTCACAGATGGGACCCAGAGGGTTGGAATTGGGGAGTCCACCTCTACAGGGAGGCCGGTCACAAGTGGAGTCCCTCAAAGATCAGTCTAACGACCAATTGTTTTTGGCATTTGCTTCTCTGAAGTCAGGGCCTCTGGCTGAGTTTGTAGATGACTGCAAGCTGGGAACTGTCATTGAATCCCCTACAGACACAAATGTTTTCCAGGAAGAGCTGACAGACAAATGACTGGTGCCAGAATCATGGACTAAAACTAAATGCCAAGAAATGCATAATAGCATCCTTCAGGAAGTCATCTAACCCTAGTAACTATTATTTTGACAATACATTCCTAAGAGTTGACCCAGTAGTCAGGGACTTGGGAACACACACGGTAATCCAATCTTTGACAATCACATGTCTGCCATAGTGAGGAAATCATTCTATGTTTTATAGCTTATAAACAAGGGTATGGGATCTGGGTCCGGGAAGGTCATTGTTCCACTGTGTTTGGCGTTCATCGGACCTATCATTGAGTGCAGTGCCCCCTTTGGTGGGTACCTGACTGGGCATATCCAACAATTGTAACATCCACCACAAGGGTTCATCACTAAAAGAATACAGGGTGCAAGTAAAATGTCTCATGCAGACTGCCTCAAGACCCTATCTCTGCATCATGTCTTCTATGGGCTGTTGAGGGGAGATCTGTCACCTGGCATACAAGGCATTGTCAGACCCCAATCTGATGGACCAGACCTCCTGCAAATCCACAACACAAACAGCACCAAAATTACCTGTCCTAAAAGCTTAAACCTTGGCTGTAATATAAATAGGACCTAGTGGGGAGACAGGTATGTATCCCAGAGACTGCCCCCTTCTCTGGAGTTGGCCGTCCATCCATGTGAAGCAGAGTACTTAACCAAATTCAAGTGAAACTTGGACAACTGGATGGGGAACAGGAAATGTCATCCCTGGTTTGGCACCTATGTCTCTTATGGACGCAAGCAGCCTGTAAATGGTTCATCTCTCAGGCCCCTGCTTGTAAATGTTTCACCTCTAAGCCCGTGCTTACACTTAATCAAGGGTACCAGAACTTGTCAGAGATTTGGGATGCATGGCTAGGCTTAAAAAGGCCCTTAGGGTTGTCAGCCTAGTAAAAACCTATGAACCTATACAAAAGCATGTTTAAGTTAATATGTTGTAATCTTGGGTTACTGAGGTGGGGATGGAGTGTAAAAGTGCACATATTATATGTAGACTTGATACCTTTTCTCTTACTTTTGCATAGGCAAATGTCTGGATTAAGGTCACTGGCTTAATCTAACAATTTTTTTTGGGGGGGGTAAGCAAGTAAATAAGAGAACAATGGATATAATGAAAAGTTTTCCTTTAACAAACACATTTTCAGTGTGAGTTGAGAAGTCTAAAGCTGAGGGCAACTGTACATTATGTTCTTATGTTTCCATGGAGACAAGCTGACTACAGGGGCAGGTAATAAAAGCCAGAGTACTTTTTCACGTCTGAGAGAGGAATAAAGACAAGACAAGAACAGACAGTAATTAGTGTAATCAGGAACACAGGCTGTAATGTGTTTTAGCATGGATAACCTGGATTAATCTGCCAAACATTAGTGGGTTCATGTAACACAAAAGCTGGAAATAACATTTAAAGAAGTTGTCATATACAATAGGTGGGAATAATAAATTATCATAACAGTTACTGTCCATATTGTTTTGGAAATTGAATGACCTCACAGGTATAGCAAAATGTAAGATTACTTCAAGAAATACAGAGTGCAAATACCAATGCTACAGAAGACACATTTGAAAAGAGGTAAGCATGTGAAGTTGATAAAGAAAGAATTTCTGGATGGATATTCAACACATTATCAGGGCCAAAGGAAAAGAGGGGTTACTTATACTAATTGCTAGAGGAGCTCCAATAGCGATAGAAAAGGGAAAAAGATAATTTTAGATTTGTGGTAGGAAGGGGCTACTGGCAAGGGAGGAGGATTAAGCTGACATGTATTTATAAGTCCTCTTCCAAAACATTCATCTGCATATACTGCTCCCACGATTCCCATTTATTTCTATGTAATTTGCTCCGACTCTTTTCTAAACATCACACTTCCAGTTATTTTTTTTTTTTTATCTCTGTTACTATATTTACTACCTCAAATACAGTTGAGTTAGACTTTGATTTCTATTTTCTGGCAATTGCCTTTTTGGCAGCCACCAGAATAAAATTGCCAAGGCCTCACTGTGTCTAGGCAATTCAGATCCTGTGTCCCAGTTCAAAAAAGAAATCATTCCCTTAGTTACACCAATTTGCTCACCCAATATTTCTAACAGAGTAGTATGTAGGAAATGTTTAAAGCATGCCAATTCATTACACTCCCAAAAATGTTCCCAATGACCTCTTTCTTCCCCATCACACCGCCAACATTCACAATCTGAGGAAAATATTTTTGGAGTCTGCTTGGGGTATAAAAATACCTGTAGAAACACTTCCAAGCAAAAATCCTACATATCTCCTAGACTTTGTTGCTTATCTGGGAGCCATGCATATATGCTCCCATTGTGTTTTTGTGAATTGCTTACCCAGTCTCTGATCCCAATCTTTTCTAACCTCCTCTGCCTGATTCCTACAGTTATCATGCAATATCCCCTTTTCAACAACAACTTCTGTTCTATATTCAACTAAAAACTCTACTGGTGCTGGCCTTTCACTTAACTGTTCCCCTACCCCTTTCTATTTACATATACTCTATCAATCTTTGATAGGGAAGGCAGTCTCTAGCCTGCAGTCTAAATGTATTCCTGACCTCTTCCCATTCTATTACTTTCCCTCACTAATTATTTGCTCCCAATACCTTGGTTCCCTAGCCAGTTTTCTCCAGCAAATTCCTGCCCCCGCTTGCCTATTCTCTGTATCCCTAATTGCAACATCCTTACTGGCATAATCTCCTTTCCCTATTCTCATGCTGGCTTAGTTTTTACAAATCAGTACCTTGGTTCCTTAGCCAGTTTTCTCCAGTAAATTCCTGCGCCCTCTTGCCTGTTTTCTGTAACCCTAATTGCAATCATCCTTACTGGCATAATCTCCTTTCCCCATTCTTATGTTGGCTTAGTTTTTAGAATACTTTCTGTTAATAATCTGTATGGTTTTTATTACTCGCCTTAAGGATCCGCATCCAAAATCCCCTGTTTTATCATCACTTTTCACTTTGAATTATAGCTTTCTGCTTGTGCTTAACTGTCGTCGTTGTTGTTGTCTTTCGGCTTTTCCCGGTTAGGGGTCGCCACAGCGGAACTCCGGTCCGCTAATGATTGGCAGTAGATTTTCACGAATGCCGAGTTGCCAGCTCGATGTTCAACCTTCAACTAAGGCACGCCCATTTAGGCATGTCTTTCGAACGCCCACTCAACCGCAGGGAGGACATGCAGACTCCACACAGAAGGCACTCCCCGCACTCCAGCCGAGAATCGAACGGGAGAACCTCTTGCTTTGAGGCAACAATGCTACCGCTGCACCACCGCGGAAGTATGCTTGTGCTTAACTGTGTAGCTCTAAAATATCCTTTCAAATCGGGTAATCCAAAACCACACTGTTCTATTGGAAGGATCAAAGTATCCCACTTGACTCTTCCCCTCTGAGATAAGAACCTTCAACTCCTTATTAACTGCTATTCCCAACTTCTCCTCTGGTTGATAAAATATACCCAACTTGTGTATAGAACTAAAGGTACTAAAACATTTTCATTGTTTGTATCTTGCTATCCATATCCATTAACAATAGTTTCCAGTTCCTCAGCTTCTGAATTATCTTTCATTTAGTCTCTTCCCACACATCCTTAACTGCCATAACAGAATCTTTTTCAACTCATACTCCTAAGTACTTAATTTTATCATGTCCCCATC
Organism: Protopterus annectens; assembly: GCF_019279795.1. Lineage (NCBI taxonomy): Eukaryota > Metazoa > Chordata > Ceratodontiformes > Protopteridae > Protopterus > Protopterus annectens. The sequence goes on from NC_056737.1 coordinate 617,770,643, forward strand.
AATAAGAGTATAGCTGAACGAATTTGTGTGTGGGCATATAGTTTACAACTACAGCCTTTGTTTTACCTTCATTAATTTTAAATCTCAAATGGACTTGAAACTGTCTCTGAATGTTCCACAACACTGAGATGTCCTTTTCAGGTTTAACCAGGACCAAAAATATTATCATCTACAAATAACGCCAACTTTTCTTGATTGCCATACCAATTATATCCTTGATATTCCGAGTCCCTTATTTTCTTTGCCAGTAGTTCTAAGTTTAGTGCAAACAACAAAAGGGAAAGGGGACACCCCTGCCTCGTTTCTCTGTTCAGACACAACTTTTCAGCGAGGTCCCCCTCTGATCGGTCATATATCCTTCTAATTATCTTTATTATTGTGTCAGGGAATGCAAATGCTTTCATTGCCATACTCATAAAATCCCAGCTTCTTCTGTAGAATATTTTCTCTGCATCAAGACCCACCAACAAAAGTGGTACATTCTTACATTCTCCTTCCCTCTGGATTATTATCATTCTATTAATGTTGTCAAATGTTTGTCTCCCTTCCACAAAATCACACTGATCCACATCTATCAATTTTGGCAAACCTCTGCCCTTCTTTTAGACATTACAGACAAACGCTTTATAATTCTGGCTCAGAATCAAAATAGGGCATATATGAAGCAGGATCTGATAAGTCTTTACCACCTTTAGGTATTACAGTCACCACAGCTTTCTTTCAGGATGATGGCACTTCTACTCCTTTTAAGATACCGTTAAAAAAATCCTTCCAAATATTTATAACTTTCTTTCCTCCTAGCTCGCAAACTTCCAGAGGAATACTCTCCATTCCTGGAGACTTTAATGTAGATTTGTTAAACATTACCATTTTTCTGTCATCTTCTCCTGTCCTAACTTTTAATAATTCAGTCTCATCTCCCTCTAACGTTGGCATATTTAAGTCTTCCATAAATATTTCCATTTGTGTTTTTTCTTGATTTCCACATTTCTCTGCTTTATACAGACTTTCATAAAATTTCCAAAACATATCTAATTCCTCTACAGGATCTTTAATGTTCTCCTTGCTATAAGCTCCCTAAGCCTGGCAACAACCCTTTCAACTTTCTGTTGCTAGGGTCATTGTGCTAAAAGTCTTTGTGCTCTGGAGGTATTATAAAAAAAAAAAACAAAAAAAAAAAACAGTTGCTTAATAAAAATATTCCTAAATTCATGCACATCATACATGTAGTCCCTTATTTTCTCTTTTGCAGTTGCACCTCTTCTTGTTCTGTGAAATTCCCCTAATTCTGTAATATTTTAAGCTTGGTCAGTCCCTCTGAATAATTTTATTTCTTAACCATCTCTGTTTACCATCTCTGTTTTTCATTTATTTATACCCTATTTTAACCTCCACATTCATTTTATCCCACTCCCTAGTGATATCTTAAGACATTTCTAACTTCCCTAATAACTCCTGAACAATTTCCAATATCCATTCCTTGAAAATTTTTAACAGATAGGTGGGGAAGCACCAGTGTCTCATTTTTACTTCATTACCCTGCATTTTTATCTTGGTTACTTCCTGGCCCATGATCTGAAATATTTACTGAATCTATATCAAAACTACTTCCAAGATGGCTGCACACTGAGTAACAGCTTATTTCTAGCTCTCCCAGTGTGAAAACAGAAAGTCAGCAGAGAAGACCAACAGACTTCTATTAATGGGTAAATTTCAGTAAATGGCTAGTAAGCGCACTGCCTGGATGCCAGGAATAAAGACATACAGAAGGCATGGAAAAAAATCAGCTACAAAAAAGTGAGGAAGAAACACTGACTGGGGAAAGTGCTGCAGCTGTTCAGCAAAAATCAATGCAACCTTCAGACATGACTTCCAGTAACCTACAGAAAGATATAAGACAACTGCATACAGACCTGGTTAAAATAAACAAAATACTGATGGAGTATATCATCACAAACAAAAGGTTGGAAAAAATGAAAGAAGCTTTAAACAGATAGTCAGATGATAAAGCTGCAAAAATCAGGCTGAAATAAAGAAAAGGCTGGCTGTATATAAGAATGCTCAGGAAGAGATGTTTCAAAAACAGAGTTAGAGGGCAGAGTACATAGGGAAAAAGATGAGATTTTCAGCTATACCAGAGAAGCTGGAAGAAACAGACTGCATTCATTTTATGAAAGCACAAATAAGCAACTGGACTGGTATTTCACAGCAGTGTTAGTTGAAAGGGCACATCACGTGTATTCTCCAAACCTGGCTATAAGAAAGCAACCTAGACCTTTAACAGTAAAGATGCAATCCTACCAGCAGAAGGAGTTGATTCTGACAAAACTGTGGCAGAAGGACAAAGTACTAAAAGTGGGAGGCAGCGAAGTGTTTGTGGAGACTGATTACTCATTATACACCAGACAGAAGAGGAGCAAATTTATTCCACTATTCAGGGAATGGCAAGATGCAGGTGTGAGATTCAAACTGCTTTACCCAGCTGTCTTCTAAGTATTCTTCCCAGGAGGGACACAATCATTTTTTGATGAAGTACATGCTAAGAAGGAAATACAAAAGTTTGTCCAACAAAAAGTAAACTGTGAAACAGAAGGAGATTTTGCTTCTCGTTCTTCTGGTAATAAAGACCACAGAAGGACTGAAATAGCCAGGGAATTGTTACAGCTAGGCTTGTATAGGCCCTAGGGCCGATAGCCTAGTACCAACCTATGAACCTGTGAAACTTTTTCAGATTTTTCAACTGAAAATTTTGGAGAGAAGAAAGGGAGCATGAGAGTTGACCAGAAAAATCGAGAGCACTTTGGAAAGGAAGCAGAGACAGGATTTCAGAGATCAACAGTAATAAAACAAACTTCTTCTAGCTCATCAAATACTGTACCAACCTCACAAAACTCCAGCCTTACAAAACATGATCACCCTCTACTCCAATAACAGAGAACTCAGATCCACTAACAAAGGCACTAATCTCAATCTCCAAAAGCCATTACAGCTCTGGTGACTCCCTGTATTCTAGCAAAACTGCCAAGACTTGGAACTCTCTACTACTACAAATCAGGGTACAACCCAACAAAACCATCTTCAAAAAACAGCTTACTTCCCACCTAAACAATTTGTGGACATGCAACTGCCTAGCACCTGGCTGACATATTTTAACACCTTTCCCCTACCCACTATCCAACCTCTTCTTTAAAACTCCCACAGATGCACTACATTTATTATCACACATTACTTACCAACTCACTGACACTTATTCTCCACTGTCCCATCTATACACAAATGTCAATTTTTATTTTTTCTTTCTTCTCTTATCTTTATTACATCTTCAAGATTATCTCTACTACACATACTGTACGAACAACAATCACGTTATTACCTGCTATACTTTTAACTGTATGTCTAAACACTATGCTTACATAAATATATCATGCAATCATATGTTATCTGCTATATTTTATAACTGTATGTGTAAACCACAATGCTCATATCTTTGAGTCAGACCTCGCCGGTAAACAAATGTAAAATAAAATAAATAAATAAAACCAGTAACTTAATATGGTATTACAATGCAGTAATTATATTTGTGAAATATGACAGGACAAGAACATCTGTATATATTGGACTTTTTCAGAATTTGTTGGAATTGTGGGGGACTCTAAAGCATATGCCCTACTTCATGTCATTAATGTTCAAAAAAGTGCTTTGGGGAGAGGAAGAGGTGGGAGAAAGTTAACTGTAAGTAACGATTTTTTCTTAAATAGTACCAGTTCTGCGGTGTATGGTTTTCTTTACATGTTATAAAGTAGGTTTTTTTTTTTTTTTTTTTTTTTTTTTAAGTGTGATGGGGATTATAAACAGGTGCCGATGTTCTCTTTTTTTCTTTTCTTTCTCCCTTCTTCTCTCCCCCTTTTTTTGTTTGTTTGTTAAACACCCTTATTGAACTATGTATTAAGTTCATGTTTACAAACATTATACTTCACATGTATTGCTATATATTATAGAACCTAAGCAACATAACAAATTATTCAATTCCTGCCTTTTTTTAAACAAGAAACATATTTATTAAACATAAAAATGAAAACAAACCACACCAACACAATCCTACTTGTAAGCATTTTATATCACAAACTATACTCACACACTCTCAGTTGCAATCTCTACATTTCTTAAAACTAGAAAAGAATAAAAGAAGAAAAATGGGGGTGTTTAATATCCTTTTAATACACAAAAATAACTGAAGATGTTTTACTATATAACATGCAGTTTATGTCATGAAATGTTTCATAAAAACATTGTTAAGAACACACTGAGCTGAGGGGAGGATGGGCACTGACCAAACCTCTGGTCTGTGATATATAACAATAAGTATCCTGAGTTTTGCTTATTTTTACTAGTTATTACTTATTCTAGCCATTTAGATAACTTTTGTATTGTCTGCTGCATATTTTTTTACTGTATTTTATTGCTATAAACTGATCTGCATGGTTGTACTAAAATTGTCTGCCTTACAGGGCCTGGTGAATCACGTCTGTTACTGTCAGACTGTCTGTAAAGCTTTGTTAGCTAGTTTCACTGTGTGAAAGGTATTAACTGGGAACTTTCTCCATTTGTTAAGCATCTGTGTTTGTTTTGATTTCCTGCCAAGGAGTGTATCATATAACTGATTTGTTTGCAGTTAAAAGCATTCTCTGGTGTCTCCTTGATCATTTATCTGTTTAAAACTTTTGTTTAGTGGCTCACTGCTGGTTTTCTGCTGTAATAAACCTTTCTGTAGCGTTTTCAGCCTAAAATAGTGTAGCTAGTAGCTGTAGCATAGTTTCCCTTCCTATTGGTGTCTTGTTCTTATACTTGGTGGCTTTGCAGTTGCCCACCCCAACTGTAAATTTGATCTGGGACACTCCTCCCAGTCTAGTGTCATTAGCTCATTCTACCTAATACAGAGAACATTTGAGAAAGTCAACCCCCTTAGTTTCTTAACCTTGAATTATATTCTGTTCCTCCTTTCTCCCTTTCCACTTTACTTAAAGAAAAAAAAAACTTTATTCAGCTGCTTGCTGCTTTTACAGTATTTGTGTTTCCTCCTCCAACTCTATCACTTTATCTTGGTTTTTCTGCTATTTATTCTCTAAAGTGTTTAACTGCATCTTCTCTGCTACATTTATTACTGCTGTTTTTAGACTGCTTAAATTTTAAGTGTTATTCTAAGCCTTTTAGTTTTGGTTTAAGCACTTGGGCTTTAGGCCTACCCCTTAGCTCTTCCTGGCCTCTCTTCCTCTGATTCTGACAAATATGGATGGACAGTTTCCTACGATTTCTCCTACCAGCCTGGTCAATATGGGCCTTTTAGTTTTGGTTTAAGCACTTGGGCTTTCAGCCTACCCCTTAGCTCTTCCTGGCCTCTCTTACTCTGATTCTGACAAATATGGATGGACAGTTTCCTAAGATTTCTCCTACCAGCCTGGTCAATATGGGCATCCTGAGACAGTGTAGCAACTGCCTCATGTACACAACCACCTATGAACACAATTTGTGAGAGATGCAATTACATAAAGAGTCTAAACTCTCTCCCTCACAAGCCAGTAATTCTGGCACTGAAAAGGTTGTCAACACCATCACTAAACCTCTCACACCACCCAGAACTACACAACACACACCCACATATGCCGAGGTCCTCAAAAAAAACAAACCCAAACAAGAGAGATCTCAGAGGCAAAAACACGAGAACTCCACAACCCTCCACACCACAGACCAGTGTCTTATACCCACTAAGGCCTAACCATAAAAACAACACATTAGTCATAGGAGACTCCATTGTGAGACACACAGATGTGCCTCCTGCCAAGCTGGATAAGGAGAAAGTCAAGGTTAGTTGTCAGGTGCCAGAATCCACCATATCACACACGCACTCAAGTCTCTCAACAGCAGGTACTGTTATGGCTCTGTCATAGTCCATGTTGGTGTGAATCACTTGAGGCTTACCTCCCTAGACTATATGAAGAGAGACATGACTGAGCTCGTTGAATGTGTGTCCCAGGCAGGTATGTCCCTAGCCTTAAGTAGCATTCTACCATCACCCAGAATGATGCCTCAATACAAACAGAAAATTATTGACTTTAACAATTGGCTTAGTTTCTGGTGTCATTCCAGGGGGATCTGATACCTGACAGCCTGGAAGATATGATCGACAGACCATGATGTTTTGCTAGAGATGACCTGCATCTGTCTCACTTGGGCTTCAGGCTTCTGGAAAAGGCCCTTGCCTCCCCCATAGTGCTTTTTTTAGGAAAAGTCATGAGGTCAATACTACCAACATAAAATTTTCAACAAAATGCAAATTAAAGTTCATGCTGCTAAGTCTAAAGTTTAAGGAGTCTAAACATGAAACTGCAAACATTCTTAACCCTGAAAGATGCTGACATTTGTGCAGTCACAGAAACCTGGTTCAAAGTTGCGGAGAGCAACCCAGCCTTACCTGGTTACTCATCCTATCACACAATCAGTCCCCAAACTATGGGCAGCAAAGCCAAAGGAGATGGAGTTTCAATATATATTAAAGACATACACACCTCCAGGCTGGTCAAACAGTATGATGCACAGGAGACACTCCAGGCGCAGTTAGCCATTGACCAGACCCCTATTCAAATTATAGTTAGCTACAGGCCCCCAAATTTGACTCGCCCACTCCACCTATATGGACCTCTTTAAATATATCAAGATTCAATCCTTTATCCTGATCCTGGGTGACTTTAATTACCCAACCATAGATTGGAAAAACTACTCATGCTAGAACACAAATGGCCAGAGATCCCTTAATTTTATTAATGCAAATGCCTTGGAACAGCTAGTCAATACCTTGACAAGAGGCAATAATATCTTGGACTTGGTATTAACCAACATGAGTAACCACTACAGCATCCCTACAGTATCATCCTCCCTGTTAAGATCAGACCATAAAGCGGTCACTTTTGAAGTCACCATCTCCCCTGACCCCCCCCCCCCAGCTAGGGTCAAACAAGAAAACTTCTCCAAAGATGATTACAGCCTCTTAAGGGATGGTATAAACAGCTTCACAGCCCCTTCCCCTACTGTAAGAACTGGCACCAATGTCCAAATCTACACCAAAGTACTATACCAGAATTTATGTAGATGCACTGAATCAGGAATACCCGACAGGACAAAATCATCCCCCACAAAGAACAGTAAATCTGTCTGGTGGACATCTGCAATAATAAACTATATAACAAAAGGAAAACATTACTGTCCAGGACCAAGAAGGCGCAGTTGGCCAATTGGAAGCAATCTCCCCTTACCCTGAACAAGCAAATCAGAGCACAAGTGAAATCCTCTAAAGCCAACTTCGAGTACAAATTGGCCACATCTACTAGAGACAAACATAAGGCCTTCTTCACATATGTCCAAAATATCAAAGGAAGCACCCAGATCTGTTCAGAACTGTTGATGAAGGACACCACATACACAAATGCTGTAGATATAGCCAATCTACTGGCTGACAGATTCAGCAAAAACTTGTCCCTTCTGTCCCCCCATCAGTAAATCAGGACATCCACAGTACCTGTCCACCACTCCTTATCTCTAGGGAAAGGGTAATCACTGCCCTCTCAAAGGCAAAAAATACAGCCTCCATGGGACTCGATAACATTCCTGACTGCATCCTACATGAACTCAGGCATGAACTTGCAGCACCATTAGGCACCCTATTCAACCAAAGCCTGAGTACCAGCTTTGTCCCAAATGAGTGGAGGACAGCCACCGTCATACCTTTACACAAAGGTGGAGCATCCAACGATCTGGGAAATTATATACCCATCAGCCTAACTAGCCTGATCTGCAAGGCCATGGAATGGATTATCATGGACCTCATTAACAGGGACATTGGCAACCTCCAAACACTCGACCCCACACAGTTTGGCTTTGTCAAGGGCAGGTCATGTCTGTTAAATCTGGCCAACTTCTTTGAGACAGTCACCAAAGACATGGATGAGGGGAAGACAGTGCACACTGCCTAGCTTGACCTGGCCAAAGCCTTTGAAACTATTCCCCACTCGAGCACAGTAGATAAACTCAACTAGGCATCAATCCATATGTTACCAGATGGGTAACAAACTGGTTCACTGACAGAACCCACCTAATCAAATTAGGGGAAGCCACCTTAAGCAGTCGACCCATAATGAGCGGCATACCCCAGGGATCAGTCTTGGGGGCTCTGTTATTCGGGGTATACTTCTCAGTAGACTACAGTTGACCAGGTTTGCAGATGACTGCAAGCTAGGCACAATCATCAATTCCCCAAGTGATATGGACGTCCTCCAAGAGGGTCTCACCCAAACAAATGACTGGGTTTCATTGCTGATGCGTCTGACACCAAAGGATCTACCATGGCTGAGTATGAATAAAATCTTTAATAACCAGGATAAGCACTTTCAAGTAATCCAACTCTTTTTTCAAATCTAAGTACAAAACATCTAGATAGACAGCCAGGGCTTAATAGTGTTTTACCACTAAAGCCTGTTCTTAGAGGGCGTAGACCCTGGAAATTTAATTCACTGGTCCCTCTAGAGGGTTTGTGCTGTACTGCATTGTTGAATATGGTTTTAAATAGGTTTGTGTTTAATTATGTTTTGTACTTGGATTTGAAAAAGAGTTGAATTACTCAAAAGCCCTTATCCTAGTTATTAAAGATTTTATTCATACTCTGCCATGGTGGATCCTTTGGGTTTCCTTGCTGCTGTATTTGTTGTTTGCCAATTTGGTCCTTCAGTTCTGCTACTTCTGGTTTTGTCTGTTTGTGGGTGTCAGAAACATGGCCTCAAGCTGAATGCCAAAAAATGCATTATCATCCCCTCTGGGGAGAATGACATCCCGCCATATATTATCACATTAATAACAATGTCCTAAGTACACAATCAATAGTGAGGGATTTGGGCACCCAGGTTGATAACAACCTGACTTTTGACCACCATGTTGCTTCCATTGTACGGAAAGCTTTTTACATGGCCCACCTCATAACTAAGGGTATCTCATCCAGGGACAAGGAGGTCATAACATCCTTGTATTCTTCCCTTATAAGGCCAGTTATTGAGTACAATGCCCCCTATGGCATGTACCTCGCAAGGTGAATGTTGCAGCTGAAAATACCACAGAGGTTCCTCACCAGGAGAATCCAGGGCCTCAAACATCTACTCTACACAGATAGGCTAAAAGTTCTATTCCTCTACTCAGGTTCATACAGACTCCTCAGGGGTGTCCTCTGGCATATAAAGCAATCTCAGACCCCTCCTTGATGGGACTGTTGCATTTCCACAAGTCAAGCTCCATTTAAGCAACCCGTATGCGCGACCTCAACCTGGTCTGTGATATCAATAGGACTTTGTGTCCCAGAGACTCCCTCATCTGTGGAATAGACTCCCTCTCCATGTCAAGCAGAGTGCCTCATCTCTTTTTAAGCACAACCTGGATAACTGGATGGGAAACAGGGGAAACAGAAAATATACCCCTGGGATTCCACCTGTGTCCCTGCTAGACAGGGGCTTTGGGTTCTGACTTGTCTAAACATGGCCTAAATTCTCTGCTTGGCTTATAAGGGCCTCAAGGCCAATAGCCTACTAACATCTTATGATCCTATGAACAAAAGTGTTTTACTCCATTACCTCCCTCCCTCTTCTTTCCTTCCCTTTGATGTTCTTCCAAACATTAATAACAAAGTAGGGCAAATGCTTTGGAGTCTCCAACAAGTTTAGCAAAGTAAAAAAAAGTCCAATTACTCAGTTTTTCTTGTTCAGCCATATTTCATAAATGTAATAGAAAGTCCAAAAGTGGTAGGTAGTAAAGGTCTGTAGTCCAACAAATAGCAGAATAGCAAGATAAAAATGATCCACAGACCACCAGGCTTAAAACAAATATAATTTATTTTACCAAATGAAGATGTTAGCGCTTTCAGGTGCAAGACCCTTCTTCAGACATAAAACACAGAACAATTCACTTGATATTTAAACACGCATAAAACCAATAAAACAAATCAATTAAAAATCAGTCTTTCTGAATGTAAGGTCTACGCCTATTCAAGACAGGTCTTAAAGGCACCACACCATTGAGTCCTGGATGCCTATTAGCCCCTAATTCAATAATCCACCTTGTTTCACAATATTCTGTATAACTAGAGATGTTGCCCTTCCTACCATCGCCATTAATCTGTTGTAATACTTGAAATAAGAAGCAATGGCCTGTATAGTTCTCTATATGTAAGGAGACTGCATTCCTCTTGTCCTTCAGTCTAACAGCCGACAGGTGCCTCAAAATCCTGTCCTTAAACCTGCAATTCGTCTTCCCCACATAAAATGAGGGACAACAAGTGCAAGTCACTAGATAGACAATATTCATGGTTAAGCCAGTAGGCATAGCTCTAAAAATATATTCCTTCCCTGTTATAGGATGAACAACGTTGGATTTCCTGCTAATATATGTACATGTCTTGCATTGTTGACATGAAAAGTTCCAACTTTACTGGTAGGATTCGTTTATATGTTACCTACAGTAGTGACATAAGATGGGTGCAAGATGTGATTAGGAGCAACTGGAAAATCCTGCAAACTAATGATTCCTTGAAAGGTTTAGTGGGATAGTATCCATATTTTGTCTTCAAGAGAAATAAGAACTTAAAGCAGATTCTCTGTGATAAGCAGCCTAAGTGGAGTAATACTTTTAGTAAAGATGGAAGTTTTCCGTGCCAACGATGCAAGGCATGTACATATATTAGCAGGAAATCCAACTTTGTTCATCCTATAACAGGGAAGGATATATATTTTTAGAGCTATGGCTACTTGCTTAACCATGAATATTGTCTATCTAGCAACCTGTACTTGTTGTCCCTCATTTTATGTGGGGAAGATGAATTTCAGGTTTAAGAACAGGATTTTGAGGCACCTGCCAGCTGTTAGACTGAAGGGCAAGAGGAATGCAGTCTCCTTACATATAGAGAACTATACAGGCCATTGCTTCTTATTTCAAGTATTACAACAGATTAATGGCGATGGTAGGAAGGGCAACATCTCTAGTTATACAGAATATTGTGAAAGGGCAAGAGGAATGCACTCTCCTTGCATACAGAGACATATCCAGGCCATTGCTTCTTATTTCAAGAATTACAATAGATTAATGGAGATGGTAGGAAGGGCAACATCTCTAGTTATACAGAATATTTTGAAACAAGGTGGATTATTGAATTAGGGGCTAATAGGCAATTGGGACTCAATGGTGTGGTGCCTTTAAGACCTATCTTGAATAGTGTATACCTTACATTCAGAAAGATTGATTCTTAATTGATTTGTTTTATTGGTTTTAGAATTTGATTGGTGCACACGTGTTTAAATATCAAGTGAATTGTTCTGTGTTTTATGTCCGAAGAAGGGTCTTGTACCTGAAAGCGCTAACATCTTCATTTGGTAAAATAAATTATATTTGTTTTTAGCCTGGTGGTCTGTGTATCATTTTTATCCTGACATTTCATAAATGTGAGTGATACTTTGTAATCCCACTTTTTCAATGTACTCCCAGTTCTTCTAGTAAACTCCTGTGCTTTTCTCTGTCTCTCAAGCAAGGTTTCATTGCAACATCTCTCTATGAGATTTATTGTTAGAAGAATAAGAAGCAGAGGCATGTTTTGTTGGACAAATCTTAGTATTTAATCCTTAGCCTGTTCTGAGTCAAAAATTACTTTGATCCTCCAGGAGAAAAATATATTCTGAAGATAGCTGGATACAGCAGCTTGAATCTCACATCTGCCTGTCAACATTCCCTGATTGCTGGAATAGATTTGCTCTGCTTCTGCCTAGTGTACAGTGAGCAAGCTTTCACCACTATAGAACAATGGTTCTCTAACCATTGTCTTCTCCTTAACCCTAAAAAAAACTAACGTTTGCTCTTTACACCCTCTTACTTGCCTCCCCCTCTTCATTTCACACTCATATCCAGTAATGGTACTGTTATTTCTCCAGACCCCACCACCAAACTCCTAGGTATTACAATTGACACCCAACTAAAGTTTGACAGTCACATAAACACCACAATAAAGAATATTAACAGAAAACTCGGATCCCTCTATAGAATTAAACCTTTCCTAACACCTGAAACCAGGACCACAATATCTAGAACTCACCTAATCTCTACCCTATTATATGCTTCTCCCATATATACCAATCTTTCTAAAAATAACCTTAACAAACTAGCTAGATCATACAACAATATTGCCAGATTTGCTACAAACTCTCCTTACAGGACTCATCACTGCCAGAACCTAAAACAACTTGGCTGGCTTGAATTACCTCACCAATTACAATTCAACCAACTTATAACTGCCCACAAAGCCCTATACCAACCCAACACCACCCCAATTCTTTCTACCTTCATAAGGTCATATAACAACCTGAGGAATCTACGTTCCGCTAACAAAATGTTGATTTACACTTCCTTATCATATAACTCAGCAGGCGACTCCATATTTTCTAACTCAGTTGGTAAAATATGGAATCAATTACCACAAGACCTTACAACCCTAACCTCTCTCCCACTATTTAAAACTAACCTAAAACATTTCCTCTCTAACCACTGGTTATGCTCTTGTACCAACCCTGACTAACTATTATTCACTAATTTTCCTGTTTCATTTAAAACAGAATATTTTGAACTATAATCCTCTTTATGTAACTCTCTATAAACTAATCTTTTCTCTTAATTTCTAACATTATCATTCCTGAGTACTACTTTCCATGTTTGATTCTTTAACTCACTTTTTAACGGTACTTTCTTGTAAATTATGTTTTGGCATTTGTAAATTTTTACAAATCAAAATATGTAAATTTTTGTTAATCTGATGATGCATCATTCTATATTAATGTTATTTTCTAATAGTTGTACGATATATCTCTGTGCTTTTTTTTCCGAGGATGTTTTTAATATGTTTTTTTACTGGAGCTTTTCTCCTCGGGCCTCCACTGAAAATGGACATGTATCCAGTTGGATTAGCCCGGTCAACAAATGTAAAATAAAAATAAATAAAATAAAAGAAGCCCACAGGTGATATAACCATGTGTCTTGCCATTATCAGAATTATCTGAAAGAACATCCTCATTATTTGAAGTAGAGAAATAGATGGAGGCAACAAATGCCCAGTACTGACGGTCTGGCTAAGGTAAGAACATAAATTTTCCACACTGAAACCATCTCTCTGTTGTCAGAATGATTAACGTTTTGCTTCTTTTTTCTACGGACATCTCTGAAGAATGACCGAGCAAGAGGTCTCACTCCTTGTTCACCCCAAGAAGACTGACCTAGGATGTCTTCAAAACCTAAAAATGAATGGTTCTCCCATGCCTACATCTGACAATGGAACAGATGAAAAGGGCATGTCTGACCCCTGGTCCATACTGGCTTGCAAGGCTACACCTGAAAGATTTGAGGAAACCAGTAAGTGGTCTGAGGAACCAGCAGATACCACCATTGAGTTACCTACCATCGGCTGAGGCACTGTTTGAGGTAGCACTGAAGGCAAGACCTCATACTTTAACCATTTTTTTAGATACATTGGAGGAAGGAACAACAGGACTGGTGCAACCACCCATGCTGTAGTCAGGGAAAAAGCCCAATTACCTTAAGCTACACTTGAAGGGATCTTTTGAAAGGTAAGTTGTAACTTACAGCCCTTCTAAAAATTTCAATTCCCCAACACAGTTACACATGTGGCACACAACCAATACAGTCCAAAAAAAAATAAGTGTGCTAGAAGTGAACTACCACTAAAAATAAAACAATTAGGCTGATATGAAGTGTGTACAGGCATTCATTTAAAATGCACAGTTTCTGGCCAGGAAATACACTTTATCAATAAAATATATCAATTAGTTCAAAAACCTAATGTACAATAAGCTGTTATAGCTTAAATTGAGACCTTAATGCTATAAAGCAATTCCTAAAATGAAATTGTGGTATTCGAGGAACTTCTGTCAACATTCCAGAAAAGCAATTCTTAAAAGAATATATCACAAATCTGAGAGAAAATAGGTAAAAAAAATAAAATACACACTTCAGATAATAAAAATTAGTGTGGAAAGGTTCTCCAAAGGGGTCTTATCTGTCTGACAGGAAGCCTCTGGTCAACTGCTATTCCTGAGATGCCCGACAGCTGCATCTACAGGAGGTGGCAAGAAAGTACTGAAAATTTATAGTCTCTCTGGCTGTTTATATAACTTCATGCAAAATGGACTTCGGTTCATAGGATGATGCTAGGCTATTGGCCTGGAGGCCCTTATAAGCCTAGCCAAGAATTTTGCCCATGTTCCCTTAAAGTCACCAGCTGTTTCCCCTGTCCAGCAGGGACACAGGTAGGATCTCAGGGGTGTATTTTCTGTTTCCCATCCAGTAGTCTTAGCCTACATATAGCCAAAGTGACAATGGGGGAGGGGATGAAAGCTTACTGGTTGCTGTATTCTTGGCAGATAACAACCATTAGGCTGCTGCAGCAGTTAGAACAATGAACATTAATAATTGTATGGATAAAGAGAAAATGGATTAAAGCAATTTTTTTCTGTAATCAGCTTAAAAATAAAGTGCTGGGTCATAACCAGAAAACATATAAACAAGTGAAGTGAACTGAAGTGTACCATTTTGGGGGAATTACTTCCCAAAGGAAAATATACTGGCATCTTCAACTATATATTCCAAGTTTGTTAATAAGAAAATATAGGTGTGTGCAAACAGCTTCCAATAATATATGTTTTACTGAATAAATTTCTAAATGAAAATATAGTTGCAGAAACCAGTATATTTTTCTCTAGGCATAAATGACCTGAAGCATAACTCTCTGGATTATGTGAAGACAGGCATTATGGACTTCTCTGAATATTTGTCTCAGACTGGTACATCTGTACATGTCTTGCACTGAGAAGACATCACAGCATGGAAAAAAAGGGGGGACGACTTCAACAATTAGCTTAGTTTCTAATGTCAGTCCAGGGGGATTTGATCTTTCAGCCTTGGAAGACATTGTCAACAGACCATGTTGCTTTGCCAAAGACGGCCTGCATCTGTCCCCCAAGGCTTCAGGATTTTGGCAAAATTTTATCCACATAACCACTCAAGGCAGAAAAACACTACTTATTTACCAGTAACCCTAAAAGATAGCAGTGCAACTGCTCACACAGATGTTATAGCTGACTGATGGAAAACATTCACTTGTCAAAATAGGATCACATTCTCTGTAACCATCAGCAGGTCAGAGTGGTACTCACTAAGGCTACAAACCCAGCCTCAGTGGGGCTCAATAATATCCCTAGTTGCCTCCCAAATAGCCTAAAACATGACCTAGCAGGACCACTTGAGTCACTTTTCAACTACAGCATCTAAAGAGGCTAAGTACTAAGTGAATGGATGATGGCAACAGTTATTATCCCTGTCACAAGGGCGGACCATCAACTGACCCCAGAACCAATAGACTTATTAGTCTGGCTAGTCTAATATGCAAAGCCATGGAAATGACCAACAAAGGCAACCTACAGACACTTGACCCATCCTAGTTTGGTTTTGTCAAAGGAAGGTCATACCTACTTAACCTGGTAAGCTTCTTTGAGAAGGTATCCAAGGCAAAGGATGAAGGAAAAATGGTGCATGCCACCTAACTAGACCTTGTTAAGGGCTTCGACACAATACCCCACTCTGGTATTGAGGGCAAACTCAATGAACTAGGCATAAATCCCTACACAACTCACTGGATTAGCAGCTGGTTCACAGATAGGACCCAAGAAGTCAAGATTGGCAGACCACCTCCACCAACAGGGAGGTCCCCAGTGTAGTACCACAGAGCTCCATCCTGAACCCATTCCTGTTTGACATCTACTTCTTGGAGGGCAAGGTTAATATCAAGGGTCTCTGGCTCAACAAGTTCACATATGACTGCAAATTGGACGTTATCATAAATTCTCCCCTTGGCACTAACATCCTGCAAGAGGGTTTAACAGACACTTGACTGGTGCCAAAGCCATTGATTAAAATTCAGTGCAAAGACGTGCATTACAGTGCCTTTTGGGAAAATGTCTACCAAGGCAAATTCCTCCATTGGTACGACACCCCTAAGAATTGACCTGGTATAGATCTGGGAACATATGTAGACAGTAATCTGGCCTTTGACCAACACGTAGCCAAGGTAGAAAGAAAATCATTTTATTTCGTCCAACTTATAAGGGTATGGCATACAGGCCAAAGAAAATTATACTACCACCCTACTCATCCCTTATCAGACCTTCACTGGATACAATGTCCCCTTTGGTATGTACCTGACTGGGTATATGCAAATAGGTAGAACACCCACAGTGGTTCCTCACCAAGAGAATAGGTTCATACTAGGCTATCTGCCCGAGGGCATTTACAAGCCTAGCCCATAGTTTTGTGGCTTACGCCACCCCTTTAGTATGGGGAACTATACCCATTATTTTGCTGTGCCTCTGTTGAGCAGTGACACTGAGGTAACACACTGTCTTATATGGATCACCATAGAGCCCTGTCTCAATACTCTGCCTCCTATAGGTTGCTGAGAGGCTGTGTTTGGCATATAATGTATCTTTAGAACCAGCCCTGATGGAGCTTTTGCATATCTTGAAAAATGAGCAGCACCAGAAACACTAGATCCAGGGATTTGAACTTTGCTTGCAACGTAAATAGAACATTCTGACGAGACAGATATGCTCTGGAATAGGCTCTCCATCCATGTGAAGCAAAGTCCATCCCCTACCTTATTCAAATGTAATATTGACCACTGGAAGGAAAATTGCAAATTCATCCCCAGGCTGGCCCCCATGTCTCTTATAGACAGAGGCTGACAGTACGCATTCCCTAATAACACTGGAGAGGTAATCATAAATTCATCCCCCGAGCTGGACCGCATGTCTTTATAGATATAAGCTGACAATAAACATTCCCTAACTAACATATTCCCCACATAACTTTTTAGCGACCTGCTAATAAACATACTCCTCTTAAGAAACTTACCTCCCCCCATTAAGGTGAACATGTTACAAGGGGACGCAATTGGGCTGGGTTGCATGGCTAGGCTTATAAAGGCCATGGTGCTTGTTAGCTTAGTATATACTTATGAAGGAAACAAAGCAGTACAACTGAAACCCGGGGAAAATGAAACTCTGCCCCCACTATGAGAATACCCACTATGAGAACAGTTTAAATGAATCTCACCATTTACTGGAGGACTCTCAAGAAGAACTTTCATATACATGTACTAAAAGTAGGGGAAAAGTCAATGAATCCTCAAAAGACAACCATTACCTGTTCTTTTACCAGGAAGCAAGCATCAGAAGTACATCACACATTTCATTTGCACAGTAAACAATGATTTAATTAAAATAATGGGAACATTTCAGCAAGGGCGCCCGCAGGCAGGTGCAAGGGGGTGCACTTGCACCCCCCTGGAATCGGCTGAGCATTTCAAACAGTTTTTGTATTGTGGCTGAACATTTCAAACAGTGTTATGTTTTTGTGCGTTCTTCTTTAAGAAGATCGCGGGTAGGCGTGCTGACATCATCGCGGGAACTAGATTAGATGGGCTGACATCATCACAGATATTTGAGCGGCTATGTGAAAGCGAAAGCGTAGACAGAATATTTGAGCGGCTATGTGAAAGCGAAAGCGTAGACAGGATATTTGAGCGGGAACGGAGATGGGACCCATTCAGGTCAGACGGATTATGCAGCCAGGAACGAAAGATGGGACCCGTTCAGGTAGTGTGTGTGTGTGTGTAAAATGCCCCAGGTGTACATGGTGGTGGGTAGAGAATAAGGCTTGAACCCTGTACCTTGGGCCCAAGTGGCAAGAGCCTGAATTCCCTACCCACCACCATTTGTAAAAATATTTCAGGATTTTCCCTCATACCTTTTCTGTTCCTCATAAAATCTGTGGTTTCTGCATTTGTGTCCTTGTTGCCTGACAGCTAACTGTCTGGAGTGTTTCTCCCTGGGCCTCTGCTAAAAAAATTAGCTTTTTTGTTTTCAAAGTCAGACTTTCCTGGTTAATAAATGTAAATGGACACATTTCAATATTGGACTTCTTTTCTTCAGAAAGTGTATGGTAACAAAAGCAAGCTTTTATTCTAGCAATTTTCTAAGTGTACAAGATGGATATTTGAAATGTATCCCTGTGTTTGGGACTGTATTCCCCCCATTATTGGCTTCATCCAGGTTTTGTGCTAGGGTTGAGAGTTATGGTAAGAATTGAATTCACTGAATATGTTTGGGGGCTGTATTCACCCAGTATTGACTTTGTTCAGGTATTTATTGGCTTCATCCAGGTTTTTTGCTAGGGTTGAGAGCTATGGTAAGAACTGATTTCACTGAAAATGTTTGGGGGCTATATTCTCTCATTACTGGCTTTGTCCGGGTGTTATTTGCTAAGAGGTTGAGAGCTATGGTGAGAACTGAATTCACTGAATGTTTGGTGGTTGTAGTCACCCATTATTGGCTTTGTTCAGGTCTTTTGTGCCAAGAGGTTGACAGCTGTGCTATGGTGAGAACTGAATTCACTAAATGGTAAAGTTTCAGTCTTCCTCTTTCACAAAACAGCTGATTTGGCGTAGTGGTATGTTGCTTTGACTTTTGCATGGGGTCCCTGGGTTCAAGTCGTGGCAGTGAAATGTATGGTGGTAATGCAGCATTTTATTCTAGCAACTTTCAAACATTATACAAGCAATGTTTAAAATGTGTCCCTGTTGTTTGGCCTTTTGCCCCAATAAATTTTGACTTTTTCCAGATTTCTTGTGCTGCAAAGTTCAGAGATACAGCTGAGTGTCGAGTAGATTTTACAAGGAGCTGAGAGCTGCAGGGGAGCAAAAGTTTAGTGCTGATTATGTTTAGTCTGCTTACATTAATAGCACAACAGATAGTGTACTTGCTTTAGATGCTGAAGGCTGTGGGTTCTACTCCCGCAGTAGGTAAATGCATTGCTGATGCTGTATTGTGTTGTAAAGGGGGTGGATGCTGCAGTCCTTTTGGCAAAGATACCTAGTAACTATGAACCTGTTAACAGTTTGCTATCCATTCTCTATTGCAGTATTACTAGCTTTTCATTTTACTGCATGCAACAAAGGCAATTTATTCTTCAAGGGTAACGGCACTTTATTTGTAGATTAAACAATGACATATAAAGTGTTTGCTAGCAGCAACCTCTATTAGTTACAAATTTCTTCAATGTGGATTTTACTACAGAGATTGTGTATTTTTTACTGATACTGGTGGACTTGAGTGGACTTTATGATGGAAATGTTCTGAATTGGGCAATTTTGTCATTGGTGGATGCTTTTTGTTTCTTTGTTTACTGGAAAAATTTTCAAAACAATAAATTTAAAATGCCCTTTAACAACTGTATTGTACAAGGAATATAATGTAATATAATGTAATACAGTCAGGAAGGTGTATCAAAGAGCATGTGTATGTTATGTTCGAGGGGCCTATGATTTTGAAGACAGCCCAGAGTTAATATTTGCAATTGGCAAAATGTATTTTCTCTGAAAGTGGGTTTCGGTGCTGTTTCAATGCATGTGAGTTTCAAGGGCAGAGAAGTATTAATGTTAGTCTATTTTCATTGAGACTGCATTGCTTTAACAGATATGTATTAGGGTTTGTGCTGTAAAATGCAAAATAACTTTCAAATGAAATCCTAAATCATCGCAGAAGTAAAGCAGTACGCACATTAGTGTTTATGGTAAATGGGGCAAAATAACCAAGGAATGGGACATTGGAATGGCTGCAGGGGGGGAGGCTCCATTTGACCATGATTTTGTGAGGGGGGGGGTAGCAAACTCAGACAGCCCTGGTTGAACTATACCTCTCAGTTGTCCATATCTTTGCAGAATTAATAGATATTTGTTGCTTATTTTTGGTTTGTTTCTCAAAATTTGTGGTTTTCTAGCAAATCATTTAGGAATGAAGCCATTAAATGACAGACATTGAGTTTCAGATGTCATAACCTTCAGAAGAATGCATGCTAATGCAAGACTGTCTAACTTTATACAAGAGCAATTTTTAGTAGTGTTTCTGTTCCCCAATATATTTGGCCTTGTTCAGATTTCCTGCATTAAGAGGTTGAGAGGTACGTGCAAATCACTTTGTAGATTAGGAATATCCAAACATCTCAATTGTCCCCAATTCTGGCTCAAAATGTTGCTCTCCCCTAATAATGCCTCCTCCAAAATGGCAATTTTGGAAGAAAATGTGGAGGGTTTACAATTATAACTGAAATGATCAGTTGTAGATTACCTTTATTTCAGAAATGCATGTGGATGCTCTTATTTTGTTAGCTGCTTCAAGTTAACTGTTAATATTAAAAAGGTGTCCCTTTTTGACAGGTATTTTTGCATCACATTTTGGTCTGTTTTTCATAAAATTGTGGTTTCTGGCAAATAGTGGCAAGTCATTAAAGATTGAAGTTAGAAAATAATGGCAGACATTTGAGTTTCAGATTTTATACCCTTCAGAAAATTTGTACTAATGCAAGATCTACCTGTTCTATTAAGTTAATAAGAGCAATATTTAAAAATTGGCCTTATTTTTGGGCCTGTGTCCCACTTCTAGTTCTATGTATGGCTTTGTCCAGATTTCTTGCTCTGAAGTTGAGAGGTAGGAGTGTCAGAGCCTTCAAATTATGGCATACTTATTGCACCCCAGCCCCCATTGTAGTGGCTCGGGATGTATCCAAGGAAGGCAAGAAGCAGTTATGCAGTATGTGCAGAGTACAAATATGACCGTGGCTTTTCATCTGTCCTTGATTTTGCAAAATGTTCTGGTTTTCTATCAGATTTTTATACTGTTGATTTATGCTTCTTATTATTCAGGAACTGCATGCTATCACAGTGTCCTGTTGCTCTGTTTAAGTAGCCATGGTTTAATGAACATCAGGTAAGCTTGTCGGAGATTGTAAGATGCAAGTAAGCTTTAGTAAGCATATTGTTAAAGAACTGCTAGCATTGAAAGCCTTTTCGTTGCCATGCAGAGAATATTTACATAGCTAGATAATGTATAAGCCTTGGGTATTGAAATGCATATGACAGTATTTGTAATAAAAGGACAGGATTACAGTATTTTCAGAAGCTCATTACATTTTATTGGAGACCAGTGTCTTATAGCAGTGTCTGTGTGTTAGTACACTTGTAGTTGGGTGGCTTTAATGGTATATGGTAAATAAGCATTGCTACCTTACTTAAAAGCCAAGCCCTGCAACAACTAGCTCCACAATGAAGTCAAAACACAATAGCTCTGGTGGGTAAATGTACTCTGTAGTAATCAAAAAGGCAAATGTTTGAAATGACTACAGCTTATGTGCAAACACAATAGGTAGTGATGAAACAATGCTCTGCTAAAATGCTTTAATGCTCCACATTGCTGAGCTGCAATCACTAGCTACCAGGATTTCACCCACTTCAGATCAAGCACGGTGCCGTTCAGTGCAACCTTCCCAGAACTAATTCAAGTCTGACCAGAATTATTTGGTGTGTGTATAAGAGGGAGGTAGCATACCCTCAGCTGTCCAGATTTTTGCCCCATATTCCTCTTAAAAAGGATTGAAGTTGCTAAATAATGAGACATTTCAGTTTTAGATGTCATGTCATTTAGAAAATGCATACTAACACAAATCCTGTTACTCTTGCAATTTTCTGAGAGCCATATTTATAATTTGTCCCTATTTATTTTAGGCTTTGTCAAGATTTCTTGCACTAAGGGTGAAGCCTTGAGTGGTGTGGTATCTTTGGAAGAGAGAGAAAGTGAAATGCCCAAGTTAGAGTTAGCAGGTGGAATTTTCAAGTGCATTTTCAAGGAACTGTGAGTTTTAAGGAAGCAAAGTTCACTGCTGCTCATGCCAAGTCTATTTACAATGTGCAACCATTTTGTTTAGCAAATGGTATCTCTATTGTGGTATAAAGTTTTAAAGCTATGTTAGTAGCACCACAAGTAGAATACTTGCATCTTAATGTAAAGGCTTGAGGTTCTATTCCTACAGCATATACATTTGTATGCTGCAGTCCTCAGGATGTCCTCCTTTGGATGAGATGCCTAACTATGAACCTGTTTTTCAGCTTGTCATCCATTTTCTATTGCAATATACCAGCTTACCATTTTTTTAATTTAACATAGGCAATTTATTCTTTGACGGCAGCAGGCACTGAATTTGTAGAAACACTGAAATATACAAGTGTTGCTGTATAATACAAGGGATATAATTCAATTATATATTATAATTAATACAATCAGGTAAATCAAATAACTTTTGCATGGCCCTAACGGTGCAAGGAGCCTACTGCTTGAAAACAGTTCAAAGGTAAATAACCTGCCACTGGCCAGATGCATTTTCTTTGAATGTGGGTTTCAATGCCGTTTCATTGAATGTGAGTTTCAAAAGTAGAGAAGCTTTAATGCCAAGTCTGTTTTCATTGCAAGACTATTGCTTTGTTTAGGTTTAGTAAATGTCTCAGTGTTTGGGCTATAATGTTTGAAATAAAAGTTGTAAATTTAAATCCAACTGCCTGTAATCATTGTAGAACTAAAGCATAACACAGTATGCACACAGATTTGAATAGTGTCTACAGTAAATGGGGAGAAATAGCCAAGTAATGGGACACTGGAATGGCTGTGTGGGCGGGGCTTGGGTGGGTGGACTTGGGCGGGGCTGTGTTGGCAGGGGGCGGGGTGATCTATGTGGGTGGGGCTCTGGGTTTGCACCCCCCTGCAAAAAATCCTGCGGGCTCCCTTGCATTTCAGGCTTACAGCAATCCACGGATCACTTACAAAAGATATATATATTTCACAGCTTCTAGGAAGTTGTTTGGATAACCGGCTGGTATCGCAGTTGCTTGGCTTAACATCTTATGTTTCAATTGCTTAATACACTCTTCCTTTTGATACATACAATTACAATTGTAGTAGGTGGCTGATCTGCCAGCCTCCAGGAGAAACAGTGAGACAGGCTTACACTGCCTATCCCTTGTTCTAGGAGATTCAGTGAGAGCAATAAAGCAAGGAAGTATGAAGGTGCTTGCCCTCTTAAAAATGTATTTTTGTGTGCCACATTTCCCTATATTGTCACGAGTTTGAGTATACATATTGCAAGGTACTGTGCACTTCAACTCATGAAATAAAAGAATTCTTTGCTGAGCTTTCATGATACAAACTCAGGTGTTTCAAGAAGACAGAGTAGAACCCCTTTTCACTTATATGCAAACTGATGAAACTACCATGCAATATTTGTATGAGTTAAAGAGTGCTGTCTTATGAATTTGCCATGCTGGAATAATTATTAATGAGAGAGAGCAATGTATGTTATGTAACTACAAAACCGTTTTACAGAAACAGTACTTGTAGGGAGATGCAACTTTAGGAAATGTATTAAATGTTAGACCTGATGATGTTACTGAATGACTACTGTATTGAGCATCTGGAGTCTGCAAAGCACAGAACTATTAAATGAAAAACACCTATGCAAGATGCTAACTATGAAATGCTTTGTACAAGGTACAAATCACATCCAAGACCTCTCACATACTTAAAAATAAAAACACACTGTCATTCTACAAGAAACGCTATAAGAATAGTATCAAGCAGTGTTTTATTTATTTATGTATTTATTTATTTTTAGAAATATGTAAACTGGAGCAAGGTGAACAAAAGGGTACTTCTGCAAAGGGTGGAAGGAGTTAAAAGTAAAAAATATACACATATATATATATATATATATATATATATATATATATATATATATATATGTATGCTTACTGAATCTGTGAATGACTTAACTGCATAATTAGAAAATGAAAGATCAATTAAAACACAGACTGAGAAGGAAGCAGACAAGTTTAAACTTGGTATTGGAAGAGAAAAAGTGGATGCCTTTGGAAGCTTGCAGTAATAATGAATTATAAACAATAAAACTAATCTACTGCCAGGAAGTACAGCAAATCATCCACTGCAAAAATGGATAAAACTGAAACATCCTACTTGTTGAACATTTTTTGATTCCAAACTCACCTGCAAGGAAATATAAGTAGACAAAAAAATGCAACAAACTCAATGTTGGTTATTCTTAGCTGGAGATTAGGCATCTCCACTCAATGCAATGTGCAGGTTATATTTGGACTGAGTGTTAGGCATCTCCACTCAGGTACTATGTTGGTTACAGTTATTTGAGAGTTTGGGCTCTCCTTCTCAAACAGTGTTGGTTATATTTAGATGGGGGGTGCCCCAAGTCAGGCACTGTGTTGGCTATACTTAGGTGGCTGTTTTGGTTATGCTTTGTCGGGGGGGGGTTGAGTTGCCCCCACTCAGGCGATGCATTAGCTTTAATTAGTTGGGAGGACTGAACTTATCTCACACAAGTACCTTTTAGTGGGTCAATATCCCTTTCCAAAAGGTCCAGTGTCATTCAAAGGTAGGGGATCCAATTAACATGAGAAGGGAAAAAGATACAGGTGTACTGACAGGGCAAAATGTGTTTGAAATAGAGAATTAAATGAAATCACCTGCTGTTGTTTTGGTGGTCACAGCAGAAGCAGGGTACATTTTTGAGTAAACATAACATAAAAATATGAAACTAGTGAAATGAATTAAATGGAGAATTATGTATTAAAAACTTTTTCTGACTGTTAGCACTATTTGTTTGGAAGGAAAACTAGATGAAAACAGAAGCTATGAAGTACTTCTTTCAAAGAAAGCTGTTACACTAAGAAAGAAGTTAAAGGTGAAGCTGAAAAGATGAACAAATCCAAGTTAATATGAAAGTGACATTAAATAAACAGCATGAGTGAACTGTACTGTGACTATGAAAGCATCCAAATGAAAAGTTCTATGCGACCATAAACCACAGAGGTGTAAACGAAACCACCTACAGACATTATCAGGTGTCAGCCATAAACATTACAAAAAAGCCGCCAAGTGTTAAGTATTACTTAATAATGGGGAAAAAAGCTCATCACTATTGCAAAATTGAGACATGTCCTAAGCTGTGCATTTGAAATTGCTGTTGTGGCAGATACAGAGATTTATGGCTAGCATTTCACACATATTGTACACCTAAACTATTTCACATAACTGTGATGGAGGTCTGGGGATTATAGGAAATGACTACCTACCTGATATGTGTTTA
Source organism: Protopterus annectens (assembly GCF_019279795.1). NCBI lineage: Eukaryota > Metazoa > Chordata > Ceratodontiformes > Protopteridae > Protopterus > Protopterus annectens. Next base: position 617,795,837 of record NC_056737.1, read on the forward strand.
TGTGAGTCATATTCACTTCATAAGATGCCTTACACAGACCGTCTCAAAAAACTCCAGCTTTACTCCGTCGCATATCGCCTACTCAGAAGCGATCTCTGCCTAACATACAAAGCTATGTCAAACCCAGGGCTGTTGGACATGCTCCACTTAAAGAAATCCCAATCCATCCAAGCTACACGCTCTAGGGACCTAAACCTTGTCACCACAATAAACAGAACATGCTGGAGGGATAGATTCCTGTCCCAGAGACTTCCCATACTCTGGAACAAACTACCTATCTTTGTCAAACAGAGCTCCTCATTAACACTATTCAAGAAAATTCTTGATGATTGGATGGGTAATAGGAAATTCACCCCGGGGATCACTTCTGTAGTTCTGCTTGACAGGGGCACAGGAAAATAATTTTCTTGGGTGGCGAAAGCCAGGGTACCTTTTTGGCTAGGCTTGTATAGGCCCTAGGGCCAATAGCCTAGTACCTACCTATGAACCTATAATAACAAGCAATTAAGGAAGTGTTGCTAAAAGCTAGGCAAAATGAAATTATAATTAAAATACAAAAGTGCAAAAAAAAATCCAAAACAAAGTAACCAGATATGTGCTCGGAACATATAAAACACAAAGCTGAGCCATTAGGAAAGTGCTTTTAATTAAATAACTACAACAGGTACGCTCCAGCCATGTCATAATATTACTTCTACAGTAAACAATTGCTTATGCTGTAAGATCTAATGTGGCACTCAGAACAAAGGCAAATGAAATTCAGATTTGTAATATGCATGTAAGTATTTACTTGTTTTGATGACTGGGAAAGCTTACAGTACAGTTTGCTTTCACTGAAGGTCTTCTTCTTCTTTCGGCTTTTCCCAGTTAGGGGCCGCCACAGCGGATCACCTGTCTGTTCATGATTGGCAGTGGAGTTTTACGGTGTCAAGTTGCCAGCCCAGTGCCCAACCTTCCACAGAAGGCACACACACACACACACACACTCACACCTAGGGCCAATTTGGACTGTCCAATCCACCTACAGCATGTCATTGGGAGGCAGAAAAACTCCAGTATAATGTACAGAAAACATATGCCATAATACAGTTAGTTTGCAGAACGTTAAGGAATTATCCAGAGAAATATACAGACAACTAATTAACAGTAAAAGCATATATCAAATGGCAGTGTGCAATTACTATGAGTAGTGACAAAGTGCATTGCAAAAGAAAAAGCATGTCTACATAATATACAAAGTATATTTACTTAAGTAAATTTACCATAACAGTACATGTTCGAATGATCACTGCTGCAGTAGCCTTAGATATATGGGTTGTATCCCGTACAGGACACAACAGCTGGCCAGCTTTTGGGGTACCTTCCATGAACCCAAACCATTACTCACCTAGGGATATTACAATACAAAGTTCAAACCCTGGCAAAAAGATAGAAAAAATAAAGGGGGGGGGTGAAGTGAGAGAGCAGCTACTGCAGCAGTGATCATTCAAACATCTACTGTTACGGCAAGTTTACTTACACAGCTGTACTGTGTTAATTATTTGATCACTGCACCAACTGCCTTAGCTATATGGTTAAGTTACCACAGCTTCAACTGAATGGAAGGAGGAAGGATGAGGGTCCAGGAACCCCTAAAGAATGGCCCTAATAAAGCCAATCCTAGACCTGGAGGAGGAGTCTAGTTTATAGTGCTTTGTAAAAATGTGCACAGAGGCGCAAGTTGCTGTTTCTAGAATACTTACAGAATCAAATCCTTTCCAAAAGGTCACAGATGAAGCCAAAGCCCTAGAAGAATGAGCCTTGACCCTGCCTGCAATTGTTTTGTTGTCGTGGTTATTAAAAAAATAGTAATATCATAGGACATGATTTGAAATAGTCTATTTAGACACAGATTGCCCTTTTTTCTATGCTTCATTAGAAATAAACTATTAGAAGTTCTGAAAGATTTTGTTCCATCAAGTTATAGAGTATCACTTCTTGGCTTAAGGTAAACTCTGATATCACTTTATGCATAAATGCATGATTAGTCCTTAAAGAAACCCCACCTTTGTGAAAAGTCAGATAAGGTTGACCCCCCCATAAGAGCTTGCAGCTCAGATACTCTTCATGCAGAGGCCAAAGCAATTAGCAAGAGTGATTTCCCTCATAAGAACTTCAAGTCAGCGTGATAAGCTGGTTCAAACAGAGCAAAAGTTCTTTTTACTAATGCAAAATTAAGATCCCAAACAGGAGTCACCTGTTTCCTAGGAAGTTTCCCATGCAGCACCTCTTTCAAAAACATTTCTGACAGGCATTGCATTAAAAGAAGGGGAACTACCAGTAGACTTGCCAAGACTGCCAACAAGTAAATCTTGACTGAGAAATAAGATAGGCCATAGGATAGTAACTCACACAAATACTGTAGAGTCACAGAAACACTAGGCTTGAATTGTTGCTAGTTCTTTTGGTGACACAAATTAAAAAAAAAATTTCTATTTGCTAATATACAATTTTCTTGTAGTACACTTTCTTGCCTCCATTGCTACATGCTACACATCCTCTAGAACATATGCCTAAAAGGTATTAAATTCCATCATCCAGACTACCAGTTGTAGATTTTCTTTTAGAAGTCCTTTTGAATCTTCAGACTGACCCTGGATATTAATGAAAAGGATGGAAAAGCATACCGGAATATTCCTATCAAAGGAAAAAAAAAATGCATCTGTTTTCCAGCATGGAATCTTAGAGCAGAATTTTGCCAACTGACTGTTGTGAGTGGAGAAAAATAGATCTGTTTTAGATCTGTTTGAGGTGTTCCCTACAGCTGTATCAATTCTTTTAAGACTCCCGATTCAGTTTCCATTTGTGAGGGTCTTTCCCGATCCTACTCAGCCTGTTTGCCAAGTAATTTTACTCTGATAATACATAACATGTCTGTAGAGTGAGGCTGTGCTGAAAAGCTATATGCCAGGTTACCATGGCTAGTTTGCACAGACAGTATGATCTAGTCCCTCTTATGTACCACTTCACTCTGGTGTCATTTTAAACAACTGAGGAGGACCTGGAGACCATAAGGACATTTATAAAAGCTAACACCGCCTTTATGTTCATGTGTTTTGGTTTGTATTTTTTGTTCAAAAGAATTTGCTCTTTCATAACCAAAGACAGTGCTCTCAAAACAAAGTCTGAGATGCCTGGTGTGAGTGACTGAGCTGCAGCCTAAAGGGAGAATGGGAGACCTGTATTTTGAGAAATTCTCTACCCCACAACCTCTCTTTAGATAAATCCCTAAAATGGAATCTTTAATGTCAGGAGATGTTGAAGCTGGGACCAAAGAGATTTTAGGTACCACTGAGTTTTTTTCCTGTGTAGTCTTGCAAGAGGCATCATGAGTGTCACAGACGGCACTAGACCAAGAATTCTGAGGAAATACCTTGATGACAAGATACTCCTTGTGAAACAATTCAAAATATCCAAATACAGATCTAATTTCTCCTGTGGAATAAACATTCTTTCAACTGAGGTGTTAAGGAGACACCCCAGGAAAATAATCTTATGAAAAAGAGTCAAACAAAACTGCAAAATCTCTTGAAAACTCAGTCTGTGTAGGTCATCCCTTACCCACCCACAACATTCCTGAAACTTTGAAAAAGACTCTGCAAAGATAAGTAAATTGTCTAAATATGGAAAAATCCAAATATCTTGCAGGCTGCAGTAGGCTACCATTAGAGCCAGACACTGTGAACACCTTTGGAGCAGTAGATAAACCAAAGGGTAAAGCAGAGAACTGATAATGTGATGCAAACACACAGAAAAACTTAAACTTATGAAATATGGATCTACAAGAGTTTGATAATATGTGTATTTTAAATCTAAGGTCAGTAAAAAACTCAAATGAGGAATAAGGGGTAACAAGTTGTGAAGAGAGTGTATTTTGAAATTTGGAACCATCACAAACTGATTCAGATAAAGAAATATGCAGAAATCTCAAAGAATCTTCTTTCTTGGCATCAAAACCAATGGAAATAATATCCTTCCATTAACTGAAACAAGGGTCAATATCTATTTTTACCTCCTGAGCTAGCATGTGCTGAATGTCAGGAGGGAAAAGTATGGTGGGTACAGAGAAATCCCCCGAAAGGGAAGAAAAGACTCTCACTGCCATCTATAACCTTGAATGATTACCATCAGAACTCATCTTTCTGAAACAGTCTGTTGCCAAAGAGAAAGAAATGGAGGTTCAGACTTTCTGGAAGGATTAAAGGACTGCCAGGATGGAAGGGTGACTGGAAATCCCTCATACAGTTACTAAGATTTATTAGACTGTACTTTTTTGGGGGGGTGCTTTCTTTTTAGAACCTCTCTGACATAACTTTTTAAAGAACTGGTTTCCAGCAGCTTGCTGGGACCGTTTATTTTACTTTTTAAAGAAAGTTGCAGAGGGAGCATCGTCTCCCTTAGCAAACTTAGAGGTGGAGGGTAGAAAAAAATCACAGATCCCTTGAATCAGCTTTCCTCTCTCTTTTCACATTTTTAATGACCTCTACAGCACAGAATTCAAAAACTAATTCTCTACCCAAGAAAGAATTCAACATCTCACTACTTTTAATATCCCCTTGGAGGTTTTGAGAATGCAGCCAGGTAAACCTCCTCCTAACAGCTCCAGTGGCAGCAACCCTGGAAGTGGCATCAGTAGGATCATAAACACATTTCAAACAGTGTGCAGTCACGTGAGATACAGAAGTGGATTCTTCCTCATGAGAGGAAATGGATAACATGATATTCCTCTTATTCACACAAGGGGCAAGCATGAACTTCAGCATATGAGCTTGACAATTGAGAATTCTGAAAACAAGTGATGCAGCAGAATACACTTTTGACCAAATTTATCAAAGGCTTTCTCAGCCTTGTCAGAAGAGGGATTACTATTAACCATAAGTTTATCAGTGCTGGGTTTACAAAAGCAATAGCTGCTGTGTTACATTGTGGATGAGAGTATAACAAACTTAAAAGTTTAAGGTACTTTACAAAGCCTTTCTTGGGGGCAGCAGGCTGGCTTATCAGGCATACCTCTCACTCTCTTAGATCAAGAAATCTGGACAAAGCCATAAATAATGGGGGGGACAAAGGCCCAAAAATAGGGACAATTTAGAAATGTAGAAAGTTGATATAACAGCAGGTTTAGCGTTGGCTTCAACATCCTGAAGGGTATGAAGTCTGAAACTCAGACGACTGTCAATATTCCCAGATTTTAATCCTCAATGACTTCCCAAAGACTGGCCAGAAAAACAACATTTTATGAGGAACAGACCAAAAATATGAGGGGAAAAATCTGGATATTATGTGAGAATCTGTACAGTTGAGAGGTATGCAGTATTAAGGAAAATGCATGCTGTGACAAAACATCCACCAATGAATACAGAACTAGAGGAATAAGTGTAGGTTCTGGTAATTCCAGCTGTAAAAAAATCAAAATACTTATTGGGGGACTAAGAAACATCACTGTGTTCCCACTGAAACAACTGATTTGTTCTAGAAATAGTTTTGGAGAAAGCAGATCCTTCAAAATTACTGGCCACACTCACCTCAGAATCTTATAGGAATGGAATCTGTGATTTCAGAAATACCGTGATTCTCTTCAGAAAATGAAGAATCCCTTTTTCTTTTACCAGAAACAGCCATATCGAAAGGGTCAAGTGTCTAAACTAAACCCTGAGCTAAGCCAATTAAATTATTCCTATCCATAGTAGCTGAAACAAGACACGCCATATGTTTAAGTTTCTGTTTCTTCAGATTTTCCTGTCAAAAAGAAACAGACCCACTTTTACCAGCCAAAACCTCCCTAGGGATGGGCACAGCTTTCTATCTAAGCACAGTGACACTCCCTGCCCCTTTACCAAGAACCAGACAAGAGTGGTTCTCTGTTGCCCACCAAGGACACTCCAACAGCTGCAGAGGACATGCCTACCAGAGTTCATGGTGGCTGTAGGGACTAAATCACTGGAAGCCAAGGGAAAAGGTGAGTGATCCAAGGAACCAGCTTTGACCACATCAGTCACCCACCTGCAGCTGAGCCATTTTATTAGTTTGTTGTGGTGGCAAAGGCTGCTTGACAAATCTTTTTTTTTTTTGTAGCTGAAAGAAGGTAAAACTGAGGAACTGGTAGGTTGCTCTATGTTTAGCTGAAAATGGTGCCAGATTACCAGAGAAATCTTGCAGCAAATGCCTGTAAAACTGGTAAGTTATAAATAAGTAACCTTTTCCCCATTACAACACATAAAAAGCAATTTAAACATTTACCTCAGCCCTCAAAAGTAAAATAACACAACATTCACCATATTTTCTCCTAGCTAAAGTTATTAAATTTTACAGAAAAGAAATGTTTCTGCCATAAAAATTAAAGTGGAAGTGCCCCCCCCCCCAAAAAAAGGAATTTACTCTGTTCTGTTGCTAGATCTGACCCCCACAGCAAATGCCTTTCATATAGTAAAAGAAATTAAAAACAAATGTGTACCAAACAATGTTACGTTGTAGTTCTCCCTTGGTGAAATAAATTCTCAGTTTGAGAAGCTGAAACATGTCCTAGCAGTAGAAACTAACCATGTGCAACTAGGTACTGTACTGCAGAAACCAACAAATGTGTGCCAAAACAGAAAGAAAAGCTATAGCTGTGTCTCTGTAAGGGAAACTGAATCAGTTTAACAAGGTGAAACACGGCCTAGTAGGGAATGACCATGTCTAGAAACCACTCTGTGGAAAACAACAAATATGAATGCACCCAAAGTTTAGAGACTATTAAACTGCAAAAATTCTAAACCTTTGAAAAACATAAACCAGGCAAGTAGATGTACTTCGTAGATGCATACAACAATAGCCAACGAATTACAGAAGAGGAGGAAGATATTAACGTAGGCATACAATGCTTGTGCTGTCATATAACATACCACTAGAAAATTATAACCCCAAAAAAATAAATAATTAAAATAAGGCACATTGCAAAATGAAAGTGTAATGCAGCTAAAAGACATTCCAAGAATGACACTCCCCAAAAAAGGTCACGTTCCTGTAGTATTTTACTAACAACTTCAGGAATTTTGGGAAAATACACAAGTACACAACTTGCTCATTAAAGAACGTTCAATTACTTCAAATAAATGATGTAGTCTATTCACAGAAGTAATAAAGGTAGGTAGACCTACAGAAGACAGGCTTCTGATGACGTCTACTGGAAAGAAAATGAAGACGTTCAACACTGCAAGGTCATCAGAAAGAACTGTTACCATAAAACATTTCCGAGATTTAAACTTGAGACATAAGCTTATTATGACTGAAAATGATGCCATGGAATTTTCAAGTGACATAGCTATGAAATGGGACAAAAATATAACTCGTCATCATTTGTACTTCATAGTACTGCCAGATCAAATTTCAGCTATACAATTTGAGTCCAAAGAATTTAAATCTGTGCCACCAAACCTGACTTCAAATGGGATAACAAAAGAGCTCATGCAAAACTCTGAAATTGATTTATAACAACGGAAGTGGGGAAAAGGAAGGAATCCCTATGCAACCATGTTCCACCTTAGAAGTACACCAATGAAGAATACAGCAGCATCTATAAAAAGAAATATTGATGGGACTGTTGCATCTAAATAAAATGAGAAACACTTCTTGTTTCAGCTTTTCCTGGTTAGGGGTCGCCACAGCAGATCACCTTGTCCGCGCATGATTGGCAGTGGAGTTTTACGGGATCAAGTTGCCAGCCCGGCACCCAACCTTCCACAGAAGGGGCACACACGCACGCACACACTCACACCTAGGGCCAGTTCAGAGTGTCCAATCCACCTGCAGCATGTCTTTGGGATGTGGGAGGAAACCAGAGCACCCAGAGGAAACCCACACGACCACAGGGAGGACATGCAAACTCTGCACAGAAGGCACCCCTGCCGAGGATCGAACCAGAGAACCTCTTGCTGTGAGGCGGCAATACTAACCACTGCACCACCGTGGCCACCCAAATAAAATGAGAAACACTACTGTGGTAAAATCTATGATGCACTATGTTGGGGAAAGAGGCGTTCTGCACACAGCCATATATTTAAATGATCAGATTGTTCTCAATGTGTAGTGAAAGTTTCAGAGCCTAGGTAATTATGTTTGAAGGCAAACACATTTGGCACTATACAAATTCTGCACAAATGAGTGTCATTATGCTGTTATGAACACACAGCGCAATTTACACTTCAGGAAGAGATGTTTATGTGCCTTACTAGTGTTACCCTAAACAGGACATACCAAGCCAATCACTGTTAACCATAATGGCACAATGTGAACAGTTGACCTAAACTCACTCAGTTTCATAGGCGATCACACAAAGTAACAGTGTTTAAAAATGAATTAAAAGTGAAAAGTGCCAAATGTAGATTAATTTGTCATGGACGGTGAGGCACATGATCACGGAGGAGCAACAAAATAATGTTAATGGCAGACAGTTGTGGTGGGACCCCACCAAAAGATTATATATAAACATACACCTAAATAATCAAAAACAAAAAGACAGAATGGGGTTGAAGCATGCCCTTTAGACAGAGCACACCCTTTGTTATTGCATGATCAGGATACACACACACAAATACGCAGTGTGTGCCATATGCTGACTTTTTCATCACTGGAATGTGCACTTAATGCAGGCCAAAAATGCATTACAGATACTACATGTTCTGCAAGCAGACACACAAGGTGTCTTCCCTTGCCTCTGTCCATAATTATATCTGATGCTGATATTCTTTCCATTCAGAAACTGACATGCTGGCAACTAGCCAGCCATAAATAAAATACATCTGTAATAACAAACTGAGCATCTTTGTTTCCCACAGAAGAGATCCATAGGGATCTTGAAAGTCAATTCCTCATTAGTCCAGAAGAATTACATATTAATGTTATGTTATCTCAGGGAAGACACTTGAACAAAATCAAAGACACATGCATGTCACATATCCCCAATTTTACTAAAAAGCTGTGCTCCATCCCACACATAGTTTGTGATTTTGAGATAAAGCAATGTGGATTTAATTCATCAAATATTACAATACATTACATTTACAGACTTCATGAAATGCATCTTAATACAACTGTCTTCATTCCACCATCTCTATGACCAATGCCACTATTTAAAAATGTCCTTCAGGTCAGAGGTTTTGCCCTTTGACACATGTTGGTCTGTCCCGAATTCCAAAGAAAAGAAGTTTAAAGCTATGGAAAGACAGTACATAAAAATGAAAGAATATGCCCAAAACAAAAACACACAAAGCAGAATTCGGTACATTTATAGATCTGGAGAAGATTAACCAAAACTGAAAGCAGACTAAAAAGAGTCCCACAGTCCCACTGAGAATAAACAAAAACACAGATATCCGGAAGTAATAAATGAACTGTACGTCTGTCAATAAATGGCCTAACACCAAAAATACTAACATTTTATAGAGTGACAGTCAGGATAGTGACCAAAATAAAAACAGCTGAAATGCTTGCTGTATCAGATGAATGGTTTATTTAGCTGCATCACAGAAGTAATTTTCTTTACCTGTTTAGTAACATTAGCAGTACCATCTTTAGAACTATTTTAAATGGTAGATAACTGGCAGAAGGAGCTTGTTAAATGAAGCTGTGCGCTAGTGTAAATAAAAACATGAAGAACAGACCTGATGTTACTTCTGGCAACCATGACATCATCCAGCCATGTCACTATTTTAGTGATTTGAGTCGTTATTCAACTGTGTCACTCACTGACACAGTGTATTAGTTATTGCTCTTTTGTTGCTAAGGTTTCCATTTTTGCATAAACCTAAATTCCACTTAATAAATGGAACATCATTAGAGGCAATCCACAGCTTTGGGAAATTGTTGGCAATGAACCCACATTTGTGTACAAAACAGGTCCCAGTCTCAAAGGTGAATTCAAAAAAGGAGGAAATCAAAGGAATATTAATGTTAATAGGAAAGGAACATCTAAATGTGGGGCATGTTCTCAATGTCCCTTTATTCTAGAGGCAAATAAGTTAACACTAGACAATGAAGTAAAATCTGTAGTTTGGTTTGCTAGAGGGAATTGTCACACAAAAAAATGTGGTCGGTCTTGCAGTGTGTGGCAGTTCTGCTTTTTACATTGGCAAAACTGAAAGGTGCCTTAGGAAGAGGATTTATGAGCACCTTTATCATATTAATAGGCACACCGATAATAACGCTTTTATAGGCACTCTCTTAACTGTTCAAGCTTTTGTAACTTTAATTTTGCAATTTTAGAACACATTCAAGGGGATCCAAGAGGAGGTGACTTGAAAAACAAGTTAGAAGAAAGGAAAGCCATTTGGCAAGTTAAGTTAAATGCACAGACTTTCCCTGGCATTAATGATAAAATTTCCCTCCAGCCATTTCTAAACAAAAGATCAATGTGGCTTTTATAGTTAGACTTTTAAAGCTGTCTATTTAGTATTCCTTTTTAGGTTATTGTAGGGTTGCATGCGTATATAAGCAAACACGTTTTTTAGGTTGTTTTTAACCTGTAAACAGTTAATGGTGTCTTGTTTCTTTAATTTATAATTTGATTTTAGCTAATTAAGGGCTTTGTCCAGTATTATATAAGGAAGTCCCTTTTGTTAGAAAATTAATTCTGATGATGTCCTGGTTTTAAGAGGACAAAAGTGCACAATTTTTATCTTTTAACCTACGGGTATTTTAATAAAATTGTTTGTTGGGTCTTAACATGCTTTTGGAGTCAGTGTCCACCTGTACGATACATTTATCTGGTTGCTGTTTAATACTATATCGTACCCCACTTCTGTTTTTACTTATCGGTTTTCGTGGTTGTTTGGGTGAATTATGGTCTCATCGGACAACATTCCTTCACTGTTTTCACCAGTGCATCAAGATGAAATTTGAAAGGTTCAATCAGAATTTGCCATTGTTAAAGGGGAGTTAACACATCTTTTAGAATTGATGACATAACCAGGAAGTTCTTTTGTGAGTGGGCTGCAGAAGGTAAACCCCTCCTTGGGCTCAAATGGTCAACAGAGTATGGTGCTTTCTGGCGTGGCAGCAGGAGCTGTTGGAGGATTTCCCCTTCTGCAAGAGCAGAAGATCAAGGCAAAGTGGAGTTTATTAGTACAAGCAATGACAATTCACATGGACGTTCATCCCAACAAAAAGGTACTGTACCCAAGAGAACCTATACAGCGATCTGTACAGGTTCAATGTTAAACGATGCTAAACAAACAAACAATTCTGTTGTAAATAACAGAATTCTACCAACTTTTGATGCTCAACATTATACCATTGGCGACAAGGAGTTCTTTGATTTCGAACAACTTATTAATAAACCATTCATTTTAGTAATGAAGGACCGCATTTGGTGGACTGCAATACTAACAGTATTACCACTTTAAAAGACAAATTTTAAGCTAGAAAAGAAACACTTAAGACTTGCAGCTTTAAAAATGGACAATAACTATTTCTTCAAGTGTCTTGAGTTAAAAATTGTCCCAGAAGGTCTCTGTGTTTTTAAATTCCCATTTGGGTTGATTTATATGGATTCCATATACCACAAACTTGTAGAGATGTGTGACCAGCATGTTTTTTTATCTATTGAAGAAAATAATTAAGTTCAATGATATGACTATTTGTAACTTAAAGAAGTAAAAGTTTTGAATAAAAGTATAAAAAAAATTACACTTTTTGATCAGTGACAGTTGTTTTATAACAAACATTTGAATGGTACTGATAAAAAGTGTTCTAAGATTTTTAATAAAAAACAAAAGAAAACAGTCAGGGACGTGCAGCAATATTCTGACAAAAGGGCATATCCTGTGAAGATTAATGGAAGAGGGAACAGTGACATTCAGAGTTTGAGCATTAGTGAAGTAACACAACAGGTAAAGGTAAAGACTGGAAGAAACATGAAAATGAACATTTTACAGAAAAAAAACAAGAAAAATATTTTTTTCAGAGGGGTCAAGGGGTGTTTACAACAAAGTGAAATGGTGCCCACACAATTCGGGCCAAATGGAATTTCAAGGCCCCAACAAAAACGGGGTGAGTGTTCAACAGAGTGATTCCTAGATAATTAGACACAATGAGATACTTTCCTCCTATAAAGGTTACTTTATTTACAACTTTATTGACGCTAAGATTACAACTGACTACTTTTCCTTGTTTTCAAAGGGTTTGAAATTTGTCCCTTCTAGGAGATTTGCCCTAGTGGATACATGGAAACAGGTGAAGTTATTTGTAAGGAAACTGAATCTGGCAGTTTATTTTAGTGGTAAAGCAAAGAGTATTACTGGTCCTAATATAAAAGTAGAAGTTGAAAAGAAAAACACTTTTAATCCCCCATTACTACCTACATTAAATATTTTTGGGAAAACTACAGTGAAGAATTGTATAAACCTGAAACTGCCCCCAAAAAATACACATATGGTCATCCTAATTTAACAAGGAGGGAGAGAATTATTTTGGGCCAACTTAAGAAGGACAACACAATAAGAATTATGGAGCTCGACAAAGGAGGCGGTATAGTCATGTTTAACACCCATGAGTATTCTAAAGCTAGGTTTGATTTAGCAAATGATGAAGACACCTATTCAGTACCTTCCATGAATGACAAATATAAACCACAAAAGAATCGATTATTTTTTGGAAGAATACCTTTTAGAACAAAGAATTACCATCAAAACTTATAATTTTTTGAGGGTTAAATTTCCTATGATCGCAACCCTTTTGGGGATTCCTAAGGTTCACAAAGACCCCTTGAGCCCCCCATTTAGACCAATAGTTTCAGATAGGGGTTCCAAAACGTATTCGATTGGGGTCTTTATTGATAGACCTTTAACCCATTTATAGGTGGCATTCACCACATAATCAAAGATTTGTGGGATTTTCTAGGGTGACTAAAAAAATAAATTTGGTCAAGAAATCTGATTTTTGTGACAACTGATGTAGTGGACCTTTTTTCTTCTATCCTGAAAGAAGATGGGTTGAAATATTTTATGACAGCTTGTTGAAATATACTTCCTTCTCCCACAACCACACTAATCTCATTGTTGAGTTAACGAGTTTGGTTTTAGATTTTAATTTTATTTACTTCAAAGGGGAATACTACAGACAAACCAAGGGAGTAGCAATGGCTCCTGTGCCCTGATTTATGTTGATCTAGTGTTAGCAGATTGGGAATCAACACACATTTTCAAAGGGGGAGGGTGGCCTAATGGTTAAGGTGTTTGCCTTACAAACAGAAGACGTGGGGTTTGAGTCTCACAAGGGATAAATGGCTAAGCTTAAATGGCTTGCAAGGGCAGTTAGCTTAGTACTAATCTATGAACTTATAAAGGATTTTATTTTAAGTACATTAAATTATACGTTAGATTTTTGGACATGTGTTTATTTTATGGAATGGTCCTGTGGGAACAATAGTAGAATTTTTGAACTATTTAAATCAATTATCCAGTTTTTTGAAATTCACATATAATTTTAATGGGGAAGGAATTAATTATCTTGACACTTTTACTGAACATAACACTAATGGTTTTAAGCCAAAAACTTTTAGAGACCCAACTTTCAGTAATTGTGATTTAGATTTCTCTAGTTGTCATCCTTAAAGTCAAAAGAAGAGTATTTTAAAAGGTCAATGTATAAGGGCAGCTAGGATGACATCTCATTTCGAGGAGGCTTGCAAGGAAATATCTCTTATAGGACAAATGTTTTTAGACCAGGGTTATCTATTGTCTTTGGTTCAAGACGTTTGTAGTTTTGTAAAGTCACAATGGAGGTTAAAATATAAACCCCTGTTGAGTGAAAGTACTTTAGAACAGGGGAAGGAAGAGAATCATGATAAATTTGATGGAGCCCTAGTTGTTCAGTACGGTACCTATTCAAGGAGGATTAGAGATATGATAGGCAAAAATTGGAACATTATTAGAGGCAATCCATACCTTCAGGAATTTTTTGGCAATGAACCCACATGTGTGTACAACACAGGTCCCCATCTCAAAGCTGAATTAGAAAAAAGTGGAAATCAAAGGAATATTAATCTTAATAGGAAGGGAACATCTAAATGTGGGGCATGTTCTCAATGTCCCTTTATTCTAGAGGCAAATAAGTTAACACTAGACAATGAAGCAAAATCTGCAGTTTGGTTTGCTAGAGGGAAATGTCACACAAAAAAGTGGTCTGTCTTGCAGTGTGTGGCAGTTCTGCATTTTACGTTGGCAAAATTGAAAGGTGCCGTATGAAGAGGATTTATGAGCACCTTTATCATGTTAACAGGCACAATGATAACAACGCTTTGTATAGGCACTCTCTTAACTGCCCAAGCTTTTGTAATTTTAATTTTGCAATTTTAGAACACATTCAAGGGGATCCAAGAGGACGTGACTTGAAAAACAAGTTAGAAGAAAGGGAAGCCATTTGGCAAGTTAAGGTAAATGCATAGACCTTCCCTGGCATTAATGATAACATTTCGCTCCAGCCATTTCTAAACAAAAGATCAATGTATCTTTTACGGTTAGACTTTTAAAGTTGTCTGTTTAGTATTCCTTTTTAGGTTATTGTAGGGTTGCATGTGTATACAAATACACATACATTTTTTTTGGTTATTTTTAACCTGTAAGGGGGCATTTTATTGTGAACAGTTAATGGTATTTTGTTTCTTTAATTCATAATTTGATTTTAGCTATTTAAGGGCTTTGCCCAGTATTATATAAGGAAATCCCTTTTGTTAAAAAAATAATTCTGATGAAGTCCTGGTTTTAATGGGACAAAAGCGCTCAAATTTTATCTTTTAACCTATGGGTGTTTTAATAAAATTGTTTGTTGGGTCTTAACGTGCTTTTAGAGTCAGTGTCCACCTGTACGATACATTTTTCTAGTTGCGAAAAAACCATCAAGCTGTTGCATTTCCAATTTAGTATAATTGTGAATAATGAGTGAAACACACCAAAGTGAAGGGCAAGAAACAATTTATCTCAGGAAAAAACTACAGTTTACTAGTAAAAAAAATCTGATGAAAAGGGAAATTACAGTTGTGTATCTACCATAAATGTAGATGTTCGAGTGTATTCACTGTTGCAGTCATTACACTTGGGTTATCCTGCTGGCAGGCTACCCGCAGTCGGCCTGAATTCCAAAGTCTTGGTCCGGCGTCGGTTGCTGTCATCTCTTCCCTGACATCAGTGCGACAGGGGTATAAAAGATGCAGCCGACGCCATTTTCTTCAGTTTTTCTTGCCCCAGATGTCAGGTGCCCCCAAAAGGGTAGGCTGTAAAAAATTATGATCATAAAAAAGCATGCACATAACCTTCATCTACAAGCAAATAAACCACATAGGCTGTATAGAATAGATAGGTACAAGTCCCAACAAAGCAAAAAGGAGGATGGTGGGAGGGTAACCTGGACTGCAACAGTGAATACACTCGAACATCTACATTTATGGTAGGTACACAACTGTACTATGTTCATCAAGTTTCACTGTTGCAGTCATTACACTTGGGTTGAATCCCAAAGCTGAGTTTGGGCAGCTGGGCCTAAATAGAGTTTGGAGTGGCTATGAGGCCCTGCAGAACTGCAGTGGCAAAGCCTGCCCTGGATTTAGAGTAGAGAGGTAAATGGTAGTGCTTTGTAAAGGTGTGCACTGAAGTCCATGCTGCAGCCCCCAAAATATTCTTGGTTGGTACTCCTCTGAGGAAGGCTGCTGAAGTGGCTGCTGCTCTGGTAGAATGTGGCCTAATGCCCTTGGGCACTGATTTGCCATGTTGTGAACAGCAGAAACAAATGCAGTGGCCTATCCATTTTGAAATAGTCTGTTTTGAAATGGCTTTTCCTTGGGAACCTGCAGCATATGCCAATAAGAGTTGCTCAGTCTTTCTGAAGGCTTTAGTCTTGTCCAAGTAAAAGCGTAGCTGTCTGTGTATGTCCAAAGTATGCAGAAGTCTCTCCCCCTTATTCTGTGGGTTTGGATAAAAGGTAGGCAAATGTATGGTTTGGTTAAGAACCACACTGGACACTACCTTAGGCATAAATGTTGGGTTTGTCCTTAGAGAAACCCTGTCCTGATGAAAAATAATAAAAGGTTCCACAGCCATTAATGCCTGTAACTCTGAGACTCTTCTTGCTGAAGTTATTGCTAAGAGAAGAGTGGTTTTCCATGACAAGTATTTTATCTCTGCTGTACTGGCAGGCTCAAAAGGAGGCAGTGTGAGTTTTTCCAAGACAAAATTGAGGTCCCATGTAGGTATTGGAGCTCTCTTTGGAGGCCTTATGTTTTTGGCCCCTCTGAGAAATTGTCTTAGCAGTGGATGAGAAAAAATAGGTGGGTCCGTATTGTAATGAGCTGAAATGGCAGAGGCATAGATCTTAATTGTTGAGAAGGATAGGCCTTTGTCCAGCATCTCAGTTAGATATTGCAAAATCTGAGGAATATTTGGTTCAAGCGAGTCAATTCCCTGCCCTTGGTTCCAAGCACTGAATCTCTTCCCTTTTTCTGCATATGATTTTCTGGTGCTGGGCCTCCTGGCCTCCAAAATAACATCCATAACTGCTTTAGAGAGAAGTGTGTTCTGAATGATTACATTATCCGCCATGCAGCCAGATTTAGGGTTCTGAGTTGGCTGTGCAGGATCTGACTGTTCTGTTGGATCAGCAAATGAGGTATTATAGGCAATGTCCAGGCTGGGCCTTGAGACAAGCTCTTTAGTACTGGGTACCAGTGCTGGCGTGGCCAGTCTGGGGCAATCAGTATCATTTTTGGCTTCTCTTGTCTGACCTTTAGGAGTAGCTTGGAGAGGAGAGGCAGAGGAGGGAAGGCATGTACTGTAAGGGCTTTCCAGCTGAAAGAAAGAGCGTCCACTTTCCATGCTTGCTTGTGATAAGTCCGACTGCAGAATCTCTGTAGCTGGCAGTTGTGAGGGGAAGCGAATAGATCTATGTCTGGGCATCCCCATTTCCCTGTTAAAATGTTGAAGATTTGTGGGTCCAGTTTCCACTCATGAGGATCCATGAGGTTTCTGCTTAGTTCGTCTGCCAAAGTATTTGTCTTTCCTGGCAGGAACTGTGCTTGCAGATGTACTTGAAAAGTCAATACTGTGCTCCACAAAGTCATGGCTTGCCTGCAGAGGGGGTAGGAATGTGTGCCCCCTTGCTTATGTACCACGTGACTGTAGTATTGTCCGTCTTTATCAGTAGTTGTCCTGGATGAAGTAGGTCCTTGAAGGCTGTCAGGGCATTTTGTACAGCTAGCAACTCTTTTTGATTGATATGAAGATGCATTAGGTTTGTGGGCCATGTACCCTGAATACATTTTCCTGCCATGTGCGCCCCCCGGCCCCAGGCATAATCTGATGCATCTGTTGTTAGTGTCTGCCTGGCAGTGGGTAGGGTGAATGGCTTTCCCTTGTTGCGGTGACAGGCCTGTGCCCACCATTGAAATTCCTGTTGGAGGCAGGGAATAAGAGTAATTATTGTTTCCAGGCTGTTGCAATGTTGAGTCCAAACAGTTTTTAGATACCAGTGTAGTTTCCTCATATGCAGTCTTGCATATGGAATTAGTAGAATGCAGGATGCCATGTAGCCCAGAGCCTGCAGAATTTTTCTTGCAGATAACTGGGTCTTTGTTGCCAAGTCTTTGAAGTAAGAAGTCAGATGCCTTTGTTTGTCTGGCATGAGATAAGCCATCTGGGCAGTTGTATTTAAGCTTGCACCCAGGAATATTATCTCTTGAGAGGGTACTAGTTTTGATTTATTTTCGTTTACTGTGTACCCTAGGCAAATTAGTAATCTTTTTACAAACACCAGATGCTGTAGTAAAATATCTTTGTCCTTTGCTTGAATAAGGCAGTCGTCCAAGTAGGGGTATATCTGAATTCCTCTTTGTCTGCAAAATGCAATTACTGGTGCCAGGCATTTTATGAAGACCCTGGGCGCAGTAGATAAGCCAAAGGGCAGTGCAGATAATTGGTAGTGCAGTGAGCCAGCTATGAATCTGAGGTATCTTCTGCAAGACTGTCTGATAGGGACATGCAGGTATGCCTCTTTGAGGTCCAAAGTTACAAGCCAAGCCTTCCTGTCCAGCATGGGTAGAAGCTGCTGTAGAGTCCACATTTTGAATTTTGGGACGTCCAGAAAAGTATTTAGAATAGACAGATCCAGAATTGGTCTCCAGGCTTTGTCCTTTCTTGGTACTAAGAAAAGTCTTGAGTAAAATCCTTGTCCCTGCTCTTGTTGTGGCACTGGCTTAATAGCCCCCATGTCCATGAGAGATGAAACTTGTTTTTGTGCCTCTTGCCATTAATTGTGTGGCAGGTCTGGCATGCCTCTTGCCTTTGGAAGGGTGTGAAACTGTAACCTGTAACCCTGAGAGACTACATTTAAGACCCATTTGTCCTGGGTGATTGTGTGCCAGTTTTGTGAAAAAAGTGCTAGCTTTCCCCCTAAAGGTGCTGCCAAAAGGTAAGTGCTTGGCATTGGCAGAGGGAAGTCATTGGGACTGTTTTTTATAAGGCTGTGATTTGTCTTCTCTGCTTTTGGAAGTAGAAGCACCCCATTGTTTGGGCCTGTATGAGCCCTGGGGCTGTTGCCTGCCTCTAGGGCGTCTGAATCTGTCTCTTTGTAGTCTGACACTGAAAAGGACCAGTTCTTAGAGGGCCAGTTTCTGCTAAATCTGGGTGGCTGTACCTGTAAGAAATCCTTTACTGCCTGCATACATTTTGCCTTATCCTCCATTTTCTTTAACACCTCCTCTGCCTTAACACCAAACAAAATATCATACTGTAATGGAGCATCCAATAATTTTGCTTTAACATGATCAGGCAGAGTCTGTTCCTTTAACCAAGCATGCCTTCTAATAACAGAACCTGTAACAGCGGCCCTTCATGAGGCCTCCGGTGAATTATAGCCACATTGCAAAGTATGTTTTCCTACTTGTTCAGGTGCATGCATTAATCCTGCAAATCTTTGTTCTCAGAACATTCAGAATTTGTCAACATTTTTTGTTTTAACAAAGACATTAAGTATTGCTGATATTTGAGCATATGAAACTGACAATTTAAAGCCCTTACAGCCAAGGTAGCAGAAGTGTAAACTTTTTTCCCCCATCTGTCCAAAGCCCTAGAATCTCTGTCTGAGGGGACAGGGTTTTTGGCAGAAGCAGCCTTGACCCCTTTGGGACCCTGTGAGATAGTTTCTGGGTCAGCAGCAGGGTTTTTGTAAAGAAATTTATGGGAGTCTGGTACCCTGTAGTATCTGTCTGGCTTAGCAGGGGCAGGAGATAAAGAGTCTCGAGACAGGCCAGACTCTGAAAAAACATCATCTACTATGTCTAGGACAGGGGGAATTGCAAGAGGTCTGTGCTGAGGAAGTAAAAGAAAATCTCTAAGTCTTTTCTTAGAATCGGAATAATCCTGGCTCCCCCAATGGAAATGCTCCCTCATGGTATGCAGGGTTTTCCCAAAAGAATAGTCTTCAGGAGGAGAAGCTGAAGGAATAGAGTCTTCAGCATCAGAATCCTCATAGGGAGGAACAGAATATCCCTGATCAGAAGAGGAATCAGAGGAAATGGAAACCTGATCAGAGGAATCGTATTCAGTGTCTTGCCTAGGCCTCTTATCAGGAGGGGGATGGGAACCCCTGATCAAAGTAATTAGGTCTTCGGCCATTTTGAGCATCTGTTTCTTAGGCATAGAAGCCTGTCCTGGAGAATGCTGTACTGGTTTCCTTGTCTTTAAAACTGTTTTAGACTTTGTCTTGGACGCTGAAGAAGGCTTTATATAAAGCTGTGTAGGTCTGAAGACACCCTCAGAAGCCGGTGCCTGCTCAGCGGCTCCGGACCCATCTGAGGGATTAATTTCCGAAGGGCCAATACCTTGAGTATCCAGAGGTCTAGCTGTCTCCACGTGGGAGTCGGAGGCGGCCTCTGGCTCTGAGGTAGCGGGAGTCAGGGGCTGCGAAAGTACCTCACTGAGCACCGGCGACTGGCCTAGAAAAGGCTTCTTCGTCGGTTTTGGACCTCGGATGCTTGTCCTTGTCTTTATCCTTGCGTTTTTTATGAATTCCGGTCGTCGGTTGTTCCGACACCATTATGTAGTTAAACCTTCTGCCAAAATAATGAAAAGCAAAATCGTACCGACACTTAATAATGCGTTGGTTAAATCTAGCACAAAACCGACAACTAGCAACATCGTGGTCAGGGCCTAGGCAAGGAATACAGTAAGAGTGGAAATCCTTATGAGGTATTTGCTTCCCACAAGAAATACAATTGTTAACTTTTTCTGACATCGGTCTGGAGCAAGAAAAAAGTTTCCCCAAAAGGGTACTTAGCTTTATTGAAGACTTCGGATCTGAAATTCGATTACGAAAATCTCAGGAGTCGGCCGAGCGGCACTTGCGAACTGCTTTTGCTTCGGGCACCACGCGGCAAGAAAGACTGAAGAAAATGGCGTCGGCTGCATCTTTTATACCCCTGTCACACTGACATCAGGGAAGAGGTGACAGCAACCGACGCCGGACCAAGACTTTGGAATTCAGGCCGACTGCGAGTAGCCTGCCAGCAGGATAACCCAAGTGTAATGACTGCAACAGTGAAACACAATGAACATCTACAAAGGCACTGTAAAAGAATTATGATTTTAGGGAGAAAGTTTTATTTTAAGGATTATCGACTTCTGACAAATAAATGCAGTCAATTTTATATTCTACAAACATTCTTGCCTTCGTATATTCACATACATTTCCCAAATCCATCAGATGTGGCAATGGAATATAAAGGCTGCTTTGGTAAGGCTAGTTAACATGCATAAATGCTTGGAGGAAAAAAATACCAGAATTAACATAACACTGGTAATGTAATTTCTGGTTAAAGGCTTATAGTGCATGCATATCTGAACTGCTTCTTACTGAAGTTGGTGCGCCTTGTTTGCTGTGGCATAGACTGGATTCGAGCCTGCTGGATCTAGCGTTGTTTTTGTAACTTGAGCACTAATCTAGACATTCTCTAAAGTATTCAATTGTATTTATTACTGCTTGGTTGTAACTTGATTAAAGTGTAGCTATCATTCTAAGCCTTTTGGATTAAGCACTTGGGCTTCAGACCAGTTGTTTTACATTAGGAAGGTTTGTGGCAAGCACTGTGGTGGCAGGACAGGTAGCTTTCATCCTTCTAAGTTGGGAACTGCTGATTGAGAGCCCAGTGTCCAAGTATATTAGTTCTGGTTTAGGCACTTGGGCTTCAGGCCAGTTATTTTACATTAAGAAGGTTCGTGGTCTGCACTCTTGTGGGAGAAGAGGCTGGACTCTGCCCTTCTGAGCTGGGAATTTCTGGTTAGAGGTTTATAGTGCCTGAATATTTGAACTGTATCTTACTGAAATTGGTACACCTTGCTTGCTCTAGCATAGACTAGATCCAGGCCTGCTGAATCTAGCTTTGTTTATATGCTTGTTGTTTGTTTGCTTGTTATTTCCCTGGAAGCTAATTCCACCTAATACGCGGCTTCTAAGCGCTTCTGTGGATCACTAGTGATATCTGCATTGCTTACTGTACTTATTTCCTTGTTTCACTTGAAAGAAAGTTACTGTTTGTCGTTTTTGCATTTAGTTACTTGTAACACATTGCACTCAAGTTACCTGGCACTTGCTCACTAAAGCTATTATATAAGTCAGCACTAAAAATTAAAAGCACTACACCCTCACTCCCCACTGGCCCTTGTTTTCAATTATTAAGGAATTCCCAATATTATTCTAGCATGTCCAAAGGTCAGTTGTCAATCTCCTCTCCGGTCCAGCTGGTGAATCTGGGAATCTTGAGGCAATGTTATAACTGCCTCATGTACACAGACAACCCTCTCCTCCTCCCACATAACACAAATACTTGCGAGAGATGCAGCTATTTAGCCAAACTGGAGGCTGAGCTCTCTCAACTCAGGACAGGCAAGACCAGACAGGAGGAGAAGGCAACTACACACACCACAAAACCAGCCTCACATAATGCTACCACACCACTGAATCAAACACATAAACACACAAAGACATACTCGGAGGTTCGGAGTAAAAATTTACCTAAACAGCAGAGGCCT
Organism: Protopterus annectens; assembly: GCF_019279795.1. Taxonomy (NCBI): domain Eukaryota; kingdom Metazoa; phylum Chordata; order Ceratodontiformes; family Protopteridae; genus Protopterus; species Protopterus annectens. Next base: position 617,817,925 of record NC_056737.1, read on the forward strand.
CCAAAGCAGACACCCAAACAACTGCTACCTCAAGACATCCCACAAGCAACACATAAACCACAAAAGCAGTGTGCAAAGCAGTCACAGCCCTTAAAGCCAAATACAACACCAAACATACTTGTCATAGGTGACTCCATAGTCAGACACACTGACGTCCCACTCACCAGGCTGAACAAGGAGAGGGTCACAGTAAGCTGCCTATCGGGTGCTAGAATCCACCACATAACACAAGCACTCGGGTCACTCCACAGCAAGTACAAATATGACACAGTCATTGTCCATGCTGGTGTGAACGACCTGAGACGTACCTCCCTGGACTACATGGAGACAGAGGAGCTCTCTGATTATGTAGCCCAGGCAGGTATGACCCTAACCCTGAGCAGTATCCTTCCTTCACCAAGAATGATGCCACAATATAGAGACAAGATGATCAGCTTTAACAATTGGCTTAATGTCTGGTGTCATTCAAAGGGGATCCAGTGTCTGTCTGCCTGGGATGACATGCTTGACAAGCCACGCTGCTTAAGGGACGGCTTGCACCTGTCACCCTGGGATTCCGGATATTGGCTAAGGCTCTTGCCACCCCTATAGTGCCTTTTTTAGGCAAGGCTCAAATTCTAAACCTACCACCCTAGAAAACAAAAATGGGAAGAAACTGACGGTAATGCTGCTCAATGCCAGAAGTCTAAATCTCAAAATGCACGCACTCGAGGCCCTTCTCAGTATGGAGAACATCGATGTCTGTGCTGTAACTGAAACCTGGTTCAAGGCTCCTGAGAGCACCCCGGCACTATTAGGTTTGACCTCATATCATGCATTCCGGCCCCAAAACCCGGACCACACCACAAAAGGAGGGGCTGTATCCATATTCATAAAGGATACCCACAACTCCAGGTTGGTGGCAAAGCACGAAGCTTCGGAAACCATCCAGGTGCAACTAACCTTAGGCAAAACTGCTCTACAAATTGTAGCATGCTACAGGCCACCCCTCTCAAACTCAGGAACACCACACAGCCTTCCTGAAGACACTGGAGGGTATAAATGTATCTCCAAACACCATCATATTGGGTGACTTCAACTACCCGAATATAGACTGGGAACATTACTCAAGCCCTAACTTTCTAGCCCAACGGTTCCTGGAGTTCATAAATTCAAATGCCATGGAACAGCTAGTCACTGTTCCCACGAGAGGAGAAAATATACTAGATCTCATTATCACAAACATGGGGACAAAATGCTCCACACCGGAAGTATATCCCTCATTGGTGAGATCTGATCATAAACTAATCTCACTGGAAATCCACATCCCGCCCCCACCCCAAACAAAAAAGACCACAGTGAAGAACTTCTCTAAAGCAAACTTCACACTACTCAAGACTGGTGTGGTATCCTTCAAGGCCCCTGAGACAGTGGAAACCACAACCCAAGCTGTGGAAGCCCTTACAAATGCCTTCTATGAACACCTTCAGGACTGCATGGATCAGGCAATCCCAAATAAAACCAAGACTCTTTCCACAAAGGGCAAATGTCCAGTCTGGTGGACCCCAGCCATTAACAAACTTTACAATAAGAGGAGAAAGCTATTACATGATAGAACAAAATCCATAAAAGGAAGTCACCCTGATCATTATTAGTAAAAAATACGAGCACTCATAAAATCAACTAAGGCCAATTTTGAGAGAAAAATTGCCATGGATTCAAAGGACAATCATAAGGCCTTTTTCAGCTATGTTAGGAACCTGGGTGGAAACTCCCAGATATGCTCAGAATTAGTCCAAAATGATACAAAAATCACTGAACCCACAGACATTGCCAACATACTGGCAGACAGGTTCAGTGCAAACTTCACCCCTCTCCCCTAAAGGAGAGATAACTATCCCAGCGGAGTGTAGCCTCCCAGACATCTCAAATGCGCAGGTGAAAGCTGCTCTCTCTAAAGCTAAAAACACAGCATCAATGGGACCGGATGGTGTCCCCGGCTGTGTGCTACACGAGCTAAATGAGGAATTAAACCCGCACATAAGGCAGCTGTTTAATCTCAGCCTTACCACAGGATACGTGCCCAAGAAGTGGCATACGGCAACTGTGGTCCCACTCCACAAAGGTGGTGCCTCTACGGACCCTGGTAATTACCGCCCCATAAGCTTAACAAGTCTAGTCTGCAAAGCTATGGAGAGGATCATAATGGAGCTCATAAACAAAGATATAGAGGACTTGCAGACATTGGACCCGACCCAGTTTGGCCGTCAAGGGAAGATCATGCCTTTTGAACTTGGTCGACTTCTTCGAAACAGTCACCAAGGCCATTGATGAGGGAAAGGCAGTCCATACAGCCTACCTTGACCTTGCAAAGGCTTTCGACACAATATCCCACTCGGGTATTGTAAAAAAACTTACCAGCTTAAATGTAAACCCATATGTCACAAGATGGGTTGCAAACTGGCTTAAGGACAGAACCCACAGGGTTAGAGTTGCTGGCGCTATGTCAGACTCCAAGCCGGTCACAAGTGATGTCCCACAGGGCTCGGTCCTTGGTCCCCTATTGTTCGGCATCTACTTCTCAGAAGTACAGGCCAACATGGGAGGTCTTTGGCTGACAAAGTTTGCAGACGACTGCAAACTGGGCGCCATAGTGGAAAGTGCATCGGACACGGATATCCTTCAGAAGGGACTCACGGAAACAGATAGCTGGTGCCAGAGCCATGGCCTGAAGTTAAATGCCAAAAAATGTATAGTCATACCCTTCGGGGAAAAACAAGGTAACCCCAAGCTACCATATAGGTGGCAATCCACTAAGCACAGAAGAGGTTATCAGGGACCTGGGGACCCAGGTTGACAGTGGCCTTTCTTTTGACACTCACGTTGCTAAAGTGGTTAGAAAGACCTTCTACATTGCCCACCTGATCATGAAGGGATTCACATCCAGATCTAGTGAGGTCATTGTTCCCCTGTACTCTTCACTTATCAGACCAATGATCGAGTACAATGCCCCATTCGGGATGTATCTCGCCCGACATCTGCAGCAATTGGAGAGACCCCAAAAGTTTCTCACCAAAAGGATAAAGGGACTCCAAAATCTGTCATATGCTGCCAGATTGAAGAAACTCCAGCTCTATTCAGTCGCATACTGTCTGCTCAGAGGTGACATGTGCCTGACATACAAGGCCATGTCCAACCCGGAATTAATGGACATGCTCCACCTCAAAAAATCCAAATCCACCAAAACCACTAGAGCAAGCGACTTAAACCTTAGCACGGATATAAATAGGACGTGCTGGAGGGATAGATTTATCACTCAGAGACTCCCTATGCTGTGGAATAGAGTCCCGGTCCATGTGAGGCAGAGCACCTCGCTGGCTCTGTTCAAGAGAAATCTTGACCTGTGGATGGGAGATCGTAGGTTTACCCCGGGAATCATCTCTGTGTCACTGCTGGACAGAGGCACAACAAACTAATGGGTACAGTATTTTTTCATATAAGGGGTGGTGTAAGCCACAAAAATTCGGGCTAGGCTTATAAATGCCTTGGGGCAGATAGCCTAGTATAAACCTATGAACCTATGAATAATGAAAGCCATAATAATTTGCTTATCTCACCTGTCTGCCTTTGACACAGACACAGAATGAATTGTTCAGTGAAATAAGAAAAGAAATCACAGTTTACGCAGTTGCACAAAGTTCTTCTGGCAATGCAAGCCACAAGCACACCAAAACAAGTAGGAGGTTTTTTGTTTTATGTAAGCATGAGAAATACGAACATACTAGCATGGACAGGGGTTCAGACTTAAACACCTCAGAAGACTCGATCTTCCTCTAAATCCACAGCAACAAGTGAGTAAAAAAAAATAAACTCGAATCAAGAACTTGTTTGATCGTTTACCTTTTAACAGCCAGAAGAGCTGATAATTTTGCACAATAATGTTTCTCACTGTTCAGATCACCAATTATACAACTGATTCAATCATGAAAATGCATAATAAATTGAGAAAAGAGACAACACACCCATTTGAGGCTTATACTAAATAAGATAACCGCAACTTAATACTTAAAAACAGAAATAACATACAGGCCATCCTTATAGATATAGGCCAGTTAAAAGTAAGCTTCTGCCCTGAACATCAAATTGATCACATCACAGAAAATAAAATCACGCACAGACGTCCAGATATGGAAAATTTCTTAATACAAAAAATAAGGCAACAAATGAGGAATATGCAGAAGAGGATGAGCACAGTAGAAGTTAAACAAATAGAAAATTAAGTTATAGATTAGCAAAAAAATGAATGATTTAATGTACAGCCAATATCACACTATAACAGAACAATGAGTGCTCAGATTAAAGAGGAGCAAGTGAAGTGGGAGGCATCTGAAGATGATTTGCCAAATGGTGGTGATCTGGAGCCGTCTGTAGGAGACCAGTATGAAAATCCAATTGTCGCTGCATAGCAAGAGAAGGAGCAGAAAACAATGACAACCCTGAAACAGGCGGAGTGATGGATCAACATGTTATCATATGAAGGGGCAGCAGATGAAGCAGGGTGCATCTGAAGAGGATACATCATAGGAAAATATTCTGGAACTTTCTGTAGAATACTTACAAGAAACAGAGAGAAAAGAAAATTCTCTCAGTCAAGATGAAAATGATCTAAGGGAAGACCTGCTTGATGTAATACAGATGTATAGACATATTAAGATAGATGAACGAAATATATTACAGAAAGTAAATAACACACAAAATGTTAGAAGATTGGTAAAACAGATGAACACAGTAATCAGGACTATTAAGAGAAATTCACATGTTGTTGTTGTTGTCTTTCGGCTTTTCCCGGTCAGGGATCGCCAAAGCGGAACTCTGATCCCCTAATGATTGGCAGTAGATTTTGACAAATGCCGAGGTGCCAGCTCGACGTTCAACCTTCATCGAAGAAATAAGATATATTACTGTGCAGCTAAACTAATAACAGATAGTGTTACCACAAAAACACAGCAATTAAGAAAAGAAAGGGAACAAGTAAAACACCACCACAGAAGAAGCAACGAATAAAGAAAAATACAAAGCCATTAAGACAAGCATCACCACTGTTAGAAGAATACAGAAAACGGAACAGGTCACTAAAATACTTAGATAGACATTGTAAAAGCAACACACATTATCAAAATAGAGGAGGATCTGTCAGACAATACTTCAGCATAAGCAGAAAAACTTAGATGGTATGCAGATAAATATAAAGGAAAAGTACACAATAAGCAATTCATTGATAGGCTCATGGGAAACTACTAGGCTAGCTGCCTTGTGCTCAAATTAACCTAACCCATTTGTTTCAAATTGGCCTTACACATTCCATGGAGGCTAATTATAGATTATCCCTAATGAGAATAACTGGGATCATACCATAGGTAATCTGAGGGAACACTTGCATGGGATAAAGCATTTAGGCACTGCCTCTGTCCATTAACAGTACAGGGACCATCCTGGATTGTTTTCTGTTTCCCATCCATAGATTCAAGTTGCACTTGAATATGTATAGGGATGAACTTTAATGTGGATGGGAAGTCTGCTCCAGAGCAGCAGTATCCTCTGTGAGATACATCTGTCCCTCCAAACCATTCTGTTGATGATCTAAAAGACTAGGAGATCCCTAGACCGAGTACTTCTGATGCCATTAGATTTCTGATGTGCAGCAAATCCATCAGTATTGGGTTGGAGGATACCTTGTATGCAAGACTCAGGTTCCCTTTTAGAAGTCTGCAGGATACCGAGTTGGCCCACATAGGACATGTCATTTAGACGTTGTATTGCTTTAGTAAGGTATCTCTGGACATTCCATCTGGGCATATGCATACCAAAGAGAGCATTATAGTCAATGACTGATCTTATGAGGGCCGAGTAAAGGGGGACAATAACATCCCTTGACACAGTCCCTTTGTTTATAAGCTGCGCAATATTGAAGGGCTTCCTTAAGTGTTTCTTTTTGATGACACAAAAAGATTTATACAGAACTGGAAAACAAAGCAAATGGAATAGAAACACCACCAAAAACAGAGGTCTACAGATTTTGAAGAAATATTTATAAAGACCTGTTAAACATAAAGATGCTGAATGGATAGAAGAATTGGAACAAACAATGAGGAGTCCTAATGTAGAGAAAGTACAGTTGGGTACACTTGCCATAAATGTAGATGTTCGAGTGTATTCACTGTTGCAGTCATTACATTTGGGTAATCTGCTGGCAGGTAGCCCTCAGTCGTCCTGATTGACAAAGGCTTGGGTCCTGGGGTATAAAACATGCAGCCAACACCATTTTCATCAATTTTTCTTGCCCCAGATGTCAGGTACCCCCAAATGGGGAGCAATATATATATATATAGATATATATGTATATAATTTAAAAAACAAAAAATATACCTCCAAACAAAAGCAAATACACCAAAAATGCTTTTAAGCATAGTAAAAGAAAGTAGAGGTATAGTAAAGAGAAAAACAGGGGGCTGGAGGGTGGGTAACCAGGACTGCAACAGTGAAAACACTCGAACATCTACATTTATGGTAAATGTACACAACTGTATTATGTTCTTCGTGTTTCACTGTTGCAGTCATTACATTTGGGTAGATTCCCAAAGCTATGGCTGGGAGGATGGATTTATACAGAATTAGGAGCAGATATAAGGCCCTGCAGGACAGCAGTGGCAAAGCCAGCTCTGGATTTAGAGAAGAGAGGTAAATGGTAATGTTTGGTGAACGTACGAACTGAGCTCCAGGTAGCAGCTTCTAGAATGTCTCTGGTAAGAACCCCTCTGAGAAAGGCTGCAGAAGTAGATGCAGCCCTGGTGGAATGAGATCTGATCCCCTTGGGGACAGGTTTACCATGGTGCACATAGCAGAAACAAATACGATGGCTTATCCATTTAGAAATAGTCTGCTTTGAAATAGGTTTTCCCTCTGCCCCTGCAATAAATGCCACCAGTAGTTGCTCAGATTTTCTTAGTGGTTTTGTCCTGTTTAAGTAGAATCTACGTTGTCTGTGTACATCCAATGAATGCAGAATCCACTCACCCTTATTCTGTGGATTGGGAAAGAAAGTTGGCAGATGAATGGTCTGATTAAGAGCCACAATAGATATCACCTTAGGCATGAAAGATGGATTGGTCCTGAGAGCCACCCTGTCCGGATGAAAAATAATGAAAGGCTCCACTGCCACAAGAGCCTGCAACTCTGAGATCCTTCTAGCTGAAGTGACTGCTAAAAGGAAAGCTGTTTTCCAGGAGAGAAATTTTAAATCTGCAGTAGCAGCTGGCTCAGAAGGAGGTAGAGTGAGTTTTTTCCAAAACAAAATTGAGGTCCCATGCAGGAGTTGGTTCTCTCCAGGGAGGTCTTAAATTTTTAGCCCCTCTGAGGTACTGCTTTAGCAGAGGATGAGAAAAGAGGGGAGGCTCTGTGTTATAATGAGCTGAAATGGCAGAGGCATGAATTTTTACAGAAGAAAAAGATAGGCCCTTGTGAAGCATCTCAGTTAAATATTGCAGAATCTGAGGAATATTGGGCATTGCTGTGCTTATTCCTTGTGCTTGGTTCCAGGCACAGAATCTTTTCCATTTGCTGCATAAGAATTTCTAGTACTAGGCCTTCTAGCCTCCAAAATGACATCCATCACAGGTTTGCTAAGAGATGTAACTGGTGAAATTAGTTGAGTAGCCATTACTGTAAGATTAAGAATTTGGAGCTGAGTGTGCAGAATTTGATAGTTCTGCTGAGACAGTAGGTAAGGTGTCAGAGGCAGGTACCATGGAGGAAGGTGAGACATATTGCATAGGAGCGGGTACCAGTGTTGGTGAGGCCAGTCTGGAGCAATCAGTATCATTTTTGGTTTTTCCTGTCTGATTTTTAGTAAGACCTTGGAGAGCAGAGGCAGAGGAGGAAAGGCATAGACTGATAGGCTTTTCCAGTTGAAGGACAGAGCATCTACTTTCCAAGCTTTTTTATGATGAATTCTTGTGCAGAATTTGTCCAATTGATAGTTTTGGGGTGAGGCAAAAAGATCTATGTCTGGGCTCCCTCATTTGCGTGTCAACATGCTGAAGATTTGTGGACCCAGTTTCCATTTGTGTGGGTCCATAAGATTTCTGCTTAGTGCGTCTGCCAGTGTATTTTGCTTTCCTGGCAGGAATTGAGCTTGTAGATGTATTTGGTAAGTCAAGGCCGTGTTCCACAATGACATGGCTAGTCTGCAAAGGGGGTAGGAATGGCTACCCCCCTGCTTGTTTACGTACCACATGACTGTGGTGTTGTCTCTCTTTATAAGTTGTTGTCCTGGATGAAGATAGTCCTTGAAGGCTGTCAGAGCATTCTGTACAGCTAGCATTTCTTTCTGGTTGATATGTAGGTGCATTTGATTTGGGCTCCATTGGCCCTGAATGCATCTCCCTGACAGATGCGCCCTCCCAAGCATAATCTCATGCATCTGCAGTCAGGGTTTGGGCGGCAAGGGGTGGAATGAATGACAGTCCCTTGTTTTGGTGGCAGGCCTCTGCCCACCATAGGAACTCTAGCTGCAGGCAAGGAATGATAGGAATCATTGTTTCCAGGCTGTGACAATGTTGACTCCATAAACTTTTTAGGTACCACTAAAGTTTCCTCATATGCAGTCTTGCTTATGGAATTATTAGGATGCAGGAGGCCATGAACCCCAAGGCCTGCAGAATTTGTCTTACAGATAGCTGGGTTTTTGTGGCCACCTATGAAACCAACTATATACACCGAAACTCCGTAAAAACAAGAAAAGCTCCGTGAAACAAGCTTAAACACAGAAATACTTAAAGTAGTCCAATGATTTAATGAAGCGCTTTTCGTCACCTTCAATAAGGCAACTTCTTCAGATTACATTTCTAAAAAACAAGTTCCATTTAAATAGCATAAGTGATCACATGGTCAAGCTAAAAAAAATGTATTACTACACAACAAATAGTGCATATATAAAACATTCAACAAGCTTTAAAATACTTTATAAAATATCAAAACAAGTAGTAATATATTTTTTGAGCTTGACCATGTGATCACTTATGCTATTTAAATGGAACTTGTTTTATAGAAATGTAATCTGAAGAAGTTGCCTTATTGAAGGTGACGAAAAGCACTTCATTAAATCATTGGACTACTTTCAGTATTTCTGTGTTTGAGCTTGTTTCACGGAGCTTTTCTTGTTTTTGTGGCCACCTGTTTGAAGTAAGTCATCAATTGAAATTGTTTTTCTGGCATACAGCAAGTCATCTGGGCAGTTGTATTCAAGCTTGCACCCAGGAATGTAATTATTTGAGAGGGTACCAGTTGTGATTTCTTTATGTTTACAGTGTACCCTGGACAAGTTAGAAGACTTTTTACAAACACCAGATGTTTTAGAAGAGTTCCCTTGTTTTCTGCCTGAATTAGACAATCGTCCAGGTATGGATAAATTTGAATATTTCTTTGTCTGTAAAATGCAATTACTGGTGCCAGGCACTTTGTGAAGACCCGGGGCACAGTAGATGAGCCAAAGGGCAGTACAGAGAACTGGTAATGCAAATAGCCTGCTTTGAAGCGGAGGTATCTTCTGCAAGATTCCCCGATTGGGATATGCAGATAAGCCTCTTTTAATTCTAGAGTTACCAACCAGGCATCCTTGCCTAGCATAGGTAGTAACTGTTGTAGAGTCAGCGTCTTGAATTTTGGAATGTCCAGAAATGTATTTAGAATGGATAAGTCCAGAACTGGACGCCATGATTTGTCTTTTCTGGGTACCAGGAAAATTCTTGAATAAAAACCTTGTCCCTTTTCCTTTTCTGGTACTGGCTGAATAGCCCCCATATTCATGAGGGACATAACTTTTTTCTGGGCCTCTGCCCACTGATTTGGAGGCAGATCTGGCCATCCGTCTGGGATTGGCAATGTGTGGAAATGAAATCTGTATCCCTGGGATACTATATTTAAAACCCACTTGTCTTGGGTAATCAGTTGCCAGTTTCGTGCATGACGTGCCAGTCCCCCCCCCCCCCCAAAGGGGTGGCCAAAAGATAAGTGCTTGGTGATTGCAGTGGAAAGTCATTGAGACTGTTTACCATAGGAAGGTGCCTTGTTACTTCCAGATTTGGAGGTGGAGGCACCCCAATGCTTTGTTCTATAAGTTCCTTGTGACTGAAACCTGGAGCCTTTGGAATGTCTGGGTTTGACCTGAGTGGCTCTGGTGGGTGCTGGAAAGGACCAGTTCTTAGTAGGCCAGTGCCTACTGAACCTGAGTGGCTGCACTTATAGGAAATCTTTTACAGTTTGCATATATTTAGCTTTATCTTCCATCTTTTTCAAAACTTCTTCTGCCTTATTACCAAATAGACTTGTCCTGTTGTAAAGGAACATCCAACAATTTTGCTTTAACATGATCAAGTAGATTTTGCATCTTGAGCCAAGCATGCCTTCTTATCACAGATCCAGTTACAGCGGCCCTGCAAGAGGCCTCCAAGGAATCAAAACCACATTGCAAAGTATGTTTACCAACTTGTTCAGCTGAATGCAATAAATTCTGCAACTCTTTATTTTCCACACAGTCAGAAATAAACATCATTTTCTGTTTAAGTAAACCCATGACATGCTGCTGATATGTAAGCATATGATGAAATTGACAGTTTAAAGCCCTGATTGCCCAGGCTGCAGACGTGTAAACCTTCTTACCCTATCTATCCAGCGCCCTGGAATCTCTATCAGAAGGGGTAGGATTTTTAGCAGTAGAAGCCTTAATGCCCTTGGGACCCTGAGAAATGGTTTCAGGGTCAGCAGCAGGGTTTTTAAAGAGGAATTTGTGGGAGTCAGGAACCCTGTAATATCTGGCTGGCTTACTAGGAGCCGGAGGCAGGGAATCAGGAGCCATGCTGGATTCTGAGAAAACATCATCAACAATGTCCAGAACAGAAGGTATAGCCAAAGGCCTATGCTGAGGAAGAAGAAGGAAATCCCTAAGCCTCTTTTTAGATTCTGAGAAATCCTGACTCTCAAAGTGAAAGTGTTCCCTTAAGGTATGCAAAGTCTCTCCAAAAGAAAACCCTCAGGAGAAGAAGCAGAAGGGATGGAATCTTCTGCATCAGAGTCCTCATAATAGAATAGATAATTCCTCACCAGAAGAGGAATCAGAAGAAATAGAAACCTGATCTGAAGATTCATAGTCAGTGTCTTGCCTAGGCCTCTTAGCAGGAGGGGGATGGTTACCCCTGATCAAGGTAATTAAATCCTCAGCCATTTTGATCATTTGTTTTTTAGGCATTGGGGCCTGTACACGTGGCTCAAGCGTCAGTTTTTAGACATAGAGGAGGGGGATGGGTACCCCTGATCAAGGTAATTAAATCCTCAGCCATTTTGATCATTTGTTTTTTAGGCATTGGGGCCTATACACATGGCTCAAGCGTCAGTTTTTAGACATAGAAGTAGATTTTGGCCTTAGTTTTGAAGATGGCGTCGGTTTAATATACAAATCTTTAGGCTTGAAAACACTCTCAGAAGCCGGTGCCTGCTCAGCAGCTCCAGACCCATGTAAGGTATTGACATCCGCGGGTTCGATACTGAAAGTGTCTCGGTAGAGGCCTGTGAATCAAAAGTAGCGGGTATCAGGGGCTGTGAAAGCACCTCACTGAGTACCTGCAAACGGGCGACTGGCTTAAGAGAAGCTTCATCGGTTTTGGACCTCGATGGTCTGTCTCTTTCTTTGCGTTTTTTAGGTATTCCGGTAGTCGGATTGCTAACCGACGACATTTCTGGATAGTTAAATCTTGAGCCAAAATATTTAGAAGCAAAAATATACTGACACTTAATAGTGCGCTGACTAAATTTAGCACAAAACCGACAGCAAGGCACGTTGTGGTCAGGGCATAGGCAAGGAATACAGTACAAATGAAAATCCTTATGAGGTATTTGCTTCCCACAAGTAATATAATTATTAACTTTTACTGACATTGGTAAGGAGCAAGAAAAAGTTTCCCCAACAGGGTACTTAGCTTTAGGTTGAAGACTTAGGTTCTGAAACTTGAAAATGAAAATTTCAGGAGTCGGCCAACTGACACTTGTGAACTGCTTCTGCTTCGGGCACCACCCAGCAAAAAAAACTGATGAAAATGGCGTTGGCTGCATGTTTTATACCCCTGACGACTTGGCGTTATGGAAGAAGGGACAGCAACCGACGCAGGACCCAAGACTTTGTTAATCAGGCCGACTGAAGGCAACCTGCCAGCATATTACCCAAATGTAATAACTGCAACAGTGAAACATGAAGAACATCATGAAATTAAATTAAATAATGGCCAGAGAAACTGACACAAAATTAAGAAAAGCTCCTAGCTGGAAAACTCTAAGCCCAAAAGCAGTATCTAACTTGTGGGTAAAGGTATTAAGATCTTTACACAAAGACTTAGCCCTGAGTACGAATTACTTATATGCACATCCCAGACAGACACCAACCTGGTTAGCAACAGGAAAAATACTCCTCATCCTTAAGAGTAAACATGCAAGCCATCCTAAAAACTACAGACAAACAGCTTACCTTCTAACAATATACAAATCTTCTACTAGAGCTGATGCAAACAGAATTTATAGTCATTTAGAAAACAATTCAATTATGGCAACTAAACAAAAAGTTAACAAAAGAAAGCCAAATGGAACAAATGATCATATGTTGCTAAATAAAGCCATAATAGAGAATTGTAAAAAGCCAAGTATGGCATGGATAGCTTACAAAAAATCATCTGACAGCATTACACATTTATGGGTAAAGGAATGCTTACAGATGCACAAGATACACCCTACATTAATCAATTAAATTACAGTGATCACAAACCAGTGGCAACCCACTGTGCAGCTGAGCCATGACCAAGGGATACTTTGTTACTGTTGCTATTTTATTTTGCCCTTAACCCATTAATCTGTTTACTTAACAGATTAGGCTACAATTTGGCTCCAAGAAACAAACCTCGACTTCTTGCCTACTTTCTACAGATGACTTAAAACAAGAAGTTATGTACTCACTGTAACGTTCGATGTATGTAGTCCATTTCGCCTCATATTCTTACCCGTGGGTTTGGAGCTGAACCTCTAGGAGGTGGAGGGTTGAGCCCCAAAGGCCTTCAGGAACACCGACTCCTCCTCGGAGGGGGGTTTAGATGGCCAGTCGCCTCTCTGCTTCAAGATCTCTAGAATATCAGACAAAGAGATATCCTCAGAGGACGACTTGGGGGACCCCTCTGATTCCTCAAGGTCAGTGTCTGACGTGAGAGACTCTTCCTGGGAGTCAATGTGCTTCCTCTTGCATGTTCTTTTTCTGGGTGGCTCCTCAGGCAAAAACTCTGCGGGGCCTCCTCGGAAGCTGGTGCCTGCATCGTGGCTCTGGACCCAACTGAGGCAGAGACAGCCAAAGGCTTGGAGGACTCCGAAAGGGTCTCGGTAGAGGCCTGCATAGGTACTGAATCAGGCATCAGTGATTCCGAAAGTGCCTCACTGAATTCCGGAGAACTGGCGACCTGCTTAGCGGTAGCGTCTGAAGTCTTAGCCTTGTGCGGTCTGTCTCTATCTTTATCTCTAATCTAACATCTTTAAATGTAGATGTTTTTTCAGAGTGTCCACAGATTGTTGGCTGATGGACGCCATATTGGAATGCAAAGACGGAACACAGAAATAACGGTCTACAAAAAGAGCTCTACATCGAATGTTTTTTGCATTAAAGAGGGCACAGAACCGGCAATGGGGGACGTCGTGGTCTGGGCCTAAACAAGATACGCAGTAAGAACTGAAGTCTCGATGTGGGATCTGCTTTCCACAAGCGAGGCAATTGTTAAGTTTTTCGGACATCTGTTAGTGCAAGAAAAAAGGATCCCCAAATAGGTACTTAGCTTCAGACATTTTCAGCTGAAACTCAACTTCTGGTAGTGACCGACTTGCACTAGTGCAAACTGGTTCTGCTACGTGCTCCACGGCAAGAAAGACTGATGTAATGATGTCGGCTGCCTTGCTTTATAGTACTGATGACCTGATGTCAGACTACAGGCGACTGCAGCCGACGCAAAAAAACATCGACTCTGGTATTCGGGCCAGCCAAGGGCTACCACAGCAGGGATAACCCACAGGTGATGACTGCAACAGTGAAACACGAAGAACATCTGCTTTGACCTCCTGTAATAAAGTCCAAGCTGTAAATCAATTTGCTCCTCCACCTGTAACTCACAGTTTTGGAGTGAGTGGCTGGCTTCAAAAAAGTATTGGATCAATTGGACAAGAAAACAAGAAAAATGCTTCATGTTTATCAAATGATATATAAAAGTCAGTGCAAACAAAACTGATCAACTCTTCACCATTAATTAACACAGACTCTTCTTAAGTACAACAGGTATACAACACATGACCTAATGCTGAACAGGTCAGCTGTAAGGAACAGTAGTATCCATACAAGTAGATTAGATCTATGTATTCATGCTCAGAAACATGCACAAATTATGACAGCAGGCAAGTACTATTTAGCCACCTTAGTATGAATTATTTTGCTATATTCTGGATATTCTACTGATCTTACTTAACCAACACCATATTTATTCTTCCTTCAACCCACCATAAAACTTGCATGTTAACAATTAACGTTTGAATGCTGTCACTGTTTTGGATGTTAATACCTCTTCAGGAAATCTGTTCCAGCCTTCCAACACCCTGACAGTTTAAAAAACATCATGTTCCCCTTGTGCCTTCTCCCCTTCACTATGAAGTTTAAAAAGTTTGTTCTTGTATATATATCTTTTGTTAAATGTCTCCCTCATATCCCACATCATTTTCCTTTCTTCACGCTTGTAAAGTATTAAGATTTACTAGTCTTCATATATTTTATGATGATCACACACAGCTTATGGTGCCATTCTCTATCCTACCTCAATCCTGATATGTCCTGAAAAAACGAGGCTTTCAAAACTGTTAACAGCTCTTTAGCCTGGCCTCCTGGTGATGCCATTTCCTATATATGCTAATATTATACCTAGCCACTTTGCTGTTTTATCAGGTTGCTAACCTAAATTTACAATAATTGGAAATGAGTACTCCAGAAACATTCTAATTTGTGGTTCCCTTTTCTGCAAGTTCCTTTAACAGGTCATTGTTTCCCATGTGTTTATTCTGCATTTTTGCACCAGCAATCATTACATGCAAGCAAAAAGGCATATTTTCTGTTCCCAATATTCTGCAATATCACTCAAAAGGCATGCAAGCATGCAACACTGCTCTGCCTGTTTCCTGAGAAAAAAATGGAAAACTAATGCAAGATGCCAGTGTAAATTCAAAAAAAATGTGTGACTTTCCATCAGCTAGTCTTCAAGTGGATGTGTAGCTGACCTTCAAATGAATGGGTACTTATTAGTGGTTACAAGCAAGTAAGTGATGGCATGAATACTAAAGAGACAAATGAGGGAGGGGAAGAGAACATGGTCCATTTTCTCCCATTGGGATGGAGGGAGAAGGAAGGATTATGTACCTGTAGTGACTGGAGATATAATTCAGCAACAGTCTGAGGAATTACAAAGCCATACATGCACATCTGCTAGCAATATTGCACATTACACAGTTCTAGGATAGGGACTGGAGGCAAAGTCAGATTTATACTGGGCTTAATATATCATCACTTGCTCGGAAGTCTGTCCTCTGTGCCACATACACTACTCCATCATGCACATTAAGATGAGGATGAAAGTACAGTTGTGTACACTTACCATAAATGTAGATGTTCAAGTGTATTCAGTGTTGCAGTCATCATACCTGGGTTATCTGCCTGCAGGTAGCCCTCAGTCGGCCTGAATACCAGAGACTTAGTATTTCTGCGTCAGTTTCTGTCGCTCCAGGACTGATGTCAGGTCGTCAGGGGTACAATAGAGGCAGCCAATACCATTACATCATTTTTTCTTGCCCAAATGTCAGGTGCCCCCCAAATAGGGAGCAAAGTTATGGTGGGAAAAACACCACCAGTAAAACGTAAAGACCAACAGCTCTGTAAGGGTGAGTAATAAACAGACAGGAGAGAGAGAGAGACAAGGGGACTGGAGGGTGGGAAACCAGGACTGCAACAGTGATTACACTCGAACATCTACATTTATGGTAAGTGTACACAACAGTACTATGTTCTTCGTGTTTCACTGTTGCAGTCATCACACTTGGGTTGATTCCCAAAGCTGAAGAAAGGGTTGAGGCAGTCAAGAAGAGTGGAGGCTGGCTAGTATGCCCTGCAGGACTGCTGTTGCAAAACCCGCCCTGGATTTGGAAAAGATAGGCAGGTGGTAATGCTTGGTGAAGACGTGTACAGAACTCCAAATAGCAGCTTCCAGAAAGTCCCTGGTAGTGACTCCCCTGAGGAATGCTGTAGAAGTAGAAGTTCCCCTAGTGGAATGTGTTCTGACCCCCTGAGGGGTTGGTTTGCCATGGTGTTTGTAGCAGAAATGGACACAGTGTGCTATCCATTTGAGAATTGTTTGTTTTGAAATGGCCATGCCCTCTGCCCCTGGTGCAAAACTGACTAGTAATTGGTTAGATTTCCTGAAGGGCTTAGTCCTATCAAGGTAGAATCTGAGCTGTCTGTGCACGTCCAAGGAGTACAGGATCATTCCCCCTTTACTTTGAGGATTAGGGAAGAAGGTTGGCAAATATATAGATTGGTTGAGAGCCACACTGGACACCACTTTAGGCATAAAGGAAGGGTTAGTCCTGAGGGAGACCCTGTCAGCATGAAAAATAATGAAGGGTTCCACAGTCATAAGTGCTTGTAGCTCATACACTCTTCTAGCTGAAGTGATGGCCAGAAGCAAGGCTGTTTTCCAAGACAGGAAGTTTAACTCTGCTGATGCTGCAGGCTCAAAAGGGGGGGGGGTACCATGAGCTTTTCCAGTACAAAGTTAAGGTCCCAAGCAGGGGTGGGTGCTCTCCTTGGTGGCCTTAAGTTGTTTACCCCTCTCAGCAACTGTTTGATTAGAGGGTGAGAGGAGAGGTGGCTCAGTGTTGTAATGTGCAGAGATGGCAGAAGCATGGATCTTAATGGAGGAGAAGGATAGGCCTCAGTGAAGTAGATCTGCTAGGTAATCCATGATTAGAGGTAAGGAGGGCAATGCTGTGTCCTCTCCTTTAGACTGAATCCAGGAACAATACATTTTCCACTTATCAGCATAGGATTTCCTTGTACTGAGTCTTCTGGCTTCAAGAATGGTGTCCCACACCTGCTTGCTTAGGCAGGATTTGCAGTTGCGGATGCAAGATCTGCCCCCCCCTGCTAGGAGGGTTGGGATCTGGGGTAGGTGCCAGGGTAGCACCAGCGACAGGCTGTGCAGTAGTGGGTACCAGTGCTGGCATGGCCAGTCTGGGGCAATCAGTATTGCCCTTGTTTCTGTCCTGTCTTACCTTGAGCAATATTCTTGAGGGAAGAGGCAGAGGGGGGAATGCATAGATTGAGATGATTTCCCACTGGAAGGATCGGGCATCCACTTTCCAGGCCCTGCTGTGAGGTGTCCTGGTGCATAATTTACTGTGCTGATGACTGCAGGGAGAGGCAAAGAGGTTCACCTCTGGGGTCCCCATTTCTGGACAATAAGTCTGAAGGTGCTGGGTTCTAATTGCCACTCATGTGGGTCTAGGAGATTTCTGCTTAAACTGTCTGCCAAAGAGTTTTGTTTGCCTGGTGGGAATTGAGCTTGTAGTTGAATATGCATGTCCAAACCCATGTTCCACAGGGCCATGGCTAGCCTGCAGAGTGGGTAAGAGTGGGTTCCCCCCTGCTTGTTGCTGTGCCACATAACTGTGGTGTTGTCTGTTTTTATTAGCTGGGGTCCTGGTAAGAGTAGGGATCTGAAAGCTGTCAGAGTGTGCTGAACAGCTAGCATCTCTTTCTGGTTGATGTGCAGATGAACTTGACTTGGGCTCCACTGACCCTGAATGCACTTGTCGTCCAGGTGTGCCCCTAAGGCATAGTCTGATGCGTCTGTGGTTGGGGTCTGGGTGGTGTGGGGCTAAGTAAAGGGAAGTCCCTTGTTGTGGTTGCATGCTGCTGCCCACCAAAGAAACTCTGTCCTTAGACAAGGTACGACAGGTATGATGGTTTCCAGGTCCTGAGAATGTTGGCACCAAAGACTTTTCAAGTACCACTGAAGTTTCCTCATATGCAGTCTGGCATATGGAATTAGTAGAATGAAATAGGACATGAACCCTAGGGCCTGCAGGATTTTCCTTGTGGACAGTTGGATTCTGGTGGCCATTTGAGTGAAGTAGCCTGTCAGATAGGCTTGTTTTTCTGGAATAAGGAATGCCATCTGGGATGCTGTGTCCAAGCATGCTCCCAGGAATACAATCTTTTGACTGGGGACTTGTTCTGATTTATTTTCATTGATAGTGTACCCCAGGGAGGTTAGAAGGTTCTTTACAAATGTTAGGTGCTGCAACAGCTTTTCCTGACTGTCTGCCTAAATCAGGCAATCGTCCAAGTATGGGTAAATTTGAATTTTTCGCTGTCTGCAATAGGCAATAGTTGGAGCCAGGCATTTTGTGAATACTCTGGGAGCAGTGGATAAGCCAAAGGGAAGTGCAGAGAACTGATAATGCATAGATCCTGCCCTGAAATGGACTCCCTGATAGGGATGTGCAGATAGGCTTCTTTTAGGTCTAGGGTGGCTAACCAGGCATCTTTTGACAGCATAGGAAGAAGCTGCTGAAGGGTGAGCATTTTGAATTTTGGTACCACCAGGAAGGTGTTTAGAATGGAAAGATCTAAGATTGAGCTCCATGTGCCCTCTTTTCTGGGTACCAGGAAAAGTCTGGAATAAAACCCTTGACCTATCTGTTCTGCAGGAACAGGCTGAATTGCCCTTATGGAGAGCAGGGATTGAACTTGGTTTTGTGCCTCTGCCCACTGGTATGGAGGAAGGTCTGGGAACCCTTTTGGGGTTGGCAGTGAGTGGAAGTAAAATTTGTACCCCTGGGATACAATGTTGAGGACCTATCGGTCTTTGGTGATGGAGGTCCAGTTTTTTACATGATGGGCAAGTTTTCATCCTAGGGGCAAGAGCAGTTGGGCAGAGGTGAGGAGTGGAGTTGAGAAGTCATTGTGAATTTTTTCCATAAGGGTTGGCATAGCACTCACTGTTTTTGAAGTGGATGCACTCCATTGCTTAGATCTCTGCATACCCTGAGACTGTAATCTGGGGGGGCGGGGTCTGTTTCCCCTGGGTTTAGTTTGAGATGGCCTTGAGGGGGCTGGAAAGGACCAATGCTTCGAGGAGCAATGCCTACCAAATCCAGGAGGCTGCACTTGCAAAAAATCTGTGATTGTCTGCATAGATTTAGATTTTTCTTCCATCTTTTTAAGAACCTCTTCTGCTTTGGTGCCAAACAGATTGTCCTTGTTCAAAGGAGCATCTAGTAATTTTGATTTGACATGGTCTGGCAAGGTCTGTTCCTTAAGCCAAGCATGCCTTCTCAGTACAAAACCAGTGACTGCTGCCCTGCAAGATGCTTCGAGGGCGTCAAAGCCACATTTCAAAGTATGCTTGCTGACTTGGCTTGCAGAATGCATAAGCTCTTGTAACTCTTTATTTTCTGCACAGTCTGTAAAGGTAGATAATTTTTGCTTAATAAGTTCCATAATATGTTGCTGGTATTTCAGCATGTGAAACTGGCAATTCAATGCCCTAATGGCGAGAGTTGCAGAGGTGTATACTTTTTTACCCCATCTGTCTAAAGCTCGGGAATCCTTGTCCGACAGGGTGGGATTCTTAGCTGTAGTTGCTTTTATACCTTTAAGCCCCTGGGAAATGACCTCTGGATCAGCAGTAGGATTTTCGAAATGAAATTTGTGAGAGTCAGGGACTCTGTAGCACCTGTCTGGTTTCCTTAAAGCAGGGGGTAAAGTATCAGGAGTTAGACTGGATTCCATAAAGACATCATCCACAACATCCAGAACTGGAGGTATTACTAAAGGTCTATGTTGTGGCAAAACTAAAAATTCTCTTGAGCCTCTTTTTGGACCGAGGATAGTCCTGGCATTCCCAGTGGAAATGCTCTCTTAAAGTATGTAGGGTTTCACCAAAAGAAAAATCCTCCGGAGGGGAAGCAGAGGGAATAGATTCCTCTGCATCTGAATCCTCATAAGCAGATAAAGGCATGTCTTCATATTCAGAAACCTCAGAGTCATCAGACTCACCTGTTAGAGCTGCTGGGGACAGATCTCTTTTTCTCTTAGCAGGGGAAGGCTGGCTTCCCCTAATCAGCATAATCAAGTCTTCTGACATTTTAAGCATTTGATGTTGTGGCAAGGAAGCAGGTGCTTGAGTTTGGGTCGTCGTTTTTTTAGGCGTAGCTCGTACTCTTGGCCTTAGAAACTCAGTAGTTTTAGACAGAACTGAAGACGCAAAAGAAGTCGTCGGTTTGTGTCAAATATCGGTAGTGCAAAGAATTTCCTCGGAAGCAGGTGCCTGCACAGCGGGTCCGGACCCATCCAAGTCAGAGACATCCGCAGGTTCCGTAGTCAAAGAAGAGCCTCGCGGCATACCAGACTCTGAACAGGTCACGGAAGCAGCCTGCGAATTCATCAAAACGGGCATCAGGGGCTTCGAAAACACCTCACTGAGTACCAGTGAACTGGTGATTAGCTTAACGGATGCGTCGTCAGCAGTTTTGGACCTGTACGGTCTATCTCTGTCTTTATCCTTACATATTTTCGGAAGATCGGTAGTCAGATTGCTTACCGAAGCCATTTCGGAATACGAAGATTGAAAGCAAAGGGATTTAGTGACAGTAAGGGCCTGATGACGAATAGTTTGGACGTTGAACAAAGCACAAAACCGACAGTGAGGTATGTCATGGTCTGGGCCTAAAGAGTTGACGCAGTAAGAATGGAAATCTCGGTGTGGTATTTGCTTTCCACAGGCGAGACAATTGTTAACGTTTTCTGACATCAGTTAGAGCAAGAAAAAAGGATCCCCAACGGGGTACTTAGCTTTAGAAGACTTCAGGATGATTCAATTTGGAAATGAAAACTCAGGTAGCGGCCAACTGGCACTCATGCGAGCTGCTTCTGCTTCAGGCTCCTTGGCAAGAAAGACAGATATAATGGCATCGGCTGCCTGTTTCTATATCCCTGACGACCTGACGTCAGTCCTGGAGAGACAGCAACCGATGCAGAAATACTAAGTCTCTGGTATTCGGGCCGACTGAGGTCTACCTGCAGGCAGATATTCCAAGTGTGATGACTGCAACAGTGAAACACAAAAAACATCTGCACCAGCTCTTACAGCACAAAGCACGATAATAAGGCAAGAGAAAATAAAAAAAAGATTGGTCAGGAAGGTTCCTTGTATAACTGCTACACTCAAGTCAAAGGTTTGTGGAACAGAAAATGGTACCAAATACAGTATAAAAATGTAATTCTACTGCTATCTAAATAAAGAGAAAGGAGTGGGGTCCCACTCTGGTGGAAGACCATATTTTATCCCTTAAATTAGGTGAATCAGATGTTCAGCACGATTCTTTACTGCGACAAAAACACGTTTAGGTATGTCAATTGTGCGCCTCATACTGTTCATGGGTACATACAAGGCAATCAGTCTGTAACCCATTACAAGTCTATCCAATAACCAACATTCAAAAATTCCCTCCAGCCTCAAGGAAAACACCACAAGCGAGAAAGGGGGAGAAGTTGAGACTGCCCATTCAATTACCTTGGTTTAACTTCAAGGGTGCTACTCTGCTTGACATGTACTGGACGTTTGTTCTAGAGACATGGAAACAAACTTACATTACATGTTAAAGCAGAATGGTACCCTTGCCACTTTCTAGGCAGACCTAAATAACTGGATGGACAGTCTCAAATTCTCCCCATGGCTATCTTGTATCTCCCCTTAAGGGAAAAAACAGCCACTGTTCATACTCATGTTAATAAATCTCCACTTTCTCTCTCACCCGTGGACGCGCGCACACACACACACACAAATGTGCATACATATTAGTCTTTGACAGACTTTCATGTCACGGTGTAGTAAATTCATCTACTCCACTTTATGTACATATTGTTATTTATGTACAGCCTATATGCATCACCAAAAGACAAACTAAAACCTTAACTCAGCCACAGTGTAGCACTGTCGTTTTGCTATCTGACCCACCTGAGCTACTGAATATTGCTTGGAATATATCTTAATACACTGTATATTTTCTCAAAGTTCCTCATGTAATATCCAAGTTACACTTTCATTATGAATATCCCATGGCTTTTTAATGCAGTTAAATATATTTATCTGAATGGTGTTAACCACTATAAAACAAAACATCTCATTAAAACAGTTATTTCAGGTAGTTATTGTATGAGCAAGTACCAAGAGAGACATACAGTAGTGCATAAGAGGGCAGACAAACAATATCACTAAATTCCTAATGGAAAATGTACTACCATCTGTTATGCCCCCTCATAAAAATCCAGTTTTGTTTTATGTCTGAAAGGAAAATAATAAATAAAAATAACTTGAAAGTAACTTTTTCATTAGTTTTCTGTTCTCATCCACTTAGTTATAAGCTGATTCAGGAAACATTTCATATAACAGATCTGCATGCAGTAAAAATCAGACTTCAAACTGCAGAGGCTGAGCTGGGATTAACACAGCAAAATGGCATAATTATGTGCAGAAATTGGAAAAAAGAAAACAGTTATTTAAAAATATGCATGGTACTCTATGCCAACAGCCTGATGTTTCTTGGCATAGGAAAAACATGCAACTAGCCGAGTGGCAGACTGGCCAAAATATGCACAAAACTTTAAAAACAGCACTTTGAAAACAAATGTCATGCTTAAAACATATACTGGCAACCTTGTGCTATTACCAAAATAAAAGTAACATGCACACCATGAAGAAGTAAGAGTAATGTAGCTATGAAATACAGAAATGAAAACTTTATATCCAGAACAGATGCAACTGCAGGGTGCAAAGTTATAGATACATCTGTAATAGGGCACTTTACAAACAACAATTCCAGTGTTTAACCTTGAATGAAAAGCAAGGCAATTAGTTAATTTAGGCCAACCTGTTGTTCCTCCTGTCCATGTGATATCACCCTGCACGTCTCATACACAGAGAAGTATGATCAGGTTTCTGATAAAACACAGACTATGTTCTCAGAAATGGATGCCAATACACTGACCCTGTGAAAGGAGAGAAGCTGGAGAGACTGATTTAGAAATCCATTTTGAGAAAACATAACTAGTTGATCACGACTTGAAGAAACTTGATCATGATTCTCTGTGGTACGTGGAACTTTAGCTGCCCCAACATACTACCACTTACAGGGAGAGAGAAAAAAGAAAAAAACTGTAGGCATGCAAAGTATTTCCAACTTTGAAATTGTACGACACAACATTGCCAGAGTGACAGCAGCAAGATGCAAAATATGCCAATGATCAACCAAAAGCTGTGTGTGTCTGTGTGTGTGTGTGTGTGTGTGTGTGTGTGTGTGTGTGTGTGTGTGTGTGTGTGTGTGTGTGTGTGTGTGTGGGTGGCAAGGAGGTGTACTACATGTTTCAATGCTGCCAAATGTTTCCACTGCTGTTCTTATTCACTGCCATGTCTGTTGCATTGTATCACAACAGCATAACAAATGTATGCAGTGTGCTCCAAGTACTATATTTTTAACACAGAAAGCAAATAAATCACCTTATATACTGACGAGTAGTTATATTATCTGTCACTTATGCTCATCTTTCATAGTATCTGTGTGCTTCTGTCAGATCTACAAATCTAAAACAAAACAACTACTTTTTTCACATGCTCTGCTTAGTGCTTCTTTTGCATTTAAACTTAGATCCATAACTCATGGTTTGTCAGTTACATGCATTATACTACAGAATAATATGTTCTGCCTAAGCGGCAAGTTTCAAACCGCATGGAACCTGTTACTAGCTGCCAGCCATTCAGCACAAAGATGCTGCAATTTAGGTTTTTACTTTTCAAAAACTTGCACTTTGTACTTGTATACCTATCTATCACACACACACAAATATACATATTCAGCAAACATACTCAATATATCTGAAAACTGCAATTCATAACCATGCCCACATACAGTAAACAGAGACAATGTAGTATGTGTCCATCTTCTGCCTTCTTCTATTTCAGAATGCAAACGTACAGTCAGTGGGTGGGAGAGTGGATGTTCTGTGAACTACAAAATCGTGACATACAGCAAAAGGAATAGGATATGGTCACATCTGAGTATCTAGTATTCAGGAACACTAAAGAAGGAAAAGGAAAGGTGGTACTG
Organism: Protopterus annectens; assembly: GCF_019279795.1. Taxonomy (NCBI): domain Eukaryota; kingdom Metazoa; phylum Chordata; order Ceratodontiformes; family Protopteridae; genus Protopterus; species Protopterus annectens. The sequence continues at coordinate 617,842,240 of NC_056737.1, forward strand.
TAGTTGGTGCACATAACAGAAGTAAGCTTTGCAAGCACAGGAGGAGGTAAAATTAGAGAGGAGAAATAACACCTAACTTATGTGAGCTATCTACCAGCCTGAATGAAAGGTTGAAAGAGCAGGCTGGTGGGTAGACACCATCGTCTGTCTCCCTAACATGTCTACAGAGGAAGCTTAATAGGTTTAGCAAAGAATATAGAAGTGGAATGGTAGGAAGGAGATAATAGTACATGACTTGTCCTAGTCTGTAATATTCCTATATTCAGTTCTTCTTGTAATCACAAACCTCAGTTCTGCTGTCTAGAATGCTTTCCCCTGAAAATATGACCCAAACAGTAGTGCAATTAGTTTGCCAGCAGCACTGACAGCCCCACAGCTAGCTCATCTTTTCTTGTGCAATACACTAACACTGAAAATCCCCCTTTCCGTTGACTTTCAACTAAATAAACGTGCTCCTGTGAAATACAATTACTAGTCAATATATAAATGCACAAGCTCCTGTGAAATAGAACTTCTACTCAATATAGCCCAGGTATTATATCTTGGGGGATAATATGTAAATCCCATTCAAGTAAAACCACTCCCATTCCTTCCAGTAAAGTATGTATGGAGCCAAAATCCCACCTAATAACCATAGTAAGCACATGAGGTGATTAGGTAAAATTCACATCTTCCATACAAATATTCAGATATATTTTTGTCATAAACCTACCCTGTCTTCTAATATTTTTCCTTCTGGGTCCCTCTGATACATCCTTACGACAGCAAATCAGGTTCCATTCACCACATCATAAATAATAATCTCTACTGAAAGCTTATTATGTATTCCAAAATTTTCTTAAGCTCCACAACATGAGTTTTAAGTGGAGTACAAGTACATCTTCTTCTGACTAAAACCTTTGTTACCATAAATCCACTGTTATTGTCCTTTATTTCCTCTTCTATCACTACTGGGAAGCGAACCCTCATATAATCATCATAATTACTTTTTTTTTTCTCTGTCCCTAATATTCCTGTGAATGTCTACCCTGGAATTCTTCCTTCATCAAATTCATATACTCATTTCTTTCCAGATGTGTCTCTTGTAACACTGCTATTTGCACCCTACATTTCTTAAAATTCAATAATTTTGCCTTTTGTTTTTACTTGTAATTTCACTTACATTCCATGTTAATGTTGGCAAATCAGCCATTCAGATAAAAAGCTATTACCCTCAGTTGTCTGTATAAGACTGCCGTTGCATGGCAGTTGTTGATATCAGAAGGCCAAAGGATAAAACTGGAGGTAAGCCTTCATCAGCCAATACCCTATAAAGAATATGCCACCAAATCTAGGTGTTACATATTCTTAAGATGGCAATGCCCTTTTACATTTCCTACACCCTACATCATTTGGGTAGACTTTACCCACAAGTCTCTTCTGCACACTGGAAGCGTTGGATAGCAGTGATGACTGGCAAAATATTTTCAGGGATTGTTCAGGACTGTGTTTGCTTAAAGCTGTAACTCAGGAGGCTTGGGTCAGCAGTTGTCTGTGACTGCTAAACTTTTTCTTTGGTATGAGTTGAGAGTAATGAGTAAACCCCATTGGACCACTTTAAATATAATGTTACTGCTCACAAAAAATGCACTACAATCAGGTGGAAGCAGGTCTCTCCACCAGTTACTGGGGATCTGAAGACACTCATCAGGGAGTTGATGGCCTTGGAGAGGCAGCTACTAAGCCACATTTTGGGATGGGCCTTAATTCATATGTCAGAGCCAGTATGACTATAAAATGGCAAATAGAGATATGGCTACGTTCCTAGTAAGGAGTGTGTGCAGAGGGGTTGTATCCACAGGTAGTTACTGACAAATTTATGTTACCCTATCTCCCCATCTAATTACTACTATGCTGTCTGAAATGCACCCATATTCTAAGTGATATACTGTTACAGTTGCACTGTTTTTAGTGGTAATGTTAAAGTGTATTAAGAAAACAAAAAAGCTATTATTCCCACATGTTATACACAAGTTCTTTTGAACATGTTTGCATCTTGCAGCTTACATGCTTACATTAGACTTTACCCACAAGTCTCTTCTGTACACTGCTACTCAATATAGCCCAGAGGCTAAAGGGAGGGTGGTTGCAGTTTTAGGTTTAAGGAGCAACAGGGAATGTTAGTGTTAAGGAAGGGGAATGGAGTTTTAAAGTAAATGAGTAAGAGCTCAGATTAAGAACTGGGTGGAAGTTTTAAGTTAGAGTTAGACTTCTGGTAGGGTTACACAGTTTTATAGGGTCAGGTATTTGTGCAGGCCTACATAGAAATGGGAGACTGGGCTAGAGGGAGTTTGACCATTTGTTTTTTTCAACTGCATTGTGAGCTATTAACATGTGAGAATCTGTAGTAGACCTAGCAGCGGTCCTACTTTTCCACCCTAAGTAAACTACATTAACCTGCACTCCTTAAAATGGAGAACATCGACATTTGTGATGTAATAGAGACCTGGTACCAGGACTAATCACAATACCAGGACCAATCACAATACCAGTAGATTGCCAGGTGCCTAGTATTACTGCGCCACAGGTTAAAACAGCACTGTCCAAGGCCAAGAATACAGCTTCTATGGATCCTGATAATATCCCTGGCTGTGTTCTAAATGAACTACAGAGTGAACTGGCACCTCACCTGTGTGCCCTGCTCAATCACAACCTCACCTCAGGCTTTGTCCCTACCGAATGGCACACTGATACAGTCATCCCTCTCCATATAGGAGGAGTGACTACAGACCCCGGGAACCTGATTTGTCTGACATGCAAAGCTATGGAACACATCATCATGGACCTAATAAACAAGGATATAGGGAATCTCCAAACTCTGGATACTACACAGTTTGGTTTTGTGAAGGGTAGATCATGCCTGCTCAACTTGGTCGACTTCTTTAAGTCAGTTACCAGAGCTGTGGATGAAGGAAAGGTGATTCATACAGCTTACCTTGATCTGGCCACGGCCTTTGATACCATTCCCCACTCAGGAATCATAGAAAAACTCACTAAGCTAGACATCAACCCCTATATCACTAGGTGGGTTGCAAACTGGCTCACAGATAGAGCCCACAGTGTGAAAGTAGCTGACTCCAAGTCAGAATGCTGACCAGTCACGAGTGGAGTCCCACAGGGTTCGGTCCTGGGTCCTCTCCTGTTTGGTATCTACTTCTCTGAAGTCCAGGCCAACATGAAGGGACTCTGGCTGACAACATTCACAGACGATTGCAAGTTGGGAGCTATTATTAACTCCCCAAGTGATGTTGGCATCCTACAGAAAGGCCTCAATGACACCAACAACTGGTGTCAGAACCATGGCCTTAAGACTCAAAAAACTATTCCCTGTCTCATATCACCTACTTAGAGGCGATCTCTGCTTGACTTACAAAGCAATGTCTGACCCAGCTCTGTCAGAAATGCTACATCTAAAGAAATCA